>NC_069688.1:58297180-58610462 GCF_023699985.2 Odocoileus virginianus
TAGTTGCCTTCTAACCCATGGTAGATTGGGCTTTCCTTGTTGCTCAGCTGGTAAAGAATCCGTCTGCAATGCGGGAGATCTGGGTTCAATCCCTGGGTTGGGAAGATCCCCTGGAGAAGGGAAAGGCTGCCCACTCCAGAATTCTGGCCAGGAGAATTCCATGGACTGTATAGCCCATAGGGTCACAAAGAGTCAGACATAACTGAGCGACTTTTACTTTCACTTCCATTGTACATTAGACCGCCAGAGGCAGATACGTAGGTAAATGAGAAATGATGGCCAGCTGTGAGGTATAACACAGGAGAAATCACCAAATGCACACATGGTTATTAAAAGTAGTCAAAGGTTAAATATAACATACAGGCAGTGAATCATAGATTCCCTATTAACTCCAGATAATAGGCTGTATACTACCGCAATTAATGATAACCACCCCCCACCCCCAGATCATCCAGATGTTTCTGTTTTGGTTCAAGTATGCTGAAATTTTTATGATACATATTTGCAACAATATTCATCAATTGTTAAAAATATTTGGGACTTAAAGGAAGTTACTTTTCTGTTATGCAAAAGTAACCTTTATGGAATAGCACACTCCTAAATTATGCCTAGTAAGTGATGCATTTCTATATTTCATTTATTCAAAAGACATTCTATGAGTAATTTACCACATGGTATAATGTTAACACTGGCTGTACACAGACAAATCAGATAATATATATATATATATATATATATATATATATATATATAGCTGTCTGCTGTCACCCTGTTTAACCTGTTCACTGAGGACAAAATGAGAAATGCTGAGCTGGATGAGTTACAAGCTGGAATCAAGATAGGTGGGAGAAACATCAACAACCTCAGATATATGGATGATACCACTCTAATGGCAGAAAGTGAAGAGGAACTAAAGAGCCTCTTGATGAGGGTGAAGGAGGAGAGTGAAAGCGCCAGATTAAAACTAGATATTAAAAAAACTAAGATCATGGCATCTGGCTGCATTACTTCATGGCAAATAGAAGGGGAAAGGTGGAAATAATAACAGAGTTTCTCCTGTTGGGCTTTAAAATCATTGCAGATGGTGACTGCAGTCATGAAATCAGAAGACGATTGCTTCTTGGCAGGAAATCTATGACAAACCTAGGCAGTGTGCTGAAAAGCAGAGACATTACTCTGCCGACAAATGTCCATATAATCAAGGCTATAGTCTTCCCAGTGGCCTTGTGTAGTTGTGAGAGCTGGACCATAAAGGAGGCAGAGAGCCAAAGAATTGATGCCTTCCAACTGTGGTGCTGGAGAAGACTCTTGAGAGTCCCTGGGACAGCAAGGAGATCAAACAAGTCAATTTCAAAAGAAATCAACCCTGAATACTCATTGGAAGGACTGATGCTGAAGCTGAAACTCTAGTATTTTGGTCACCTGATGCAAACAGTCAACTCATTGGAAAAGTTCCTGATGTTGGGAAAGATTGAGGGCAGAAGGAGAAGAGGGCATCAGAAGATGAGACGCCTGGATGGCATCACTGATGCAATGGACATGAACTTGGGCAAACTTCGAGAGATGGTGAGGGACAGGGAAGCCTGGTGTGTTGCAGTCTGTGGGGTCCCAAAGAGTCGGACACAACAGGGCAACCAAACAACAATATCATCCACTAACACAATATGTGATATACGATATATGTTAATGTATGTATGTTTAGGAAAGGATAAAGTACTAGTTTGGCTTTTTGACCTTTGCTATACTTTTCTGAAATTTTTTTAAAAATCAGAAGTAGAGAGAACTGAAAACTATTGAATTTAGAATTTCAGTTGAAAGATATATTTTATGAGTTTTCCATAGGCTTCTTGCATATGTATTTAAGATTTTTTTAAAGTTTAATATCTTTAATTTTCTAATCCTAATTCTAACAATGCAAAAAATTAGTATTGTTAAAATGGCCATACTACCCAAAGCAATATACAGATTTAAAGAGACCCCTATCAAATTACCCATGACCTTTTTCACAGAACAAATAATTTTATATTCATATGCAATCATAAAGGACCCAGAAAAGAAAAAGAGCAAAGCTGAGGGCATAATGCTCCCAGACTTCAGACTACACTACAAAATTACAGTAATCAAAACAGCATGACATTGACACAAAAACATATGTGGATCAATGAAACAGAATAGAGAGCCCAAAATAAATCCATGCATCTATGGTCAATTCATCTTCGACAAAGGAGGCAAGAATATACAATAGGAAAAAACAGTCTCTTCAGCAAGGGGTGTTGGGAAAGTTGACCAGCTACATCTCTAATGAAATTAGAAACACTGTCATACCGTATGCAAAAATAACCTCAAAATGACTTAAAGACTTAAACATTAGACATGACACCATAAAACTCCTAGAAGAAAACATAGGCAAAACATCCTCCGGTATAAATTGTACCAATATTTTCTTAGGTCAGTCTCCCAAGACAGTAGAAATAAGAGCAAAAATAAACAAATGGGACTAATGAAACTTATAACGTTTTGTACAGCAAAAAAACCATGAAGAAAATGATAAAAAAACTAGTGGCTGGGAGAAAATACTTGCAAATGATGTGACTGACAAGAGCTAAATTTTCCAAAATATAGAAACAACAGCAACAATACAAACAACACAATTGAAAAATGGGCAAAAGACCTAAATAGGCATTTTCCAAAGACATACAAATGGCCAAAAAGCACATTATAAGATGTTCAGCTTGGCTAATTATTAGAGAAATGCAAACAACACTACAATGAGGTACCACCTCACACTGGTCAGAATGGAAATCATTAAAAATTCTGCAAATAACAAATGCTGGAGAAGAGTGGAGGAAAGGGAACCCTCCTACACTGTTATTGGGAGTGTAAGTTGGTTGCCATAGTGGTGGGGTAGGGGAGAAATAGATTGGGAGTTTGGGGTCAGCATATGCAAACTAGTATATATAGAATGGATAAACAATAAGGCCCAACTATGTAGCACAGGGAACTATATTCAATATCCTGTGATAAACCATAATGGAAAAGAATGTAAAGAAGAATTTATATTGAAGAATTTATATTTATATTGGAGAATTTATATGTGTATATATATATATATGTATATATATATATATATATACATATATATATGTAAAATTGAATCACTTTGCTGGACAGCAGAAATTTTAAAAAAACATTGTAAATCACCTCTACTTTCATTTTTTAAGAAGCACAATGATTTTAGATGTTGCTTGTGAAAGTAACTCAGTCATGTCCGACTCTTTGCTACCCCATGAACTATACAGTCCATGAAATTCTCCAGCCAGAATACTGTAGTGGGTAGCCTTTCCCTTCTCCAGTGAATATTTACAACCCAGGGATCAAACCCAGGTCTCCCACATTGCAGGAAGCTTGGCTGGCATCATTTACAAGAAGGAAAATGCTAAGTGTCCAATAGTAAGGAATTCGTTATGTTATATTCATCTTTCAGAATTCTAGTTTGAGAATACTTAATCATGTAGAAAAACGCTTATGCTAAATTACTAAGTTAGAAAAGATGGCTGTAGAAAAATAGGCCAAAATGTTCAGTGGTATTCATGGTAGTGGAATTATAGGTAATTTTCCTTTTTATTCTTTATTCTTATATTCAAATTTTCTACACTAAACTTATACCAACAGTTATAAATGTAGGAGAATCAAATGCTATTTTTAAGATAGCACCTGTTTGCCATTCTGAAATAGAGTGTTTTGGAAATAAAACTTTATCTTGGAAAATCATCGTTGACTATTGTGGGTTTTTGTGGATGTTGTCAATGACCAAGACTTGAATTTTGTTTAAAGCCACAATGATTCACACACAAACTCACTAATTATGATTTAGATAACTCATTAAAAATATCACTTTTTTATTATTTTTATTTTTGTTGCGCTGGGTCTTTGTTGTGGCCTGCAAGCTCTTTGCTGTGGCACATGGGCTTTCTCTAGTTCCAGTGAGTAGGCTTCTCTTGTTGCAGTTTGCAGGCTTCTCTAGTTCTGGCTCGAGGGCTTAATTGCCCTGCGGTATGTGGGTTCTTAGTTCCCTGACCAGAGATTGAATCCACGTCCCCTGCATTGAAAGGTGAATTCTAAACCAACAGACCACCAGGAATGTCCCCCAAAATATCATTCTTGTTATGCACATTCTTGTCTCTCAAGTTGAAGAAATAAATGGAAGTATATGTGTTACCAAAGCCATGGATTAGTACAAAGATGATATGGAGAACCTTCATGTAAATACTTAATATTCTTTTTTGTTCTCATGAATTTACAGTTCTTCAGTGGGTAGTGCACTTCCTCGAAGACGCTGCTGTGTATATATTACCATTGGAATGATATGTATTTTCATTGGAATTGGATTAACTGTGAGTATTACTCTATTCATTGTTAGAATTCTTTCCTCTTAACTTGATCAGTAGTAAATGGTGAGGTTTGGAACAACTTTCATTGACCCCTAAAGAACCTGCCTCCCTGACATACCAGGCCAGAAGCTTCTGAAAAATTTTGAGCAATCTGAAGGCAATCCATGGGCTTGTTCTCAGTGGAATTTGCTCATCCAGGTGAAGTCGTGTCTTGGTATCCCTCTGAAGGTTCTTGATACTGGGAACTTTATCATCCATTTAACAAAAAGCCCCATTTGTTTTTATTTAGTGCCAGAACCAGTTTTGCCATGGCCAGAGATGAAGCAATACTCATTTAGCTACGATGGTCTAAAAAAAATTCTTCTTTTAAAAATAAATAAAATTTTAAAAATTCTTCTTTTTATTCAAGTCAAACAAAGATTTATTATCAATATGGGAACGGCATCAGGATTATAAATTAAATTCCTTTATAAATGTTTTAATGGAATTTTTATTTCATAAAATTTATAGTTAACATAACCTGCTATGTCATTTTATGAAATTTTGCTCTGTCAGCATTAGTCAACAAATGCAGCAAGTCATATTTTGTCATCTCGGGAATACGTTTCATAAAAATCACCAAAAAAGCCAACACAAATTCTCAGTTTCTAACCTTTTATTTTTATATTGCTTTTTATTTTAGGTTGGCACCCAAGATTTTGCAAGACGATTTCATGCAACCTATGTTTCTTGGGCAATTGCTTATCTCTTAGGTTTGGTCTGCCTTATCCGAGCTTGTTACTGGGGAGCCATAAGAGTGAGTTATCCAGAACATAGTTTTGCATAAGCTTATTTTATGACTGTGTGATGCAGTTGAGGGTATCTAGCAGTTCTTGATAAGCTACTCTGGACATCTTTAGATCACTTACCTAATGGATTTCATTTTCATTTATGTATGAAGTTTTAAGACTTTGGGAGCCTTATATGAACAAATGTTTATTGTACTACATTATAGGCAAATAGTTTGTTTTGCTGCTAAGTTTTCAAGCTCCAAATAATAAAGCTTGGTCTTCATGTTCTTTTACATCTCTTAAAGATATTTTTGATTTGTTCCCAAACATTACACATAACACCACGCTTTCATTATTTTTAAATCAATTATTCTATTACTTGCTGGTCTGTGAGTATTCCCAAGAAGTGTTTATAAATATTGATGTAATAGCTTCACATTTATACTCACTTTTTAATTAAACAGTGTCACAATTGCTTGCTTTAAAATCTAAGCAATATGCATTTTGCTTGAAGTGCTTATAGTAACTTTAACCTAAGATCATAGTGATATTGTTCAGGAAAAAAAATGTTTAGTGTACCTTCAAAGACTTGACATTCTTGTCAGATAAAGACCATTTCTAGATACTGTATGCTTGTTTTATGTTGTTTGTAGAAATAAATAATATTTTGGTAGTAATTTAAAATATAAGAATAAAAATATTTATTTGTCCACTGCTGGAGATATGTCGGATAAATGTTTGTTCTCAAAGATCACAGGACTTTTGTCTTTCATTTTTGTCATTGTTTGAAAATGTACTAATTATAAAAGTTCTGGCCTAGATTTATGAAATTTAATATTAACCAGCTCTATGTATTCCTTTATGGATTGAAGAAAGTGTTTCACATAACATGTTTCATAATATTCAACCATTTACAAAAATGTGTCTATATTAGGTTGTCCTCCCCTTCATTAGATCATGGTTAATTTTTCTTATTGGGGCGCGTGTGTGTGTTTTAGTCGCTCAGTCATGTCTGACTCTGCAACCCCGTGGACTGTAGCCTGCCAGGCTCCTCCGTCCATGGAGTTCTTCAGGCAGGAATACTGGAGTGGGTTGCCATGCCCTTAATTTATGGAATACTTGGGGCTTCCCAGGTGGCACAGTGATAAAGAATCTGCTCGCCAATGCAGGAGATGCAAGAGACTTGGGTTTGATCCCTGGGTCGAGAAGATCCCCTGGAGGAGGAAATGGCAACCCACTCCAGTACTCTTGCCTGGAAAATTCCACGGACAGAGGAGCCTGGAGGGCTACAGTCCATGGGGTCACAAAGAGTCGGACCCAACTGAGCACACACGCATGGAATACTAAAATGTGAAGGAAACCTGTGACATTTTACACTGGCTAAAATATTAAAATTAGATGTAGTTACTTTTGTCATCCTTCTCAAAGATAGCTGGTCAAATGATTGCCAAATTTATTCCAAATACAGATCAAAGATAAAAAGCAATGTCGTTTTCTAGGAATTCACTAGAATTTAGAGAATCACCTCTTGCACTGCCCATCTTTATAGTTTTAAAAAGAAATCACTTAGCTGAAAGGTAAAGCTTTTGAAGTAGTACTGAATAGAATTAGAGAATGAGGTGATCTGAGTAAATCAATTGGCTGTTCCAGGGATAAGAATAATATTTTTAATTATGTTCCTGATTAGTATAACAATGTACTCATCAGAGAGTTTGGGGCAAAATGCTCATAAACTTCAAGGAGTAAATGATAAATGTATAAATGCACTAGCTCAGGATTATATGTATCTTTGAAAATACACTAATAAAGATTATTGTTCAAAAATTACCTTGTCTATTCCGTTAAAAAAAAAGAGGTCTTTGCAAAGTTGCCTTGAGATCTTACTCTAAAGTTGTCATGTTCAAGAGTGCATATGATGTTCCTTTATATGATATTCACTTACATTTTTTCCAGTATTTTTGTGCTTTAAATATTTAAACATAAAGATTTTTAATTTATTTGTAATATACTTGATCCTAGGTATGAAATAATCTATTTTTTCTCAATGGTTGACTAGTTAGTAGCAGCATTGTATACTGAATAATACATTCCTTCCCCATTAACTTTAAACCACATTAAATTATATCCTATATGATCATATTTCTTTTGGAATATAACTCCATGATAGCAAGAAACTTGGTCTTATTTGTTGCTTTATTTCCAGCATTTAGAACAATGCCTAGTGTGTATGTGTTCAATAGATGCTTGTTGCACAAGTGAGTAAATGATTGAGTGAATTGGTATGTTAAATTCTTATATACTATGTATAGGTAAATATTTGTGTAGACTTGTGCTAAGGAAAGACTTTCCAAGTAGAACCTCAAAGCAGATATTAATAAGAAATTCAAGATCCATTTGTGATTAAAAAAAAAAAACTCTCGATAGTGTGGGTGTAGAGGAAACACACGTCAACATAAGAAAAGCAATATATGACAAGCCTACAGCAATATCATACTCAAGAGTGAAAAGCTGAGAGCCTTTCCTCAAAGGTCCGGAAAAAGACAAGGTGTCCACTCTTGCCACTTTTATTCAACATGGTATTGGAAGTCCTAGCTATGGCAGTCGGGGCTTCCGCCACCAGGTGGTGCTAGTGGTAAAGAATCCGCTTGCCAATTCAGGAAATGCAGGCCAGGTGGATTTGCTCCCAAGATCACCTGGAGTAGTAAATGGCAACCCGCTCCAGTATTCTTGCCTGGAACATTCCATGGACTGAAGACCCTGGTAGGCTACAGTCAATGGAGTGGCAATGAATCGGATGCGAACACACACACACAGCTACAGCAATCAGATAAGGAAGAGAAATAAAAGGAATCCAAACTGGAAAGGAAGAAGTAAAACTGTCACTGTTTGCCAATTATATGATACTATATATATAAATACAGAAAGTGCCAAAGACACCACCGAAAAACTACTAAAACTAATAAATGAATTCAGTATATTGCAGGACAAAAAATTAATATATAGAAATCTGTTGAATTGTATACACTATCAGAAAGAAAACCCCATTTTTGTAATGGATCATTTGTAAACGATCCATTTGCAATTGTATCAAAAAGAATAAAATACCTAGGACTAAATCAAATCAATCTTTTACAAGAGGTGAAAGACTTATACTCATTAAACTAACATTAATGACAGAAATTGAAGACCACTCAAACAAATGAAAAGATATGCCATTCTCATATATTGGAAGAATTAATACTGCTAAAATAAGATTCAGTGTAATCCCTATCAAAGCACCAATGGCATTTTTCACAGAACTAAGGACAAATAATTCTAAAATTTTACAGAAACACAAAAGACCTTGAATAGCCAAAATAATTGTGAGAAAAATGAATAAAACTGGAGATATACTGCCCAATTTCAAGCTATACTACAAAGCTGCTGTAATCAAAACAGTATGATGCTGGCAAAAAAAACAAACATATTATCAATGGAATCAAGAATCAAGAGCCAGAAATAAATCCACACATATATGGTCAGTTAATCTACAACAAGGAAGGCAAGAACATACAATGGGTAAAGGCGACCTCTTCAATAAATGGTGAACAGTTAGATGTAAAAGAATCAAACTGGACTACTTTCTCATACCACATACAGAAATAAACTCAAAATGGATTAAAGACTTAAATGTAAGGCCTGAAACCATAAAACTCCTAGAAGAAACATAGGCAGTATGTTCTTTGAGTTGAGTCTTACCAATATTTTTATGGATATGTCTCATCAGGCAAGGGAAACAAAGTCAAAAGTGAACAAATGGGACCACATCAAGCTAAAGCTTTTTCTCAGCAAAGGAAACTATCAACAGAACAAAAGGCAACCTATTGAATGGGAGATCTTTGCAAACAATATATCTGATACGGGGTTAATATCCAAAATATACAAAAAACTCATACTACTCAACATCAAAAAAAATTAAAAAGTGGGCTGAGGATCTGAATAGACATTTTTCAAAGAAGACATATAAATTGTCAACAGACACATGAGGAGATGCTCAGTATTGCTAATATCAGGGAAATGCAAACCAGAACTACAAGATACCAACTCACAGAATATTTATTATAAAAAAGATAATAAGTATTGGTGAGGATGTGAATCATAGGGAATTACTGATCACTGTTGGTGTGAATGCAAATAGGTACAGATACATGGAAAACAGTATTTAGGTTCCTCAAAAAACTAAAAATAGAGCTACCATCAGTTCAGTTCAGTTCAGTCGCTCAGTCATGTCCGACTCTCTTCAACCCCATGAACAGCAACATGCCAGGCCTCCCTGTCCATCACCAACTCCCAGAGTCCACCCAAACTCATGTCCATTGAGTTGGTGATGCCATCCAGCCATCTCATCCTCTGTCGCCCCCTTCTCCTCCTGCCTTCAATCTTTCCCATCATCAGGGTCTTTTCAAGTGAATCAGCTCTTCGCATCAGGTGGAGAAAGTATTGGAGTTTCAGCTTCAACATCAGTCTTTCCAATGAACACCCAGGACTGATCTCCTTTAGGATGGAATGGTTGGATCTCCTTGCAGTCCAAGGGACTCTCAAGGGTCTTCTCCAACACCACAGTTCAAAAGCATCAATTTTTCAGTGCTCAGCTTTCTTTATAGTCCAACTCTCACATCCATATATGACTACTGGAAAGACCATAGCCTTGACTAAATGGATCTTTGTTTACAAAGTAATGTCTCTGCTTTTTAATATGCTAAAGCCATTCAAAAAAGAAGAAATACATCATCTTTTAAAAATTTGCTTTCAAAGGCTATATATTAAAAACTATATGAAAAAAATTTAACCTACCATAACAAAAGTAAAATAAAGCAGAAATATTGGAATATTCCTGCAGTTTTGAAGATATGGGAAAATACACACATCCTTGGACCTAGCAATTCTGTCTCTTAAGAATTTATCCTAAAGGTGTTATGGATAAAATATTAAATGTGTATGTACAACAATGTTTATCACATCTTTATTTATAATGAGGGTTAAAAAGAAGAAAATGTCTAAAAATTCAATCATGTGGACTAGGTGAAATAAATTAGGGTTTCCTAGGTGGCTCAGTGGTAAAGAATCTGCCTGCCAATGCAGGAGACCCCAGTTCAATCTCTGGGGCAGGAAGATTCCCTAGAGGAGGAAATGACAACCCAGTGTAGTATTCTTGCCTGGGAAATCCCATGGACAGTGGAGACTAGTGGGTTACAGTCCATGGGGTTGCACAGAGATGAACATGACTTAGTAACTAAGCATGCACAGGTGGAATAATTTATGGTGTATCTATACTGTAAAACAACAGGCAGCAATTAAAGTTTTCACCTGTCCAATTGGAATAGTTTACAAAATATTGTGAGACAAAATCAGGTTACAATATGTAGAGTATAATTCATTTCTTAAAAATAATTTTACATATTATGTGTTGAAGAAACTAAGAATAATTAAACACTAAATGTAAGAATTCATTTTCTGTGCGTGACAAAAGATAACTGATTTTTACTTTATTTCTGTACTAAATTAATAGTTGGAAAGTCATAAGTTTCCTTTTGATAAACAGATAAGAATGCTAAGTGATGATCACATCAATATTTGTTACATTGTCATTTAAATTCTTAGAGTTAAATTTATTAAAATCCAAGCCAATGAATTTCATTCCTAAAACCTTAAGTTTAAAATGAACACATTATGTATTCAAGCTTAGTCTTGTATGAATTATCATGTATGTTTCACTAACTACATCCAAGTTTATGGCACCTTACACTAGTGTTATTTACAATAGAACATGTCTTCCGGTGACGAGTCAGAAGTGGAACACAAAGTGCTGGGGAAGCATTATTGGAGAGAATATAGCCACTGGTCAGAAAAGGAAGGATTTATTTGTCCCCTGTGCACCAAAGTAGCAAAAAAAAAAAAAAAGCCTTATTTCTTATTAAAGAGGGAAAAGATGGAACCATGATCAGGTGTTTTTGAGCAAGTCATTTGTGAGTATACATGTGTCAATGTGGAAGAAAGGAAAGAATTCTAATGATATGTGGCAAGTACGGTGCTAGTTTCACAACACGTGCTGTTTAATATTCACAGGAATCCTAAGAAGCAAGGACTCTTGTTTCTCCTTTGCCAGAGGATATTGAGGTGCCATTCCCGTAGATCTGAAAAAGATTTTGTGTAGAACATGCAACTGCAGACAACAAGCACTCCCCGTTAACTCTGATGTTGGTTTTTCCTGGATCATACTCTGAGAAACATACTCTTACTAAACCATGCTGAAAATGTACACAGCACATGTTCAGGTGCACTTTCTCTAGCATTCACATTTTCAAATATAGAAAAAACCTTGATTGGCTGTGAGTAGCAACTCATACACAACCCATTTCTTTTGCTTAGCTTTTATTTTTGATCTCACTATACTTGTGTTTCTATTCTATCATGAAACTATAGCCATTTCCATGTTCATGGTTTGGAAAACTGACTATAAGATCTAAATGTGCATTTGTTCAGTGTGATTTCAGTTTACATGCACATATTTATACAGTAAGCACTGAAGAAAAAACCCTAATATTTACTGAACTGCCTTACATATACTGACTTAATCTCCATGTTATAGTTATCATGATTCTAAGAAGTCAGAGAGGTTAAATAATTAAAGGTCACTCAGCTTATATGTGGGCATCCCCAGTGGTTTGTGGCGAAGAGTCTGCTCTCAGTGCAGGAGACACAAGTCCCATCCCTGGGTCTGGAAGACCCCCTGGAGGAGGAAATGACAACTCACTCCAGTATTCTTACCTGAAAAATCCGATGGACAGAGGTGCCTGGAAGGCTACAGTCCAAATGGTCACAAAAAGTCAGAAATGGCTAAGAGACAGCACAACAAACACAGCTTACGTGTGATGGAGTAAGGTGAATCAAGCAGTCTGTCTGCCTCCAAAGTTCATCTGCTTTCCACTACAACTTGAGGTTTCATTGTGCATTGCTATGTAGAGAATAACTTCTGAATTTTGTGTCCCCTGCTGTTCACTGTGTGTAACTCAAGTCTGGAAAGAAAAGAAAATACTTGTCCTACATATTTATTTCACGAATAGAATACTATAGCTTAAAAGTATTTTTTACTTTTATTTTTTATTATATCAAACTTTATTAATTTTATTTCATTTTATCTTAACAATACATGTTGCTATTGTTCAGTTGCTAATTTGTATCTGACCTTTTGAGACCCAGGCTTCACTGTCCTTCACTATTGCCCAGAGTACTCAAATTCATGTCCATTGAGTAGGTGATAATATCTAACCATCTCATCCTCCATCACCTCCTTCTCCTTTTGCCATCAATCTCTTCCAGCGTTAGGGTCTTTTCTGATGAGTTGACTCTTCACATCAGGTGGCCCACATATTGGAGCCTGAACTTCAGCATCAGTCCTTCCAATGAAATAGTCAGGGTTGATTGCCTTTAGGATTGACTGGTTTGATTTCCTTGGAGTTCAAGGGACTCTCAAGAGTCTTCTCCAGCACTGTAATTCAAAAGCACTCAGACTTCTTTATGGTCCAACTCTCAGATCTATTCATAACTACTGAAAAAACATAGCTTTGACTACATGGACCTATGTTGGTGAAGTGATATCTCTGCTTTTTAATATGCAGTCTAGGTTTGTCAGAGCTTTCCTTCCAAAGAGCAAGCATCTTTTAATTTCATGGCTGCTGTCACCATCTGCAGTGATTATGGAGCCCAAGAAAATAGTCTGTCACTGTTTCCATTGTTTCCCAATCTATTTGCCATGAAGTGATAGGACCATATGCCATGATCTTAAGTTTTTTTAAATGTTGAGTTTGAAGCCAGCTTTTCCACTCTCCTCTTTTACCCTCATCAAGAGATTCTTTAGCTCCTCTTCACTTTCTGCCATTAGGGTGTATCATCTGCATATCTGAGGCTGTTAATATTTCTCCTGGCAATATTAATTCCAGCTTGTGATTCATCCAGCCTGGCATTTCACATGATGTACTATGCATGTAAGTTAAATAAGCAAGATGACAACATAAAGTGTTTTATTCTTTCTTAGTGTTGAACCAGTCAGTTGTTCCATGTCCAGTTCTAACTGTTCCTTCTTGACCTGCATACAGATTTCTCAGGGGACAGGTAAAGTGGTCTGATACTCCCATCTCTTTAAGAATTTTCCACAGTTGTTGTGGTCCACACAAAGGTGTTAGCATAGTCAATGAAGAAGAAGTAAATGTTTTTCTGGAACTCCTTTGCTTTCTCCATGATCCAATAATGTCAGCAATTTGATCTCTGGTTCCTCTGCCTGTTCAACACCCAGCTTGCACACCTGGAAATTCTTGGTTCATGTACTGCTGAAGTATAACTTGAAGGATTTTAAGCATAACCTTGATAGCATGTGAAATGAGTGCAGTTATATGGTACTTTGAACTTTCTTTGGCTTGTCCTTCTTTGGGATTGGAATGAAAACACCTTTTCCAGTCCTGTAGCCACTGCTGAGTTTTCCATATTTGCTGACAAATTGAGTGCAGCACTTTAACAGCATCGTCTTTTACGATTTGAAATAACTCAGCTGGAATTCCATCAACCTCCCCTAGCTTTGTTCATAGTAATGCTTCCTGAGGCCCACTTGACTTCACACTTCAGGATGTCTGGCTCTAGGTGAGTTATCACACCATGATTATCCTGGTCATTAAGACCTTTTCTGTATAATACTTCTGTATGTTCTTGCCACCTTTTCTTAATCTCTTCTGCTTCTGTTAGGTCCTTACCATTTCTATCCCATAACATGCCCATCCTTGCATGAAATGTTCCCTTAAAATTTCCAATTTTCTTGAGCTCTCTAGTCTTTACTATTCTTTTGTTTTCCTCTATTTCTTTCTATTGTTCATTTAAGAAAATCTCTCTCCTTGCTGTTCTCTGGAGCTCTGCATTCAATTTCATACTTCTCTTTCTCCATTGCCTTCTTTCTCAGCTTTCCTCAGCTATTTGTAAAGCCTTCTCAGACAACCACTTCACCTTATGCATTTCTTTTTCTTAGGGATGGTTTTAGTCACTGCCTCCTGTAAAATGTTACAAGCCTCTGTCCACAGTTCTTCAGGCACTCTACCAGACCTAATTCTTTGAATGTATTCATCACCTCCACTATATAATCATAAGAGATTTGATTTAATCATACCTAAAGGGCCTAGTGGTTTTTCCTACTTTCTTTAAGCCTGAGTATTCCAATAAGCAGTTGATGATCTGAGCCACAGTCAGCTCCAAGTCTTGTTTTTGCTGACTGTATAGAGCCTCTCCATCTTTGGTTGCAAAGAGGATAATCAATGTTTTCAGTATTGACAATCTGGTGATGTCCATGTGTAGATTTCTCCTGGGTTGTTGGAAAAAAGGTGTTTGTTATGATTAGTGTATTCTTTTAACAAAACTGTTAGCCTTTGCCCTGCTTCATTTTGTATTCCAAAGCCAAACTTGCGAGTTACTGCAGGTTTCTCATGACTTCCTACTTTTGCATTCCCATCTCCTATGATGAAAAAGATATCTTTTTTGTGTGTTAGTTCTAGAAGGTGTTGTAGGTCTTCATAGAACTAGTCAACTTCACCTTCTTCAACCTTAGAGGTTGGGGCATAGACTTAGAATACTACGATATTGAATAGTTTGCCTTGGAAACAAACTAAGGTTATTCTGTCATTTTTGAGGTTGCGCCCAAGAACTGCATTTTGATCTCTTTTGTTGACTATGAGCCTACTCCATTTCTTCTAAGTGATTCTTGCCCCCAGTAGTAGATGTAGTGGTCATCTGAATTAAATTCACCCATCCCCATCCAGTTTAGTTCACTGATTCCTAAGATGTTGATGTTCAGTCTTGCCATCTCCTGCTTGACCATGTCCAATTTACCTTAGTTCATAAATCTAACATTCCTGGTTGTTATGCAGTATTGTTCTTTACAGCATAATTCTGCTAATTTTTCTGTGATTTTGTCAATTATAAAAAATGAAATAAATACATAGGGTAACAACCATTATTACAGGAATATTACATATTAAATATATGGAAATTGACATACAATGGGTTTTTATAGTTGCTTTTTAAAAAAAATATTTATTTGGCTCTGTTAAGTCTTAGTTGCAGCACTTGGGATCTTCAGTTGCAGCTGCTAACTTAGTTGTGGTATGCAAATACTTAGTTGTGGCATGTGGGAATCCAGTTCCCTAACCAGGAATCAAACTCAGGCACCTTGCATTGGGAAAATGGAATGTTAGCTGCTGGACCACCAGGGAAGTCCCTGCAATGAGTTTTTATTAAAATAACTTATTTCTTGTAATGGCAGTTTATTTAAATGATTGTTAAATAGCACCAAATGCTAAAAAAAAAACAGTTAATTTTTATATTTATTTTACATACTCAGTTTCAAATTTAAATACATACTAAGATTCTTTATATTTGATAAACGTATCTACATTTGACCTTAAGTTGGAATACCATGTGAAAAATGGGGGGGAAAAAAGCCTATTAAGTTTTCAGATAAGGCTAAAGATCTGAGTACAGTTTGCAATTAACAAGTAAGTCTTTGATCTATCACAGAGACAGTCTTCAGTTTTTTAAGTGTAAATAAATCTCATTTAAGGTAGTTTACAAAATAGGAAGTGATCACAGATTTTGCTCTTTTTAAGTGTCTTATGCATATGTGTAACGTCTGGATATAGAACTACTATAAGTTCCCAGTATTCAAATAATTTCTGAAAAACCTTGCCACAGTGTCTGATATTCTACACCAAATATATCATTGGCTTCAAGTATTTGGTATTTAAATAATCTTGAAGAAAACGCATTAAATTTTTATTAGTAATTCAGCCTTTATCAAGAGTAAGCTCAGGAGATTTGTAGAGAACTCCTCAGGTTATGCAATGCCTTATTGTTTTCTGGTCTCTTCCTACACATCTGCTACATGATTCCTTTCTTTGAAAGTTTCTGCCTACTGTCTGCCATCCACAGGTCTTCTTTTACTCCCACATAATGCAGACTTCAGTACCTGATTTTCATTCTTATCACATGTCAGTGTGGATGGCCTCTCCAGTACTCCGGTCTGGACTCAGTTCTTTGATTCCCTCAAGTTCAGTGACCTTTATCTCCGTTACATGTCTGTTACTTACCACTGTAGTTGCACGGTTGGTGCCCATACTTAGAACTACTCCATCTCCGAACTAATCCTCAGATGGGCACTGATTGTATGTGTCCTCTGTCCTTACAAAATTCTCTTTGTACTGCCATTCCTAAATATCACCTTTAACACTTCCAATTTCTTGATTATTCCAGTCTGTCATCTGTATTTAGCAATGAATCCCATAACCACAAAGATAAATGCCACTGCATATTTTTGATCTTTACCTTCAATTACTCTTCAACGTTGCTTACCTGTCTTCAGTTCTCTCTGCAAATTTCCCACACTTACCACTTGAAAACTTGAGTCCTAAGGCCCCTTACCACACTTTGCACAGCGGACCCCCTTCCTCTTACAGTGGTTGTTTCCTTAGTTCATCTATTCTGCCCTTTGTTCCTTCCCTCCACCTGCCCTCTAGATTCATCCCATTCCTCCTCAGGGGACTCACAATATTTTTTCATTATTTCTGAGATCCATCTGGCTGCCTAAATCAACAACTGGCATCATCATCTTCATTTTTCTTTCTCACACCCTCTACAATCCATTAGCTCTCCCTGTTCTCTAAAGTGTGTGCACTTTTCTTCATGGCTCCTCCCCTATCTTGTGGCTCTCATCAACAGTGCATGTAAAAGCCTATTTGAACTGGTCACTCTGCTTCTGTTTCTGCCTTGCCTGCCTGTACCTCTCTTCACTCCGTTTTCCACGTTAGTCTCTTAGGTGATCAGTTTTCATATACACATAGGATCTTATCATACCCTAAAGTCCTTCAGCTCTCTCCACATCCTTAGAAAGGAGATAAAAGGCTCTTCCCTTTCTCTGCCTAATATTGAACCACTACCATAGCAGTATCTCGTAGTTTGTGTTTCTGCAGTACTGAATTACTGATTTTTTTTGGTATTTCAATTCTATATGCTTCTGGACAGGTCCTTCTGCCTGCAAGGAATAGCCCTGTCTAACTTGGTAACCTCCTTTTTATCCCTGAAAATCCTGCTAAGGCATTACCTCCCCTGTAAACCCTTCCATGATATTTTCCTCCCTTCCACCCACAAGCAGCATTATTTCTTTCCTCATACTACTTCTATTCCATGTAAATACTTCTGCTACATATACTACCTATATTTTACTTATTGATTTATACTCTTAAGACTATTGTTCTCTTCTTACTGCTAAACTTCATTTTTTTCTCACCTCAGGACATTAATACCTACACTTCCTTTTCCCTAAATACCTTTTTCCTATCCTACATCAGCATCCACCTCTAGCTTAGATGATTCCTTTTCAAAGAGGAATTCCATCTTCAGTTGTACCATTCTAGTCAAGTTTTCTTTGCTTGCCTTTACACAGCCTCCTTTGGAGATGACTGGCCTTCTGAATCCCCTTTCTAAATTCTTCTTTCTGGAATGGATATGTTTCTTAATCAACATCCTTTCTTAATGTTCTAATTTATCTATGACATGTTGTATACATTATTTCTGTATGGGTATATATTTTGTGTGTGTGTACATAAATAAAAAAGCTCAACTTAAATATCCTTTTATAATCTCACATTTTCAAGTTCCAATCTGAATTCATCATTTCCCTCCCCAAAACTGTTCTACCTCTTGAGTTCCCTATCTTATGTCATCACCACCTATTCACTTGTTCACCCAACTCAGAAACCCCATAGATTCTCTTCTTTTTCACTCAATCCTTCTGTCCAATCTGTCACAAAACTGTTGATTTCACTTCAGCAACATCTCTCAGATCTATCCCCTATACTTCATTACTTATCTCATATATCATTATTTCTATTGGAGTTGAGAAATGGAGTATTTCCTGCCATAACAGTAAACAAAGATTGAGCCATGAGGGAAGTCCAACCATGTCACAGTCATCAGCAGTTCTGGCCTTCCAAATGTAAATTCCTGAGCCCTAAGGATACACAAGAAGACTAATACCTGTGATCTGGCAGTCATCAGGCTGTAGCCACTCCCTACAGTGAGCTCAGAGGAAGTCAGGATGTGAAAAATACAGGATACTGGCCCCGGATAGCTGAGATGCATATGAAAGGAATGACTTCAGTGATCCCAGACTCTCTCATCTTACCATACATAGAAAAGCACTAAATTCCTTAACTTGGGATATCTGATTTTCTTTAATTAATAAAAATACTTCTGACATTCAGACTACCTGCTCTTGATTGCAAAGTTCTATATAACTCCTCCCTGACCCCAACTCCTCAGAGCAGATCTCTCAGGGCAACTTGAGATGCTGTCTCCTGGGCTTAAGTCCTAAAAATCCCACCAAATAAAACATAACTCTCAACTTTTGGATTGTGAATATTTTTTAAGCTGACAGTAACTGACACTCCGGAGGAAGACTTCTGTGGCCTGTTTAATATGTCAACCACAAGTTGGCACTTGTCATGGGTGCTTGCCATCTACTTCTACAGGGATTAAATCATGTGCCGCTGCAGCTGCTGACCTTCAACACCCTATGAAGAAGCTTGGGTGGAAAGCAGAAACGAGGCACTTTATGCTCCAGGAAACTGGCAGGACAGGTCTTTAGACAGATATTCTCAGGAGTTGACCTTACGAGCCCAATTCTTATATTTCCCCAGATCTAGAAAAGCACTAAAATCCTTCATGGTGATGATTGTTTCTTGTGACTAGCAGAAGCCTCATGAGACCAGCAGAAACTTTCTAAAAACAAAAAATATATGCTTGATAGCATGCACTTCCCCTTTACCAGTCTTTACCAATATCACATATATACTATCTTTCCTCCCTTCCTCTTTGGATTAGTTTCTCAGAGCTATCTGAGGTGCTGACTCTTGGACTGTAGTTCTCCTATTGCCCCAAATAAAACTTCACTCACAACTCTCATATTATGCGTTTTTCATTAACAAATATTGCTATACCTTACACTCCCTCCTCCCAAATCTACCCTTCACTGTGCTGTGAGAATGACCTTTCCAAGTATTCAAAAAGGTAAGCTATGAAAGATTCAAACAGAAAGCTTGTTTTCTTTCCTCACTGCTGTTTGCCCCAACTCCAACTACTGCTTACTAGGCAAGTTTTCTTTTCCCTTTGAACCATCTCTTCTCGCCTTCCTCCCGCAGCCAGCCACAACAAACCAAGCATAAGCTGCTTAGAAAACAGCTGACATTCCAAGCCTAAGAGTCAATTCAGGCATTCCTTGCACTGTGCTCCCAACTTTAATCTATTCCAACACTTGGCACACATGGCCCATGGCCCACCAGACTGTGAGCCGGGTAATGACAGGAATTTTCTTATTCACCTGTGTTCTGCCTCCACGTCCCCTAGTAGAGTGAAAGGACCAAGAGGGGACTCTCAAAAACAACGGTGAAAAAATATGAGTGAAAAGACTAAAGGTGACGATTAAAAACAGAGGACTGGGATTCAGATGAAGTCGCTTCAACCAGTTTCGTTCAACATGGCGGTCTGTGTGAGCTGTGTACGCCTGTCTGAAGTTAACCATGTCCCTTACTCCCTGACCGCCCTAAATCTCAGCACTGCTTAGGCCCAGGCCAGGGGCAGCGCGGGCAGCGCCGACGGGGCCTACCGGCGGCTCTGACGCGGAAGGGGCGCAGTCCTCAGCGCGCCCGAGGCCTGGCTCACAGAGGCGGCCTGGAGCCCCCGCCCGGCCCCCCGAGCCGGCGGCTCACCTCGCCCCCTCCGGGTCTCAGGCAGGTCGGACCGCCGGCTGGGGTCCTGAAGGCTGTTCATGCGGGCACGCCCCGTCCAACGAGAGCCCGTGAGCACCTCAGAGAGGCCTCCCGCGCCCTCCTCCTCGCCAGGCGCGACCTCCAGAGGGGGAGCGTCGGCCCCTCGCGCCCCATACGTCCAGGAAAACGCGCGCCGCCAGTTTAACGGTTCAGTTCCCGCCCGACTGCGGCAGCGCCGTAGGTCGGGCGCCCGAGGCTCCGCCCCCCGCGCGCCCCGCGCCCGCCCCGAGCCTCTGGGGGCCGCCGTCTGCCCCACCCCGCTGCTGCCAATCGGGGCCTCGAGAGAGCCGCCGTAGCCGTTCCCGGACGGGCACCCCCGGCGCTCCACGGTCGTGTCTGGACTGAGCGCCGCGACGCGGCTGCCGGCCCCGAATTCCTCCAGGATCTTCAGGCGGTAGGTTGCCGGGGAGGACGGGCAGCGAGGCGAACAGAAATCGGGACTCCGGGGAGTGAGGCGGCGAGTGGGCGCCGTCTCCGAGGACGGACGTGGGGGAAGTTGGGGTGTCGGGGAGAGAACTGGCTGGGGTCTGGGATGAGTCGAGCAAGGCCTCCACAGGGTCCCCAAGATGCGGCTCTTAGGGCTCAAAGTGGGCGAGCAGATCGGCAGGAAAGGCGCGGGGACTGGGGCGGGGGAAACCGGGCGAGAGGCAAGTGGCCCGGGGAGTTACACTGCTGAAGGAATGTTGATAAAATAAAACAAAATGCCCCCAGAAGTTAAGTGTGTATAGACACCACGACCTGGTGGTAGGTAAGTGGGATGGTTTGAAGACTGCTTCCCGTATCCTGGCATCGTCCGTACTAATTGTGACCGACAGTTTGTTTTTGAGATTACTTTAGTTGTTTTTGTTAATAATAAAATGAAGAGCAAACGAATAATTAATTACACGAAATTATATTCTGTAAGAAAAGAAAACCCAGTAAGAATAAAGAAACCAAAGACATACGTGGTCATTTCACAGAAGTAAATCGAATGGCTAATGAACCGTATTTGAAGATATTCTGTGCAACTTGTATGTTAGGATACGCGTTTTTACGAAAGTTGACATACAACATTTTGTTAGTTTCAGATGTACAGCATAATATTTTATCAAAACTTTATAGTTGCTGACATTTTCGCAAGCTGTAAAAATAAAAGCTGAAAAAGGACAGTTACATCAGTTATAACAACGACCAACATTCATTACCTGGACAATTTATCCCACTTAAATGTTAAATTGTATTTGTGTTAAAAGATGCTTCACAGGGAAAAAATTTTTTTTGGTCAGAAAGCATGAAACAGAAAACAGAATACTCTTGGCTTATAACTTTTTGATATTTCAGTTTAAATATTTAATTTTTGCTAAATATGACAACCTAGTTTGTGGAATATAAAATGTCTTTCAAGTCACAATTAGTTTATCCTTTAGTCCTCTATATTTCCTTATTTTTCCTCTATCAGTTTATCAGTTTATGCTGCTTAATTACATCAGCATTTGGCTTTAAGGAATCATAACTTAGTAAAAGAGGTATTTTGAAGTTGAAAACTGAGATTAAATCTTATCTGATATAATCCTATATGGGAAATATACATGAGATAAATGAAAGCATGTCTTTTCACTTCTCCTTTCAGCTTATTAAATTTTATATGCTCTTATTTCTTAAGTTCAGCAGAACCATCAGCAATTTCTGAAGAAATCTAGCATTTAAGTTGTATATTTTAAGTATAATGCTGTTTCTAAGTATAGTACATAGTAAGTATAGTATCTAATGGATTAGAATGGCAGTGTACCATGTCTGCAGAATGAGGAAAGCATATTAATCCCACGATATATTTAGTAGTCTAAGAAAAATTGAAAATTGAGGAAATGAAAATTATTAGCACACATCAACTGATTCAGAAGGTTTTATACATATAAATGTTCCTTCTCATAATTTTTTTCTATACAAGTACTGTCCATACACATGGAGTAGTGAAGAGTCAAGTGTGTTTTACTTGCCAAGCACACAAGTTTAGAGACGATGGCATGAACTTTACAGTCAAAACCTCATTTCTACCAATTACTAACTGTGTGAATTTGTGCAGTTCTCTTATTTTTCTTAGCTTCAGGTTTCTCATCTGTAAAGTAACTTAATAATGAGTTTCTGCAACAGTTAATGTATGGCTCAAAATTAAATGAGATAGTATATGTAAAGCATTTAATATGTAGTAAGATCTCAAAAAAATGAAGTTTTAATTAAAAAAAGAAAAGCATATATTGGGTAATGAAATTGTGTCCCCATCTGATCAGTATATATGCTTATTATAGCATGGTACTATATTTTAGAAAATTTTAGGTTAACTTATAATTTCAGAGTTAGTGGGCCCTTAGGATTCATATTTAGTTCAACATTTTTTAAAAAAAAGAAATAACCTAAGATATAGTTAGTATTCTAGATGTAGAATAGCAGTGACACAGATTTCCTGACTTGCAAACCAGTGTTCTATTCATATCACTTGGCCTTAATCAATGTGATACACCATATTAACAAATTGAAAGATAAAAACCATATGATAATCTCAATAGATCCAGAAAAAACCTTTGACAAAACTCAGCTTCCATTTATGACTAAAATTCTTTTAAAAAAAAATGGGCATAGAAGGGACCTACCTCAACATATCACTTGGCCTTTTAAGATGATTTGTTAAATATGTGTGAACTTGAAAAAAACTTTAATAACCATTTCTCAGCATGTGTTAGTTAATACTATTAATTTTTGAGATATTGGATCAAAATGTCCTTTAAAAAACATTTATACCACAAAACTATATATTTACATTTCAGAGACAACTGTATGACAGACCCACTACTTGCTACCCAGTGGTGTAGGTAGGATTATATTTTTTTACAACTGTTCTTTGTAACACTTGATATCATAAATGCCTACACTAGGTAGGACCAGTAGCTTCAAAGGAAACTTTTGGAGTTCTACATTAGAGTTTGCTAAAGACTGAAGTTATTTTACATAATGACTTTATAGTTCAGATGTCTTTATTTTTAACGCAATGAAAATTAAGAGAATTAAGAATTAATTTTTAAGATAATTAATTCTTAATTAAGAATTAAATTAAGAGAATTAAGCTTTGGTTTGTGGAGCCCTGTCCTTCATAAATTATGGTGCTTGATCAGTTTTACAATAATAATTGCTTATTATTATATAAGGTAAGTACTTGCCTTTCCATTAATAACACTGTTTAAGATAGGATGCTGTTATGTAGTATGCATCCCAAACTTACTTCCTATAATATCACAGTCTCTATGCAGGCATAGTTTACTTTTAAAAAATCATATTGAATAGAATATTGTATGAAATGTGAATTTATATATCTGGAGCCTTTGCTGTAGTTTCCCTACTACAAATTTTTGAAAGAGTGCGTGCTTGCTAAATTGCTTCAGTAGTCTGAGTCTTTGCAATGCTATGGACTGTAGCCCGCCAGGCCTCTCAATTTGTAGTAGTTTTCCCACTACAGATTGAAAAGGGAAAGGGTAGGAGGGTACAGAAATATCTTTGGTGGGTTTTTTTTGTTTGTTTGTTTATTTACTTGTATTGCAAACTGATATAATAGTTCTGTAACTCCTAAACTCTTGAAAATCCCTGGTTTGAATACTGTGGATTTGCTTTGCTCAGCAACTGGAATACACTTTACAACGTACCAACTCAATTTCAGCTGAGCAATGGAAAAAAAGTGTGTGCCAAAGTAGTCTATTGTATTCTTTTCATGGGGAACAGGGTGGAAAGTTACTACTACTGGTATTGACATTAGGGTCCTAATTAAAGTGGTTAGGATACATATTAAATAATGAAATGCTAGACTACTTTTAGGTCCATGTTAAAATATCTCTTTCATATGAAAATATTCAGTCAATAAAGTGGTTTTTTTTCTTCATATACTTTTTTTGTTTCCTGTTATATCCTATTTTTGTGTAATGTCAACAAATACATACAGCATTTGTTTCGTTTAGAAGGTTGTTACTCACCATGCTGAAATACTAGTTAGCATCCCCGTTACAGATCTAGATGGGTGCTAACTTGGGATGTTGTTGCTCAGTTGTGGCTGACTCTTTGTGACCCCATGGACTGCAGCATGCCAGGCTTCCCTGTCCTCTGTTTCCCAGAGTTTGCTCGAACTCATGTCCATTGAGTTGGCAATGCCATCCAACCATCTCATCCTGTATCGTCCCCTTCTCCTCCTGCCCTCAATCTTTCCCAGCATCAGGGTCTTTTCCAGTGAGTCATCTCTTCGAGTCAGATTTGTTTATCTCCAAACTTCAAAAAAAAGTAACTATTTTGTGCTTAGTTATCATTGCTAACTTTGAGAGGTTGTTTATAAATTTATGATTTTAACACTTGAATTATGTCCAAAAGAATTAGATGAAAGCATTTCTTTGGTGTGTAAAGAAAGTGATTGACCCCATTTTATACTTAGGGAAACAGTCACTTAGACCAACTTCTGCTCAAGATCATATGGTTAGAATCAGTTTCTGGAAGATTAAATGAAAATCTGGTAGAGTTTTACTTTTGACTTCGTCTTGATAGGCATCAAAATTTGGAAAACTTGATTCATTCAAACATCAGTAAATTTTCATTAAATAAGAGACATTTAAATTTATAGATGTATTTAGTAAAACTGATTGTGTTGCAGCTACTAAGATACACAAAACCAGTTTTTTTTTTTACTTCAACTGTCTAATCTGTTAGGCTTGTGATAGATTTTTTGTATGATATAGTTTAGAAAAATAGTCAGAATACAATATGGGCCACTGGAGGAAGAAAGAAAATCATTATTGTTGTTATTATTCTTGTTATTTTACTATTAACCATTTGTTAGAAACTAGAGAACTTCTTGTGAGCTTCATCTGAGCTTCCCTGTTAGCCCAGCTGGTAAAGAATCTGCCTACAACATGTGAGGCCCCATTTGGATTCCTGAGTCAGGAAGTTCCCCTGGAGAAGATATAGGCTACCCACTCCAGTATTTGAGGGCTTCCCTCGTGGTTCAGATGGTAAAGAATCCACCTGCAATGCAAGAGACCTGGGTTTGATCCGTGGGTTGGGCAGATCCCCTGGAGGAGGGCATGGCAACCCACTCCAGTATTCTTTCCTGGAGAACCCCATGGACAGAGGAGCCTGGCGAGCTACAGTCCATGGGGTCACAGAGAGTCAAACACAACTGAGCAACTCAGCACAGCACATATCTTTGGGCGTCCCTGGTGTCTCAGTGGTAAAGAACCTGCCTGCAATACAGGAGACCTGGGTTTGGTCCATGGGTTAGGAAGATCCCCTGGAACAGGGCTTGGCAACCCACTCAACTGTTCTTGCCTGGAGAATCCCCATGGAAAAAAGAGCCTGGCAGCTACAGTCCATGGGATTGCAAAGAGTCAGACAGGACTGAGCGAGTAAGCTCACACAGAGAACTTCACATGAACTATTTTATTTAATGTTAGCGTTGAAAGAAGAGCAGCAGAAAGAGTGAGGGAACTCCAGAAAACCTGAGTTTATAGATATATGGTGAAGCATAATGACATTTATGAATTCAGCAATTTATTGAACATGTAGTGTGTATTAGACACTGTGGTGGCCCTTAGAGAGATGCTGTATATTAGATAGTGTTCTGGCTCTTAGAGAGAGTGATGGAGCTATGATTTTATAGTCAGCTAATGTAATAAATACCACACTGGAAGAGGCTGCAAGGGTGTTTTGTGAACATAAAAGAAGGGTACGTAACGAAACCTGGACAGTTCTGCCTATGTCAGGGGTGGAGAGAGAGGAAGGGGCTAGCTTGACTGTAGGGTGTTCACTCTAGAAGCATGGGGATGAGCATAAATGCCACTTTCTAGACTCATGACCTGGGACAAGTTACCTAATTTCTCTAAGCATTATCTGGAAAATGAGGTTTAAAAAATTATAAAACTAACATTTATTGAACTCTTACGATGTAACAGGCATTGTGCTAATGATGTATACAGATGTTCTTGTGTAGTCCTCAAACCTAGGAGGTAGGGGTTATTGTTTTCCATAATTATATAACTAGGTGGTAGAGCTGTGATAAGAACCCAGGTAGGTTGACCCAAGACCTGAGCTCTAACTGTTAATAGTGCCTAATTTATACAATTGTTCTGAATTTTAAATAATGTGGCATAGTTAATGGTTTACTGTGCATGAAACGTGGATGTCGGCTCATGTTTCTGTTATTAATAATTCAGCAGGTGATGGGGAACTAAAGTTTTTGAAGCAGATATGTGTGTAAAGGGATCATAATTTGGAGAGAAAAGAAGCTATATTCTCCTTTTTGTTCAGCAAATGCTTGTTTTGGACCTACTTTGGATCCAGTCCAAGTACTGAGTTAGTTGCAAGGGACACGGGAGGAATGAAAATATTGTTCCTTACTTTGAGAAGAATCTGTCCCTCGCTTTTGCTAGTATGGAAGACAAATCAGCCATCACAGTTCAGTATATAGTATAGTACAGTGTTCTCTAAGTGCCATGATGTGGCCATATTCATTTTGTCCCAGGTACATAGGTACATAGGGAAAGGCAGTATTTAGTTAAATCAGACTAGGTGTTCAGGGCAGAGAAGGCAATGGCACCCCACTCCAGTACTCTTGCCTGGAAAATCCCATGGACGGAGGAGCCTGGTGGGCTGTAGTCCATGGGGTCGCTAAGAGTCGGACACGACTGAGCGACTTCACTTTCATTTTTCACTTTCATGCGTTGGAGAAGGAAATGGCAACCCACTCCAGTGTTCTTGCCTGGAGGATCCGAGGGACAGGAGGGCCTGGTGGGCTGCCGTCTATGGGGTCGCACAGAGTCGGACACGACTGAAGCGACTTAGCAGCAGCAGCAGGTGTTCAGGGAGATACAGTAAGAACTACCGGGGGCCTAAAAGGGTAGTGGTCGGAGTGAAGAAAATAGATCTGAGTGAGGTTTTGGTAGTAGAATGGAATTAGAGACTGATTATGGTGAGGGGCTCTAATTTAGATAAATTTAAGGAATACAACAGGAGGGACATCTTTGGAGTCAAAGTAATGAATTTAATTTTGGATATGTTGAATTTGAGGTACATACTGTAAGATATAAATTGGAATATCTTTTGGCAATTAGAAAGATAGTTAATATAATAATATACTCAGGAGGTGATTCATCACCTCCCGAATTATTAACAATAGAAACAGAAGCCAACATCCATGTGTCATGCACAGTAAACCATTTATCATCGTCACATTATTTAAAAAGAGAGGTAGACGCTGAATGTGTAAATAAGGGCATACTTATGTAAATAGGTAGTTGCAGTCATGAGAATAGATGAAATTAGCTAGGAGAATCAAAGCCAAATTTGGACTAATCCCTAAATTTAACTAGAGAAAAATAGGAATCATCTAAGGAAGTTAAAAGAGGCAGTCAAAGAAATAGGAAATAAAACCTATAGAAAAGAGGGAAGTTAAGGGAGGGAAATGTTTTAAAGAGGGAATATTCAGTTGTGACAGATGCTGAAATGGGTCTCTGGTTGCAGGTTGTTTTAAATTCTTGTTTTGTGTTTTCCACTTTAATTTATAAAATAGTTATATTCAAATGAATGCCGTGGTTTTTTAAATTGTAAGTTCTATTTTTTTTAGTCCTCTTTTCTTTTAACTAATTTTTTTATTGAAGAATAATTACTTTACAGAGTTTTGTTGTTTTCTGTCAAACCTCAACATGAATCAGCCATAGGTATACATATATCCGCTCCCTTCTGAACCTCCCTCCCATCTCCCGCCCCATTCCATCCCTCTAGATTGATACAGAGCCCCTGTTTGAGTTTCCTGAGCCATACAGAAAATTCCCTTGGCTGTCTATTTTACACGGTAATGTAAGTTTTCATGTTACTCTTTCCATACATCTCACCCTCTCCTCCCCTCTCCCCATGTCCATGAATCTATTCTCTATGTCTGTTTCTCCACTGCTGCCCTGTAAATAAATTCTTCAGTACCATTTTTCTAGATTCCATATATATGTGTTAGAATATGATATTTATCTTTCTCTTTCTGACTCCCTTCACTCTGTATAGTAGGTTCTAGGTTCATCTACCTCATTAGAACTGACTCAAATGTGTTCCTTTTTATGGCTGAGTAATATTCCATTGTGTCTATTTACCACAACTTCTTTATCCATTCTTCTGTTGATGGACATCTAGGTTGCTTCCCTTTTCTAGCTATTATAAATAGTGCTGCAGTGAGCAGTGGGATACATGTGTCTTTTTCAGTTTTGGTTTCCTCAGGGTATATGCCTCGGAGTGGGATTGCTGGGTCATATGGTGGTAATGTCATTGTTTTGTTAGTATATGTGTTAAAGCAATTTGTATTTTTCCCTCCTAAAGTATGGAACCTCAAGATCTTTATGAAAATGGAAACCAAAAAGTTGATTGGTAAACCGCTTCAACCAGCAAGACCTGTTCGTCATCTGAGTTCTCCCCCTGGTGAGTAATCTGGTATCCACATTTAAAAAATTAATTGGCTAATAGTTCATTAGTATTTGAAAGGCCAAATAATACATAAATATGTATAAAATACATAAATAGTTTATGGTAGATATTTAAAGATAATGAAAACCAATGATCTCTGAAGAATTTAGAAGTATTACCAATGAAAAGGGATTCTTTTTTTATTGAAGTATATAATTGATTTATAATACTGTGTTGGTTTTAAGTGTACAGCAAGGATTCAGTTTTATATATATTTATGTATGGGCTTCCCTGATAGCTCAGTTGGTAAAGAATCTGCCTGCAATGTGGGAGACCTGGTTCAATTCCTGGGTTGGGAAGATCCCCTGGAAAAGGGAAAGGCTACCCACTCCAGTCTTCTGGCCTGGAGAATTCCGTGGACTGTATAGTCCATGGGGTCACAAAGAGTCAGACACAACTGAGTGACTGTCACTCACATGTACATGTATATACATATATATATATTTTAGATTGTTTTTCATTATAGGTTATTACAAGATATTGAGTATAGTTAATTGTGCTATATAGCAAATCCTTATTGCTTATCTGTTTTATGTATAATAGTTTGTTAATCCCATACTCCTAATTTATCCCTCAGCTCCTCCCTTTCCCCTTTGGTAACCATAAGATAGATTGTTTTCTGTGTCTGTGAGTCTGTTACTGTTTTGTCTATAGATTCATTTGTATTATTTTTTAGATTCCACATTTAAATGGTGTCATAATATTTGTCTTTATCTGACTGACTTCACTAAGTATACTATTCTCTAGGTCCATTCATACTGCTGCAAATGGCAGTGTTTCATGCTTTTTATGGCTGAGTAATATTCCACTGTATGTATATACCACATCTTCTTAGGCCAGTCATGTGTTAATGGGCACTTGGGTCGTTTCCATGTCTTGGCTATTATAAATAGTGCTGCTGTGAACATTGGAATGCATGTATCTTTTCAAATTAAAGAGTTTTTCTCTTTTCTGGATACATACTCAGGAGGGGGATTGCTGGATCATAAGATAACTCTAGTTTTTTAAGGAACCTCCATACTCTTTTGCATTGGAGAAGGAAATGGCAGCCCACTCCAGTATTCTTGCCTTGAGAATCCTGTAGATGGAGGAGCCTTGTGGGCTGCTATACATAGGGTCGCACAGAGTTGGACACGACTGAAGCAACTTAGCATGCGTGCATGCCTTGAAGAAGGAAATGGCAACCCACTCCAGTATTCTTGCCTTGAGAATCCTGTAGATGGAGGAGCCTTGTGGGCTGCTATACATAGGGTCGCACAGAGTTGGACACGACTGAAGCAACTTAGCATGCGTGCATGCCTTGAAGAAGGAAATGGCAACCCACTCCAGTATTCTTGCCTTGAGAATCCTGTGGATGGAGGAGCCTTGTGGGCTGCTGTCCATAGGGTCGCACAGAGTTGGACATGACTGAAGCAACTTAGCATGCATGCATGCCTTGAAGAAGGAAATGGCAACCCACTCCAGTGTTCTTGCCTGGAGAATCCCAGGACGGAGGAGCCTGGTGGGCTGCTATCTGTGGGGTTGCACAGAGTCGGACATGACTGAAGTGACTTAGCAGCAGCAGCAGCATACTGTTTTGCATAGTGGCTGCACCCATTTACATTTCCACCAACAGTGATTGGAATTGCTCTCACCAGCAATTATTATTTGTAGATTTTTTCATTATGGCTATTCTGACCTGTGAAGTGGTACCTCATTGTGATTTTGACTTGTGTTAAGAAATGGATTCTTAATGGTCTACTAGTCCATAGTCTACCAGACCAGCAAAGATGGGAAGAACAGTTTTTGCTTAAGAGCAACTCATGGATTTTTTTTTTTAATGTCTCATTTTCATGGTTAACAACTGGCTTATGCTCAGAATGATACTCTTAATGCAAACCATGTCCTGTGATTTTGATCACTGCCGAACAGTCATGCTGGAGAGAGCATTAGCCTTTAATAAAATACCTAATTTAAAAAAATTAATTGCAAAGCAACACTTACAGATTAGGGCTGTGCTTTAGCTGAACAGAAAGTCTTAATTTTTCAGGAAATCTAAAATGAAATTTTCTAAAGTTAAAATATTTTCCCTTGGTCATAATACTAAACTTTTGGACAAATTCTTGAAATACTTCGTATTTAATTCCAAATTGGAATAATAATTTTTTATTTTTTCATTACTAGCTATATATATTTATATTTTACATATATGTGTATAAAAGTTACTTTAATTCTGCTTAGTCCGTATGTTCAACTGAGTAACTGGCTACCTAGAAAAGGGAAAACATAGCACTTTTATTGAACACAAAGATGAAGCAGAAAAGATAGAAATGATACGGTTCCTCAGTCCTCTACTTGTTCTTCCATCTTTGGTTCCTACAAAGAAGATTGTCTACACTTGGGTCATGTTTCCTCTGAAGATGGCCATGACTTAGGACAGACAAAATGAAATGAAGAGATCTTCTGGACCATAGTTTAGCAATGCTGATGTGATTCAGCATTCTTCTGGTACACTGAAGAAGCAGTTGTGTAGGGCCAAGTCTCATTTTGTCCTAAAGCAAAGGAAATAAAACCATTGTCAGCTACTTGTTTCTGTGACTAGCCTTTTTACAGTATCCCTCCCTCCCTCATTTGTACAGATTCCATTTTTCACGGATTCTTTCCCTCGAAGGCTATTTTAGCAGTAGGTAGGAGTGAGCTGGTAGCCCTCATCTCTCATTTCACTATGTCCTCTTAAGATGTGGACAGGAGTAGGGGTTTATTAAGCAGAAAGGTTAGGTAAATCAGAAATTAATTTTAGCATTAAAGCATACTTCTCTATTCTCTGGGAAACTCACATCCCTAAAGAAATCTACTTTTTCTTCAAGACCCAAACTGAATTATTTCCTTTTGTTAAGCCTTAGTTGATATGCCCAAAGCCCAATCTTCTCTCCCCTGGTATCTTCTCTGTACCTGTCACATAACTTATTTTTATTATAATCATTATTTATGAGCTTGTTTTAAAAAATAGGCTATGAATTCTTTTATCTCTGAACTTTTTTCATGTTTATAAACCCATCTCCTAACACAGTAGCTGACATTTCATTGTGTTGAGTAAATGAACTCTCAGAAAACATTTCAAAACAGTGCCTAGCATATCCTAGATGCATAGGGTTTTTTAGGTGGTATTATACCATTTATTGAAGTAATAAGTATTTAAAACAGTTTTTTTTTTCTCTCCTAACAGGAGCAGTATTCCCTTTCAACTTTCAGAATGAATATCCATGCAACACCCAGTACTTACAAAGTGGAGTTAGCAGAGTAAGTCTTAGAAGTTCTAAAAAAATGAAGCATTACAGACTGGAAAGTAGCAGTTGTTAGATGGCTCTTGTGTGGCAGATACTATATTAAATGCATCATATACTTTAAAAAGTTATGATATACTTGAGGCATACACTTAAGAGAATCAACGACTCATTATGCCCATTGCTCACCATTTTCAAATCTCAATATTTTGTTTTATTTTAGAAAATTAAAAGATCCTACATATATAGTTAAAAACCCCTGTATATCCATTTTCTTCCTGTACTTCCCCAGGATAAGTATCCTCAATTTGTCATTGTTTCCATGAATGTATTAGTACTTTTGCTATAACAAACAGACTTGTTTGTATGTGTGTGTGTGTAAAGCTACCACATTTCTTGTTCCATTTTTTTGTTGAGGGGTATGATACTTGTTTATATTCTATAATAGAAATATAAATATTTTATAATAAATGCTATTATATAATAAACATCCATCTATATGTTATATTTTATACATGTTTGAAAGGTCTTCTGCAATATAAACCTGGAGTAGACTTGCTATATACTGTCAGATTACTCTCCAGAATAATTTGTACAAACAATGCATTTAAATACTCTGATTTTTCTACAGCCTTACCTTATTATTGCAAACTTTCACTTTTTTCATGTTTAATGTGTGAGAAATGTATCTTTCTTGGTTTTAATTTTTAATTCTTTATTACTTTGAAAGGCAGCATCTTTTTTTATGTTTAATTTGACCATTTGGATTTTCTCTTTTGTGATATATGACTGCATATTGTTTTCCAATTTTTCTTGGTCTGTGAAAGAATTGTTTACTTTTGTGTGTTTCTTTTTTCAAATTTTAAAATCTTTATGTAGGCATATTATCAATTCTTTTTTTATGATTTCACTTTTTGTGTCATTGTTTATGTAGTCTTCCCTTCCCTAAGCTCAAAAGACATTTTCCCTACATATTCTTCTAAAAAGTTTAAAGTTTTGCCTTAATATTTAGGTGTATAATCTACCTGAAATTAATTTTTATATGATATAAATAGAGTCAATTTTTTTCATATAGTCAGTTGTAAAGTACAATTCATTGAATATTCCTTCCATATAGATTTAGGCCACCTTTACTGTATAAATCTTTATATAAATAGGGACTGCTTCTGGACTTTACTTTTCCATTGATCTATTTGTGTATCTCTGTGTCAGTACCTTGATATCTTAATTATTCTTGTTTTATATAAATTTTTAAGCCATTGTAATGTTTTGTTTAATCTGTCCCAGCAGTTAAAATTTACCTTCTTAATACAGTAAGAATATTGTATAGTATAACAACTCTCTTTGGAGCCCTTGACCTTCTTTTGAAAGCTTTGTAAGTAAAAAGGAGTATGTTAATATTGCAAAACCTTATAAAAAATAAATTAATTAGATTTACTTCTAAGCTTAAAATTTTGTCTGCTTCTTCAAGTGTAATGCAAAAGCTACCAGAACCTATGTCAGAGATATCACATGATTTGTAATGAAGGACACTTGTTACCAACTCTTTGTGTTTTTTAAACCAACTTTGTTAAGGCATAATTTACATACAGTAAAATGAATCCATTCGTTAATGGGTTTTGACAAATATCAATATATACCTCATGTAACCAACCCCACAATGAAGCCATAGAACATTTTCAGCTTCCCCGGAAGTGCTCTTTTATTCCTTTTCAGTCACTTACTGTTTCCACTTCCATTAGTCCGAGTGCTCCCTCCTGCTCCAGGCAACTGCTCATCTGCTTTCTTTAGCTATAAATCAGTTTTGGCTGCTCTAAAACTTCATATAAATGACATCACACAATATATTCTTTGGTGTTAGATTTTTTTTTGCTCAGCATAATGTTTTTGAGATTAAATATTGGTAGTGATTTTCTTTTAAATTTGGAATAGTATTCTGCTGTATGAATATAGGATAGTTTATTTATTATGATAAATATTATGAATAATGCTCTGTAGATAGTTGTGTTCAGGTCTTTGTGTATACATACACACAATAACCAGGAGTGGAATTGATGAATCATGTTAAATCAGTTTAGAAACTGCTAAAATGTTTTCCAGAGTGGTTGTACCACCAGTAGTGTGTGAGTGTCCTGGTTACTTCACATCCTTATTGACACTTGGTATAGTCAGTCTTAATTTTTAGCCATTTTAGTGTGTGAGTAGTTGTATCTCATTGTATTTTATATTTGCATTCTCCTAATGATTAATGAGATTGAGCATTTTATCATGAGTTTATTTGCCATCTGTCTTTTTCTTTTCTTTTTTTCTTTCTGGTGAATTGTCTGTTCAAATCTTTTGCATGTTTTTACTGTTTGGGTTGTATACCTTTCTTTCACTGAATCATGAGAGTTTGTTGACATCAGTATGAGATTTGTTCTTTTAGCAGCTTTCAAGTATGCATTGCAATACTGTCAACTATAGCCATCTTGCTGTACACTAGATTACCTAGATTACCTATCTCTAGGTCCACATCAAATTTTACAGACTGTTGTAGCTTTCTGATAAGTCAGATGATGAAAATTCACTAACTTTATAGTTTTTGAGACTTATTTCTCTTATTCTGGATCCTCTGCATTTCCACAGAAGTTTTAAATGAACCCGTAAATTTCTACCAAAAAGGCTTATTGGAATTCTGATTGTTTGAAAATTAGTTTGAAAAGAATTACCATCTTAATATTGTCTTCTGATCCATAAGCAAAACATTTCTCTCTGTGCTTTGTATTTTTCAGCATAGGGGTCTTGAACTCTTGTCAAACTTATAAGCATTTTGTATTTTTTTATACTATTGTAAGTGGTATTTTTTTTATAAATTTCAAATTCCACATTTTGGATGTTAGAATACGGAAATACTACTGATTTTTGTACATTGACCTTGTTAAACTCACTTCTTAGATCTCATAACCTTTTTATAGCATTTTCCCTCCCATTTTCCTCTATTGTCAGAATTTTACTATGGTTTGTACTATAAATACACAGTACATTGTTACTAATTTTTGCTTTTGTATACTATCTTTTAAAATAATTTTTTAAAATATAAGGATGAATTTTATTTTACCTTCATTTATTCCTTTTCCAGCACTCTTAATTTCTTTATGTAAATCCATGTTTATGTCTGGCATTACCTTCCTTCTGCCTGAACGACTTCTTTTAGTCTGTTCTTTTTTGTTATTACCTCACAAAAATTACTTGAAAACATTGACTTGCTGTTGCTGCTGCTAAGTCACTTCAGTCGTGTCCGACTCTGTGTGACCCCATAGACGGCAGCCCTCCAGGCCTTCTCTGGAAAACATTGACTTAACAACTGCTTATTACTCTCTTTCATGGGTCTGTGGTCTTAGTGGGTTTCAGTGGCCATTTCTCAGTAATGTGGCTGCAGTCAGATAGCGTCTAGGCCTGGAGTGCTTTAAAGTCTTGACGGGATTGGATGGCCCGGTGGCTCACTCACGGCTGGTAGTTGATGCTGGCTCTCGGTTCAGAGTTATCTGCCCTGTAGACTGGAGGCAGCCCCTACAAACGGCCTCCCCAAAGGCCTTGGGCTCTTCACAGCACAGTGTCTGGGCTTCAAGACTGAGGCCTGGAAACCAGCCTGTCATTTTTAGATGGTCATTTTTAGCCTGTCATTTTTAGATTGGTCTTGAGCAGTCACGGATCTTGCTCAGATTCAGTGGAGAGATGAAAGAATGTCAAGAATTTGTGACCATTTTTGATCTGTTTAAGAGTAATATGAATTTCCTTTCATCTGTATTTACCAATTTAAGGACTTTGCCCTTTCCTTTTTTATAGGCTTCATTGTTTTCTAGGAGCTCTTTCATACTACAGAAATTAGCTCTTTAAGAGTATTTTTCCTGTTTAGATTTTGTCTTTTGATATTGTTTATAAATCTTCCTGTTTAAATTTTCACCCTGAAATGGATGTTGATATGAATTTGTCTCTTGTGTGCATTTGTGTAAAATGAGTGAGAGGGGCTGGAAACATTTTTGCTAGAAAATTGAAGAGGCTCAATAGAATACCTGGGCATGCAGATGGGGTATTTTACTGCAAATTGCAACATGCCTTGCCTTGGGGAAAAAAGCCGGGTGTTTATTTTGATTTACTCAAGCCTATTTAACTTTTTTCATTCCCTGAGCTAGCTATTTAGTACCATGCTTTCCAACTCAAGGCTGCTTTTCTTCAATAAACACACATCTTTCAGTCGTCATCCAGTTCTACCTCCTGTTAACCCTATAAGTATTGTTTTTGCATCATTTCCCATGTAAAGCCTTTCCTGAAATTTTTAAGTCAGATTTGATGCCCCTTCCTCCCATTGTACTTTCTGCATATCTTTATTTAGAGAACTTCTCAAGTTTTATTATGATTTAGTATTTTATTGTTCTGCCTACCTTTTAGTTTATGAGTCCTCCAAAAATGAATCCTGGGCTGTTGTGTTCATCTTTGTCTTCCCAATACAAAGCACACTGTCAGTCATGTAACAAGCACTTTGTTTTTGATAAATGAGTGGGTTTAAAAAGTCTACTGCTGCCCACTTGGTGCCTTTACAAGAATTAGAAGAGGAACAGAAAATTATACAAAAGTGTGCAGATTTTGTTAAAAGAATATAATTTGCTGCCAGCTGGTAGGAAATCTGCTATATCCATGCTGTGAGTGGTACCCCTTCAGATGCACATCCTTAATAACTATATGCAGTAGCCATCAGTTTCAAAAGCTATCTCAACTACCTCTTACCTGTGTACTTTGGGATTTGTTACTAAATACTTTTTGTCTTGATTTCCCTTGCCTGTAGTACAGTGATTGTAATGCTTGCCTTATTTCCTTGTAAGACTATGACAATTAAATGAGATAAGACAATTAAATGAGGTAAGACACTTTAGAAAATTTTAGTAGGTGCATTTTCTTAAATACTATGAAAGATTTGAAATTATCTCCATTTTCAGTGGCTAATATGTGCAGGCATGATAGAATAAATTTACTGTTTTTCAGTGTTATTCAGATATGTTGACAAATACAAATTGAATACACTTAGGCTATACAACATGGTTTGTTTTAAAGGTATATAACCTGATGATTTAATATACATATGCATTGTGATATGATTACCACAATCAAGTTAACTTGTATTATGGAAACACAAGAGATCAAAATAGCCAAAGCAACCTTGAGAAAGAAATATGGAGTCGGAGGAATTAAGCACCCTGACTTCAGACTATACTACAAAGCTATAGTCATCAAAACAGTATTGTACTGTCACAAAAACAGACATATAAATCAATGGAACAGGGTAGAAAGCCCAGAGATAATCCCAGGCACCTGTAGTCACTGAATCTGTGGCAAAGGAGGCAAGACTATGCAGTGGAGAAGAGACAGTCTTTTCAATAAATGGTACTGGGAAAACTGGACAGCTGCACATAAAAGAATGAAATTAGAATACTCCCTAACAACGTGTGCAAAAATAAACTCAAAATGGATTAAAAACAAAGTGTTATATAAAATTTTAAAACCTTAGCTAAAAAGTGTATTTTTTTTCTTCTATAAATAGTGTAAGACGAATGGAATGCAAGCCTTTTCTCAAGGTCTTAATGAACAACAACATCATTCTCCAGTTAAAAAAGGTAAATTTTTACCATAATTACCAATTTTCATAAGAGATTCTTAGCATTCATGTACAGTTAATATTTGCTTACCTGCAAACCTTATGTACATTAGAAATTTTATTATATTCTTTTGGTTGATTTCTGTATATTACAAATTATAGGTTTGACTGCTTTAAAGAGGAGACTATCATTACAGTGACAAACAAGATAGAAGTTGATTTCTATATCTTCTGTAATATGTAAAATTTTAAGCTGGTATATTAATTCTGTTCTGTGAAGTTGCTACTAGCCCCAGTATTAAACTGTCCTACGGTTTTACCATCTTTAATACATGGCTTCTATCTTACTGCCCAAGATGAATGCCTCTGCTCCAGCCATCACATTCTCTTTCTAGCCATCAGGAAGGAAGTAGGGAGGAAGAAGATTCTTAAAACTATGACTCAGAAGTTGCGTATATAACTTCCACTTAATGTCTCATTGGCTGGAACTTAGTCATGCTGTACAAAGCAGACTGGAAAATGTAACCTTTAGCTTTGCAACCAGCTCACTTTATCACAGAAGCAGAAAGGAAGAACTGCTCTTGGGGAAAACCCATAGTCTCTCCCACACCAGCTACTTTTTAGTAAAATAAAGGTTTTTATTAATGTAGTTTCCAAATTTTGTCAACCAGTCTGTATATGTAATTTATATGTAATTAAACCCTGTTAACATTTTCTTCTAGTACTTAACTCCGTATTCTAAATAAAATATTTAAATTGTTTCTATATTTTTCATTTCTATATTATATTTTGAAAACCTCTTTTGGAAGATGAGGCCTTATATCTTCCACATCAGTCCCCTCATTTCTTCAGCTCTTCTATCTACCCCCTCTCCACCATATAGTTACTTAAGTTTCAGTTAGAGTATCATCACTCTTTATATTATATATAACTGTGTAATTTCAGTAGCCTAGCTGAAAGGTACATACCTGATTCATAAAATCCATCCTTTTTTCTGGAGCTCATGTTCACCTTGTTTTTCTATGTAACTGTTGTTAATTTTGCCATCAACTGATGGCAAACTCCAGCAACTCTGCCACACTTATCTATATTTTCCTTATGGTAAAATGTATGAATTGGTATTTTTTCCCCTGGAGATGACTTTTCTTTTAGACTGCTCCATTGTCTGGTTCCAGTACGGATTAATTCCTCTTCAGTACTGCTCTGAAACTGTTGTCCTGGAATGAATTTTACTGTTTTTATCTGGAGACATCCTCTTTACAATCCTTAGGTTTCTTTTTTCATCTCTTTTATTGAAGTAAAACTCATTATTTAAGCCATTATAAATGTACAGTATCATGTAACCATCAGTTCAGTTCAGTTGATCAGTCGTGTCTGATTCTTTGTGACTGTATGGACTGCAGCACTCCAGCCTTCCCTGTCCATCAACTCCCGGAGCTTACTCAAACTCATGCCCATCAAGTTGGTGATGCCATCTAACCATCTCATCCTCTGTTGTCCCCTTCTCCTCCTGCTTTCAATCTTTCCCAGCATCAGGGTCTTTTCAAATGAATCAGTTCTTTGTATCAGGTGGCCAAAGTATTGGAACTTCCCAGCTTCAGCATCAGTCCTTCCAATGAATATTCAGGACTGATCTCCTTTAGGATGGACTGGTTGGATCTCCTTGAAGTCCAAGGGAGTCTCGAGAGTCTTCTCCAACACCACAGTTCAAAAGCATCAATTCTTCAGTGCTCAGCTTTCTTTATAGTCCAACTCTCACATCCATACATGACTACTGGAAAACCATAGCCTTGACTAGACGGACTTTTATTGGCAAAGTAATGTCTCTGCTTTTTAATATGCTGTCTAGGTTGGTCATAGCTTTTCTTCCAAGGAGCAAGTGTCTTTTAATTTCATGGCTGCAGTCACCATCTGTAGTGATTTTGGAGCCCCCCCCAAAAAGTCTCTCACTGTTTTCATTGTTTCCCCATCTATCTGCCATCATGGACTGGATGCCATGATCTTAGTTTTTTGAAGTTGAGTTTTAAGTCAAGTTTTTTAAGGACAGACTTTTTGGCATAGTCGGGGAGGGAGAGGGTGGGATGATATGAGAGAGTAGCATTGAAACATATACATTACCATATGTAAAATAGATAGCCAGTGGGAACGTGCTGTATGATGCAGGGAACCCAACGCCTGTGATCAGTGACAGCCTGCAGGTGTGGGGTGGGGATGGAGGTGGGAAGGAGTTTTAAGAGGGAGGGAACATATGTATATTTATGGCTGATTCCTGTTGATATATGGCAGAAATCATCACAATATTATAACATAAATATCCTCCAGTTTTAAAACCACAAAATATTTTAAAAAGAAAAGAAAACAGCTGAATAGCCAAATAAGCAGGCAGATACATGAAGCAAAGTCTTGAAGGGACCCGAAGTGCAAGAGTTTCTTCCCCACAGATTTGATAATATCACTCTTCTGGTAGATGGATGTGTTCACCCACCCGGAAACTTTCCAGACCCTGAACTTTTTTTCTTAAACAGGTTTGTTTTAAAATTTTCGTTTATTTATTTTTCACTGTGCTGGGTCTTCACTGCTGCATGGGCTTTTCTCTCTGCGGCAAGCTCGGTCTGCTCTCGAGTTGCAGTGCGTAGGCTTCTAGTTGCGGGGATTCTGTCGTTGCTGAGCACGGGCTCCGAGGTGCAGGGGCTTCAGCAGTTGTGGCTCCCAGTCTCCGGAGCACAGACTCAGTAGTTGTGCACGGGCTTAGTTGCTCCACGGGCTGTGGGATCTTCCTGGGTTAGAATTAAGCCCACATCTGCTGCATTGATGGGTGGATTCTTTAACACTGAGCCACCAGGGAGTCCCCCAAACCTTGTAATTTGGGGATTTTCTTGGGGGCTTCATCACATAGGCACAATCTATCTTTAACTCAATCTGCAACCCCTGTCCCCTTCAGAGGATATAGTTTTGTGGCTGAAAGGTCCACGCTTCTCATCATTGCTTGGTCTTTTAGCTGACCAACCACTACCCAGGATCCCACCAAGAATCATCTCACTAGAACAGAAGACCAAATCACCCAGAAATTTTTAAGGAATTTAGGAGCTCTGTGTTAGGAGTCCAGGGTCAATAAAGAAATATTAGAATGAAAGATGCTCTTAGTGTTCTTATCACTTAGGAAATTAAAAGGAAAAGAATCTCTGTACCAGGAACCAGAGCAATATATAGTCTTTATTTCACAATATGGAAATCTCGGTTGCCAGTCCTTTTCTGTTACATTTTAAAAATTACAGCTCCACTATTTCTGGCCCAGAAAATGTCCAGTATAGACCAAGACAGTGATAGTCTCTAATGAGAAATCTGCAGGTATTTGAATCATTGTTCCCTTTAAAGTTAGGGATCCTATCTTGGAGCTTTGTCACCATTACCTCAAATAGTCCTTGATTCACAATAGGTATACAATAGATATTTCTTGAATTCATGTTGATTGTATAAATTTTTCACAAGTTAATTCAAAAACATAAAGATAGGCTTATTAGAGTTCCACTTTGGCAGGATATGAATTGCCCAATAGGTATTATACCTGCTATATTTTATAAGATTTCTCTACTGCTTGTGAATAACCATATTAAAGAAGCCATGCATTTCCAATGTTCTGAAATTTTTCCATGGCTAATTGGCTTTGTTTCCATGTAAAAGGAAGATGGGAGGCAGTAGATGTTTGTCAGAGTTTATGCTCCTCCCTTCTCCTTTATGTTAAAAACTACTTACATTTTATAAAATAATGGACTGATAACGGACATCTAGTGAGAAAGGAGTCAAAGGTGCTCTGAGAGACTCTGTGCTTTATAACATTACGTTTGATGTTCCCTATCTACAGAGAGAATCAAATACAGCAGAGATTTCCTGTTGAAGCTCTCAAGTGTTTCCATCTGCAGGAAAAAACCAGACTTTCTACCTGATCATCCTATTGTCCTTCAGAAACCAGTAAGCATTTTCTAATTTTGTATCATTTTAAATATATACCAGAGATTTCCATATTATTTTAATTCTAAAATATTTGCCTTTTAAACATTTTTAATCTTTCTCATTGTGAAATATAATTCAGAAAAGTACATAAATCTAAATATATGACCAATTATGTAACTAATCACCACTCTTGTCAACAAATAGGATGGAATTACATTTTAGGGAATAATTTTCTGTTGAAAGGTCATGGAAGGAGATCCTACATTATCTTCTAAAAGTCTTATTGTTTTGTTTTTCAACTAACTTATGATTGGTTTTACTATAGGTTGTGAGATACACAGGTGATCTTACTATATATTATGAGATACAGATGAAGTTTTATTTTTTACTGCATGGATATCCAGTCATCCTAGCAATATCTAGCAGAATATCTGCCATCTAGTTTTATGTTTATGTGTGGTCTGTTTACAGGCTATCTGTCCTGTTCAGGTACTTTTTTATACAGTAGAACAACATGTTCTGCAACATGACTTTGCTGTTTCTTTGCCTTTATTTTTTTGAAACATTTTGTTGTGTATAGTCAATTAACAATGCTGTGGTAGTTTTAAGTGGCTAGTAAAAGGACTCAGCCATACATATACATATATTCACTCTCCCACAAACTCCCCTCCCATCCAGGCTGCCACATAGCACTGAGAAGAGTTCTCTGTGCTAAACAGTAGGACCTTGTTGGTTATCCATCGTAAATATAGCAGTGTGTACATGTCGATCCCAACTTCCCTAACCACCCCTTACCCCATCTTCACCCCACTGGCAGCCATAAATTTTTCTTTAAGTTTGTTAGTCTGTTTCTGTTTTGTAAAGTTCATTTGTATCATTTCTTTTTGGATTCTCATATAAAGGATGTCATATGATATTTCTTCTTCTTCTCTGTCAGTTACTTCACTATTGACAATCTCCAGGTCCATCCATGTTACTGCACATGACATTGTTTCTTTATTTTAATGGCTGAGTAGTAGTCCATTGTATATATGTTCCACATCATCTTTACCCACTCCTCTATCACCAGACAGTTAGGTTGTGTCCATGTCTTGGCTGTTGTAAACCCTGCTGCACTGAACGTTGAGGTGCATTCATCCTTTCAGACCATGATTCTCTCTGAATGTATGCCCAGGAGTGAGACTGTAGGGTCACATGGCAGCTCTTGTTGCTGTTGTCCGGTCGCTCAGTCCTGCCTGATTCTGCAACCCCATGGACGGCAGCCATCCAACCGTCTCATCCTCTGTCATCCCCTTCTCCTCCTTCCTTCAGTCTTTCCCAGCATCAGGGTTTTTTCTAATGAATCGGCTCTTTGCAGCAGGTGACCCAAGTATTGGAGCTTCAACTTCAGCATCCGTCCTTCCAATGAATATTCAGGGTTGACTTCCTTTAGGATTGACTGGCTTAATCTCCTTGCAGTCCAAGGGACTGTCAAGAGTCTTCTCCAACACCACAGTTCAAAAGCATCAATTCTTCAGCACTCAGCCTTCTTTATGGTCCAACTCTCACATCCATACGTGACTCCTGGAAAACCATAGCTTTGACTATATGGACCTTTGTTGGCAAAGTAATGTCTCTGTTTTTTAACATGCTGTCTAGGTTTGTCATAGCTTTTTCTTCCAAGGAACAAGCATCTTTTAATTTCATGGCTGCAGTCCCCATCTGCAGTGATTTTGGAGCTGAAGAAAATAAAATGTGTCACTGTTTCCCCATCTATTTGCCATGAAGTGATGAGACCAGATGCTACTTTTAGTCTTTTAAGGAACCTCCATACTGTTCTCCATTAGGGCTGTACCAATTTATATTCCTACCAACATTTCAGTGTGGATTATTGATAATAGCCATTTTGACGGGTGTGAGGTAATACCTCGTTGTATTTTTGGTTTGCATTTCTCTAGTAACTAAGCGATGTTGAACATCTTTTCATGTGTTTGTTGGCCATCTGTATGTCTTCTTTGGAGAAACATCTATTTAGGTCTTCTGCCCATTTTTTGTTGGGTTGTTTGTTTTGATGACATTAAGCCTTGTGAGCTGTTTGTACATTTTAGAGACCCTTGCTGGTCACATTATTTGCAAATATTTTATCCCAATCTGGGGTTGTCTTTTAACTTTGTTTTCTGGTGTTCTTTGCTGTGCAAAAGCTTTTCAGTTTAATTAGATCCCATTTGTTTATATTTGTTTTCATTTCCATTATTATGGGAGATGGAATGAAAAAGATATTACTGAGATTTATGAGTATTCTGCCAATATTTTCCTTTGGGAGTTTTATTCTGTCTGGTCTCATATTTAGGTCTTTAATGCATTTTGAGATTTTTTTTGTGTATGTGTTAAAGAATGACCTAATTTCATTTTTTGACATATAGCTGTCCAGTTTCTCCAGCATCCTTTGTTGAAGAGACTGTCTTTTTCCCGGTGTGTGGTCATCCCCTTTCTCACAGATGAATTGACCGTAGGTGCGCGGGTTTATTTCCGCTTTCTGTCCTGTGGCGTTGACCTGTTTTCCTGTGTGCGGTGCTGCGCTGCTGTGACTGCTGCGTCTGCGATGCGGTCTGAAGTCAGCACCTGACACCTCCAGCCCTGCTTCCCTTTCGCAAGGTCGCTTTGGCCATCTGGGGTCTTTTGTGTCTCTGTACAAAATGTAAGATTTTTTGTTCTAATTCTGTGAAAAATGCCATTAGTGATTTAATAGGGATTGCATTGAGTTTGTAGATTGCCTTGGGTAGTATAGTCATTTTGACAATATTGATATTCCCATTCCATGAACATGGTATGTTTTCCCTTCTGTTTGTGTCTTCAGTTTCTTTCACTGGCATCTTATAGTTTTCAGAATACAGGCCTCTGTCTCTTTAGGTAAGTTTATTCCTAAGTATTTCATTCATTTTTCTACAGTGATAAATTGGGTTGTTTCTTGAATTTCTAGTTCTCATCTTTCATTGTTAGGATATAGAAATGCAGTGGATTTCTGTGTATTAATTTTGTGACCTGCAGGTTTATCACATTCATTTATGAGCTCCAGTAGTTTTTTGGTAGAATCTTTAAGATATTCTATGTATAGGGTCATGTCATCTGCAAACAGTGAGAAGTTTAACTTCTTTTCCAATTTGAATTCCCTTTATTTTTCTTGTCTGATTGCTGTAACTCAGACTTCCAATACTGTGTTGAATAAACTTGGTGAGAGTGGACATCCTTGTCTTACTCGTGGTTTTAGAGGAAATGTTTTCAACTTTTCACCATTGAGTACAATGTTAGTTGCAGATTTGACGTATATGGTGTTTATTATATTGAGGTATACTCAATCTATGCCCACTCTCTGAAGAGTTTTTATCATAAATGGGTACTGAATTTTGTCAAAAGATTTTTCTGCATCTATTAAGATGATTGTATGGTTTTTATTCTTATATGGTATATCAAATTGATTGATTTGTGTATACTGAAGAATCCTTGCATTCCTGGAATAAATCCCACTATAGGTCATGATGTATGATCCTTTTAATGTGTTGTCGAATTCTTTTTGCTAGGATTTGTTGAGGATTTTTGCATCTGTGTTCATCAGTGATTTTCTTTTCTTACGGTGTCTGTCTGGTTTTGGTATTATGGTGATGCTGGCCTCATAAAATGAGTTTGTGAGCTTTCTTTCCTCTGCAATTTTTGGAACAGTTTCAGAAGGATAGGGATTAGCTCTTCTCTACATGTTTAATAGTATTCACCTCTGAAGCCATCCAGTCCTTGACTTTTGTTTGTTAGAAGTTTTTTTTTAATGACAGTTTCAGTTACAGTTCTTTGATTGGTCTGTTCATATTTTTTGTTTTTTTCCTGGTTCAGTCTTGAGAAGCTCTACCTTTCTAAGAATTTTTCCACTTCTTCCAGGTTGTCCATTTTATTGGCATGTAGTTGATTGTAGTAATCTCTTAATGATCCTTAGTATTTCTGTGGTGACAGTTGTCACTTCTCATTTTCTTTTCCAACTGTATTGATTTGAGTTTTCTCCTTTTTTTTTTTCCTTGATGAGTATGGATAAAAGTCTATCAAATTTGTTTGTCTTTTCAGAGAATCAGCATTTAGTTTCATCATTCTTTGCTATTATTTTCTTTGTCTCCATTTATTTCTGCTCTGAACATTATGATTTTTTCCTTCTATTAACTTTAGGTTTTGTTTGTTCTTTCTCTAGTTGTTTTAGTTGTAAGGTTAGGTTGTTTATTTGACATTTTTCTTATTTCTTGAGGTAAAATTGTATTACTATAAACTTCTATGTTAGAACTGCTTTTGCAGGATCCCGTATGCTTTAGATCATTGTGCTTTCACTTTCATTTGTCTTTAGGCATATTTTATTTCTTTTTTGATTTATTCAGTGACCCATTGTTTAGTAACATATGGCTTAGCTTCCTCCTGTTTGTATTTTTATAATTTTTTTTCTTGTGGTTCACTTCTAATCTCATTGTGCTGTGATCTGTGATTGGATAAATACTTGATATGACTTTATTTTCTTAAGTTTATCAAGGCTCACTTCACATGGCTCAGCATGTGGTCAGTCCTGGAGAATGTTCTGTGTGCACTTCAGCTTCTGCTTCTGTGTGTTCTGCTGCTTTAGGAGGGAGGTTTTATAAATATCAGTTAAATGTATCTGGTCTAACGTGTCATTAACCCTGTGTTTGTTTATTGATTTTCTGTCTGGATGATCTCTCCATTGATGAAAGTGGGGGAGTTAAAGTCCTCCAGTATTATTGTGTTACTGTCAATTTTTTTCCTTTATGGATGTTAGTATTTCCATTATATATTGAGGTGCCCCTGTGTTAGATGCATATATTTAACAATTGTTACATCTTCTTAGATTGATCCCTTTATCATTAGGAAGTATCTTTTTTTGTCTATTATAACAGTCTTTGTTTTAAAGTCAATTTTTCTGATATGAGTATTGATAATTCCATTTTCTTTTGATTTCCATTTGTGTGATAAACCTTCTATCCCCTCACTTCCCCTGTGTTTGTGTTTCTAGGTCTGAGGTTGGTCTCTTATAGACAGCATATATACTTGTCTTGTTTTTGTATCCACCCTACCAGTCTTTGTCTCTTCACTGGCACACTTAATCTGTTTACATTTATGGATAATTATCAATATGTATATTTCCATTGCCATTTTCTTAATTATTTTGGGTTTGTTTTTGTAGGCCTTTTTTCTTCCCCCCTCTTTTGTTCTCTTGTAGTTTGATGACCATCTTTATTGTTATGTTTGGGTAGCTTTTTCTTTCTGTCTTCGGATTTCCAGAAGGTCTTGGGATAGGAAATGACAACCCACTCCAGTATTCTTACCTGGAAAATCCCATGGACAGAGAAGCCTGGCAGGCTACAGTCCATGGGGTTGCAGAGACTCAAAAACAGCTGAGCAACTGAGCACACATGAAGTTTTTTTAGTTCATTTTGTTTTTAATTAATTGAAGGATAATTTCTATACACAATTTTGTTGTTCTCTATCAAACATCAACAAGAATCAGTCATAGGTACACCCATGTCCCCTCCCTCCTAAGCCTCCCCCCATCTCCCTCCCCATCTCACCCTCTAGACTGTTGCAGAGCCCCTGTTTGGGTTCCCTGAACCATACAGCAAATTCCCGTTGGCTGTCTGTTTTACACATGGTCATGTAAGTTTCCATGTTCGTGTCTCCATACATCCCACACTCTCCCTCCTCCCCTGCCCCCATGTCCTTAGGTCTCTCCTCTATGTCTTGTTTCTCCATTGCTGCCCTGGAAATAAATTCTTCAGTATCATCTTTCTAGATTCCATATATATGCGTTAGTATATGATATTTATATTTCTCTTTCTGGCTTACTTGCACCACAGCTTCTTTATCCATTCATCTGTTGATGGGTATCTTGGTTGCTTTTCATGTGCTAGCTATTATGAATAGTGCTGCAATGAACATTGGCGTACATATGTCCTTTTGCAATTTTGGTTTCCTCAGGGTATATGTTTAGTAGTGGGATTGCTGGGTCGTATGTTGGTTTTATTCCTAGTTTTTTAAGGAAGTTTTGATATAACAGTACCTATATCTACAAGTTTGGGTTTTTTTTTTTAAGTTGGTACTCTCTTTCCCCCTTAGAGGAATTCCTGTAACATTTGTTGCAAAGCTGCTTTGGTGCTTTTGTTTATCATTTTATTTGTCCTAGCTTTTGTTGGCCTGTAAAACTTTTGATTTCTCCATCAACTCTGAATGAGAGCTTTCCTTGGTAGATTATTCTTGGTTATTCCCTATTACCACTTAAAATATATCATGCCACTCCCTTCTGCTTGCAGAGATTCTTCTGAGAATTGAACCTATAACCTTATGGGAGTTCCTCTTGTATATTTTTTGTCCTTTTTCCCTTGTTGTTTTAATATTTTATGTTTGTCCTTGATTTTTGTCAATTTCATTACTATGTGTCTCAATGTGTTCTTCCTCAGGTTTATTCTGTCTGGGACTCTGTGCTTCCTTGACTTGATTGACTGTCTCCTTTCCCATATTACACAATTTTTTGACTGTAATCTTTTCAAATATTTTTTCAGGCCTTTCCCTTTCTCTTCTTCTAGGACCCCTGTGATTTGAATGTTGGTGTGTTGCATATTGTCACAGAGGTCTCTGAGACTGTCCTCATTTATTTCATCCTTTTTTATTCTGCTCATCAGCAGTTATTTTCACCATTCTTTCAACTCACTTACCCATTCTTCTGCCTCAGTTATTCTGCTGTTGTTTCCTTCTAGTGTATTTTATATTTCAGTTATTGTATTTATCTCTGTTTGTTCTTTAGTGCTTTTGCTTAGTTGCTTCAGTTGTGTTTGACTCTTTGCAACCCCAGGGGCTGTAGCCCACCAGGCTCCTCTGTCCATGGAATTCTCCAGGCAAGAATATTGGAGTGGGTTGCCATGTCCTTCTCCAGGAGATCTGCCCGACCCAGGGATCAAACCAGGTCTCCTGCATTGCAGGCAGATTCTTTATTGGCTGAGCTTTCGTGTAACATTTCTTGCATCTTCTCAATTTGCCTCCATTCTTTTCCCCAGATCCCAGGTCATTTTCACTGTCATTATTCTGAATCCTTTTTCTGGAAGGTTGCCTATCTCCACTGCATTTAGATTTTTTTGGAGAGGTTTTATCTTGTTCTTCATCTGTTTATGATCCTCTCCCTTTCTTGTTTTAACTTTCTGTGGTTATGGTTTTTGTTTTAGAGGCTGCAGGATTGTAGTTCTTTTTGCCTCTGCTGTCTGCCCTCTGGTGAATGAGGCTACTTAGGAGGCTGTGCAAGCTTCCTGATGGGAGGGACTGGTGGTGGTTAGAACTGGATCTTGGTATGGTTAGCAGGGGCCATGCTCACTAAAGCTTTAATTTGCTTTTCTGCTGATGGTTGGGGCTGTTGTCCCATGAGAGATGTTGTCCCTCACTGTTAGCTGTTTGGCCTGAATCTACCCAGCCTTGGAACCTACAGGGTTCACTTTATTTTGGACAAATGATATACACTCAAATCGAGTTTACTTTTGTTTTTTGCATTAATAACATTGTTAAAAAATTAGGTACTACAGAAACAGAGCTGGTTTGGAATATAATCTGTGTTAAAATGAATTGCATATGTTCTTCTATGAAAAACTGTTTTATTTGACAAATGCCGGTTACTTTAATAGTTTCTATAGAAACATGCATTTAGATCTGCAAACAGTAAGCCACAGAACTTGTTCAATAAAATAATTATTAAAAGCTACATTCATTCAACCTAATTGGTAAATTAACATTTTCTTCTTTATTACAGGAAAACAACCAAAGCTTTAAGTAGCATTTTAGGAACATACGTATTTGAAGATAAAGAATTATTCATTTTCTATTTTGGACACCTGCAAATGAAGTGGATCTAGTAACAATAACTGTAATGGACTGTGCCAATTCAATTTATTTTTAATTTTGATGGTTGGGTATTTGGTTTCTCCTAAAATGAGAAAGAGATTTTAAAACTTAAAAATTTTCTAATCATTTTCAGCTTTGTAGGCAGTTTCCTGAATAAATTGGGAAGTAACACTGGAAAGTAAGAATTTGGTTAGTGAAATGGGAAGACTGTGTATTTATAATTTGAATGCTACTTTCAATTTTTTGTTTTTCACCACTTGTAATAATGGAATGGAAATGTAAGCTGTAAAGATTCACAAATATAAAGTATTTGCTACGATGTATATATGATACATAATTTCTTGTTGCTTTAAAGTTGCTTTTGTTCTGTTTCCCACTGATTTCATACTAGCACTTGAAAGGATCTTTATAATCTCCCTAGAGGCTTAGAATAATTCAGGATGTTCAATGAACAGTTCTCAGTGACAGGAGGTAAAATATTTTAAGAGGTATTTCTTTTCAAATATATGATTGATCTCTAGGTTTGTGATAATAACAACATTGTCTAAGATTCTTTTATTTCCAAAAGAGGAATAACTGAGGCATTTGCAAATAATTGAGGTGCATTAAATTTCAATTCTGTAATTTCTTATAGCAAGAACATGTATGGATGAAGAATCTGGGGGTTTAAACTTAAAGCTCCTAGAAATTTTATACAATAAATCTGCAATTTGTCATTCTGGATATTACTCTTCTTTAAAAAAAAAGTTCTAGTGCAATGTCACAGATACTGAAAATTGCTGATATAAAGGTAAGTGTAAACTCTCCCTGGTTTGAATCTCTCGGATCCCTGGGTCCATTGGCAAGGAATCCAAGGACATCATTTGTCAGAAAGTTTATCATAAACTGCATGCTGAACTCCTAAAACCATGACCTTTTTCTTCTCATGTCTTTGGGCTTGTTACCCGGATTCAAACTTTAGTCCAAGGTTTCCCATCTTGGTCTTTATTATACTACTTTTCACTATTTTGTTCCCCAGAAAAAGATTGCTCTTTAAATAGGAAAAAAAGCCTTTACTAGCCATAAATTTATTGGTTTACTTAAAAATGAGTTTAAACCTACGGTCCAATTTTTTTCACTTGTTTTTGCCCTATTATTTCTGTTTATATCATAGGTTCTAGTATTTATATGTGTATGATACACACACACTGTCACATATATACACAAAACTACATGTAATTTATAGAAGAGCTAGGGTCATCTCAATAAAAATGGTAATAAAAAAGACTTACCATATAATTAACTTGGTTTGCTTTATTATTTACCTATTCTTAGAGGCTATTGACTCTGCTTAAAAAACGTGATAGAACCTATTCCAATTTGGAATCTAAAGTGCCCTTTACTTAGCACTGTTACTGAGGGCAGAACCCTTTTAAAGTCATACTACCATTCCACTTGGAAACTACCTAGTATCCAAAGGATTTGATGGATTTTCTGAATCTACTGAAATGGACCAGCCAGAACAATATATTGATTGGCTATAATTTGTACTTTTGTAATCATTTATAACCAACATTTTCAAGAAGAGTTTGTATATCAGAAGTCCCCAAGGTTTCAAACTCTTTTGATCCTTTCTTACTGTATATAATCAGAGTGAGACTGCAGAGACTGTTTTATTATCTCTTTGCCTTTGTACATATGTATAGCGTATTTAAATAATCATTGTATATCTCTATTCATATTGTTCTTTGCTTTGTATATAAATTAAAAGAGTTGAGCCAGGTGTTGTTTCATAGTGTTTTCACATTTAGAAATAGCCACACACATACACAATATGACTATGTATGTCAGTATTCACTACCTACTTCTAGTAGAAGCTATGGAAAATTCTTTAATTTTATTTGGTTTGATTGAGGGTATATAAAGTTCTTTGTTAGACTTTATATTAGTTTATGTTATATAAATTTTTACATTTAAAAAGTAAAATTTTAGTTTAACCTTTCTTTTTGTCTGAGTTATCTAACAGTTAAAAAAATAGGAAAAATTCACTTTATATTTGCTTCCCAGAGGACCTGTAGTTTCAAAGGAATTTGGACTAGAGAATAACATAGTAACAAATTTCTATATACATTGAATTTTCATTAGCATTATTTAGCAGAATAAAGAAATTATATTTAAAATATTTCATTTATGAGCTTGTACAGCAGAGTATATAAGGTACATAGTCTTAGTTGATCTAGTGATGCTGAGATAGTCATTCTAGGGTTGAAACTGTAAAATAGATGTTTTTTGTCCACTACATATTTTATTATTTCCCTGAAGTTTTATACATATTTTATAATTCTTTGTTCACTTAGCTTAAAGTTTTGGTTTTAAAATATTTGAAATTATTGTTGTTGTTTAGTCACTAAGTCATGTCTGACTCTCTGAGACCTCATGGACCTGCATCCTAGTTTCTTCTGTCCACTATCTTCAAGAGTTTGCTCAAAACCATATTCATTGAGTCGGTGTTGCTATCTAACCATCTCATCCTCTGTCACCCCCTTCTCCTTTTGCCTTCAATCTTTCCCAGCATCAGTCTTTCCAATGAGTCGGAGCTTTGCATCAGATGGCCAGAGTACTGGAGCTTCAGCAACAGTCCTTCCAATGAATATTCAGGGTTGGTTTCCTTTAGTATTGACTGGTTTGTTCTCCTTGCTGCCCAAGGGACTCTCATGAGTCTTCTCTACCACAGTTTGAAGGCGTCAATTCTTCAGTACTCAGCCTTCTTTATGGACCAACTCTCAGATCTGTGCATGACCCCTGGAAAAACTACAGCTTTGACTATACAGACCTTTGTTGGCAAAGTGATGTCTCTGCTTTTTAATACGCTGTCTAGGTTTGTCATAGCTTTCCTTCCAAGGAACAAGTGTCTTTTAATTTCATGGCTGCAGTCACCATCTGCAGTGATTTTCGAGCCCAAGGAAAGAAAGTCTGTCACTGCTTCCACTTTTTCTCCTTCTATTTGCCATGAAGTGATGGGATCAGATGGGATCATGATCTTAGTTTTTTGAATGTTGAATTTTAAGCCAGCTTTTTCACTCTGCACTTTGACCCTCATCAAGTGGCTCACTTTCTGCCTTTGGAAGAGTATCATCTGCACATCTTAGGTTATTGATTGTTTCTCCGGGCAGTGTTGATTCCAGCCTGTGACTCGTCCAGCCCAGCGTTCCCCATGATGTGGTCTGCATAGGAGCTAAACAGCAGGTGATAGCATACAGCGTTGTCCTCCTCCTCCCCAGTTTTGAACCAGTGTGTTGTTCCATGTCTGGTTTCAACTGTTGCTTCTTGTACTGTATACATGTTTCTCAGGAGACAGGTGATGTGGTCTGATCTCTTAAAGAGATGGGAATGTCTTTAAGAATTTTGCATAGTTTGTTGTGATCCACACAGTCAAAGGTTTTGTGCTGGTGGTGGTTTAGTCGCTAAGTCGTGTCCGACTCTATAGCGCACCAGGCGGCTCTGTCCCTGGGATTCTCCAGGCAAGAAGACTGGAGTGGGCTGCTGTTTCCTTCTCCAGGGGCAGTCAGGGCTTTACTGTCGTCAGTGAAGCAGAAATAGAGGTTTTTCTGGGGCTCCACTGCTTCCTCTCTGGTCCCGCATATGCTGGCTATTTGATCTCTGGTTCCTCTGCCTCTTTGAAACCCAGCTTGTTCATCTGGAAGTTCTAGGTTCACATACTGCTGAGGCCTAGCCTAAGGGATTTGGAGCATAACCTTGCTAGCATGTGAAATAAGTACAATTGTATGGTACTTTGAGCATTCTTTGGGATTGGAATGAAAATTGACCTTTTCCAGTCCTGTGGCCACTGCTGAGTTTATTACTTAAATGCAGATGTCTATTTTTCATAAGAAAATTTAGACTTCTGGGTCATGTGCCAAAAATTTTGAACCACATTTTCTTAAAGCTGCCCTCTTTTCTTGGTATGTTTAACTTACATGCATGGAATGGTGATACTAATGCATGGTATAATGGTGTTGCATTACTAAATGGTACCATTTCACAAAACTTTTCACTTGTTGAAAAAGTTTATAACTTGACAGATGGATAAAGAGTCTATCAGTTATAGTGAAGGCTGGTATATGCTCATGTATTTATACTAACTTTTCTAAGCTTATACACAGAAACGTATTTTCTCACAGTTTTAGAGACCAGAAGTCCAAAATAAGAGTGCTAGCAGAGTTGGCTTCCCTTGAGACCTTCCTCCTTGGCTTGCTATTGGCTGCCTTCTTGCTGTGGCCTTGTGGCCTTTTCTCTATGCACCCGCGCATCCCTGCTGTCTCTCTCTGTTTATAAGGATTTCAGCCATATTGGATCATACATTAGCTTTTTAAGTAACATAAAGTGAATAGTTACAGCATCATGAGTTGGGAATGGAGTAGGTATTACTGAAGAATAAATTCCACTCACGGAAAATCAGATACTTAAAAATCACAAAGCACCTATTTAACCTTTATAACTTATGACATTGACAAAAGCTGTCTTATGAAGTAATAGTCTAAAAGTTACCTCTTTAGATATTTTTTCAATTTTGTTCCTTTATGTATATTTTTTCATATATTTTCATATACATGCATACTTTTTCATAGATTAGGATTTTGTGACTAAAGGGTTTTAGTTTACAATGTAGCAATGTAACAGCAAATACTGAGAGTAATAGTGAACTTTGAAAGTTGAGCTAAAAGACACATCAAAGATAAAGTCATAGGAGACATTTAAGAAGAGTAAATATATTTAAACAAAAGTAGAGAGTAGACTGGGGCTTCACTGGCGGCTCAGCTGGTGAAGAATCCCCCTGCAAGGCAGGAGACCCTGGTTTGATTCCTGGGTCAGGAGGGTCCCCTGGAGAAGGGATAGGCTACCCATTCCACTGTTCTCAGGCTTCCCTGGCGGCTCAGCTGGTAAAGAATCCGCCTGCAAGGCAGGAGACCTGGTTTGATTCCTGGGTCAGGAGGGTCCCCTGGAGAAGGGATAGGCTGCCCACTCCACTGTTCTCAGGCTTCCCTGGCAGCTCAGCTGGGAAAAAGTCCACTTGCGATGCGGGAGACCTGGGTCAGTACCTGGGTGGGGAAGATTCCCTGGAGGAGGGCATGGCAATCCACTCCAGTATTCTTGCCTGGAAAACTCCATAGACAGAGGAGCCTGCACTGGGATAGGGGATGTGAAAATAAGACGTGCCTCTTGTTTCTCTGCATTTCTATGCACAACAGCTGTAGCAGTCATATTTACAGAGGTTATTGAGTTAGTTCTTTTCATCTCATTTATAACAGACCGTTCAAGTCTGGCATGATGTTAAGCTAAAACTTTCTTGGGTAACTTTAAGGCAGTCACTGAGGTCTTCCTTAACAGCCTTTGTTACGAACTCATAACTTTCCTAAAGCTGTGGTGCATCCTAATTTAAACTGCATGAGTCACATTGTTAATCATGAGAAATTTCAACCATATTCTTGGCTTTCTTATTTGATGGTTAAATCTAAGATATACAGAAAGAGATTCTAAAAGTTTACCATCTCTAGGCCAGATAAACATGTCCTTTCAGTTCAGTTCAGCTCAGTTGCTCAGTCATGTCCAACTCTGCGACCCCATGGACTGCAGCATGCCAGGCCTCCCTGTCCATCACCAACTCCCAGAGCTTACTCAAACTCACAACCATCGAGTTGGTTATGCCATCCAATCATCTCATCCTCTGTCGTCCCCTTCTCCCACCTTCAATCTTCGCAGCATCAAGGTGTGTTCCAGTGAGTCAATTCTTCGTATCAGGTGGTCAAAATATTGGAGTTTCAGCTTTAGCATCAGTCCTTATAATGAATATTTAGGACTGATCTCTTTTAGGATGGACTGGTTGTATTGCCTTGCAGTCCAAGGGACTCTCAAAAGTCTTTGAGCTTCCTCAAACTCAAAACCATCGAGTTGGTGATGCCATCCAATCATCTTATCCTCTGTCGTCCCCTTCTCACCTTCAATTTTTTGCAGCATCAGGGTGTGTTCCAGTGAATCAATTCTTCGCATCAGGTGGCCAAAGTATTGGAGTTTCAGCTTTAGCATCGTCCTTATAATGAATATTTAGGACTGATCTCCTTTAGGATGGACTGGTTGGATTGCCTTGCAGTCGAAGGGACTCTCAAAAGTCTTCTCCAACGCCACAGTTCAAAAGCATCACCTCTAAAAGAACATAAAACAAAAAAACCCCCAAAGCATCAATTCTTCAGCCTTCTTTATGGTCCAACTCTCACAGCATGTCCTTTAGATCTAGAGTACACACATAACTAAAGCTCAGGCTGAGACTGTCAGGGTCAGATAACTTGAAAGCATTCACACCTGATCTCCCCCACCACCTCACCTAGCCTCAGTTTAAGAATTGACTTTTTCACTTACAATTTATTACCCAATCCATCAAAATCCACCCTAATTTTAAAATTGCTACCGTTTTATTAAAACTTCTCTTGTCAAGTCCAACTTGCAGTCCCATACTCTTCAGTCACGCTCTGCTATAGAGGCCCCTGAGAAGCCCTGTACCTTGCATGTTACCCTCTTGTGGTTTCCTTGGTACTCTGCTGGGCTTGCCTTCTGGCTCAGTTGTATGACTCTCCTATCTCTGACTGGTCCTCCTCAGTCTCCTAAATGAAAGGAGGCTTCTCTCTTCCAGCCCTTTAAGAAAAGGCAGTTCCCCAGCCTTCTGTTAGGTATTTTCTTCTTACCTACACACTTTGTCACCAATCCCAGGCTTCAGTCATCATCAGGCTTCAGTCCCCTTTATCTGCAGGGGAACTCTATAGGTATCTTCTTGATTCAGATGCCTAGATGATTGTCCTACCTACCTAATTTCTCTCCTCTCTGTGACATTCACCTTTTCCCCTCCTGTCACAGTCACTATTAGAGCATTCACTATCCCTCTCAAAAATCTTTAATGACTCCATTTTATTACTGCAAGAAGTTGTTCAAATCCACATTATGACATTTTCAATTCGCATTTCCTCCTCTCCTCTCCCTGCACGTGTACCATATATAAACCTTATGCTTTAGTCATATCTTTGCACCAGTTAATGTAGCACATTTAACATTTCTTGGAATTGTTGTCCATGTCTACGATTCACCTCTAAGGGCCCTTCTTCTCCATCTTTATTTGTCCAAATCTTATCTTTTGAAGCCCAGCTCATGGACCACAAAACATGGCACAAGAGAGCCTGAACACGCCATCTTGGCTGGTTTACTCTCCCCCAACAATATTAAGTGCTAAATTAACTGTTTCCCTGTTTTCTTGTGCAATTACTCTGAGATGTCAACTGCGAAACAGGCTGGTCACACGTTAGTTCTGGGAAAAGAACCAAGTTTTACACTAACTTCAAGTAAAATCTGACTAAAGCAGTATTACTTTTCTTATATGCATGTGTGCCTGTTAAAGTTCCTTCAGTCACGTATGACTCTCTGTGACCCCATGGACTGTAGCCTGCCAGGTTCCGCTGTCCGTGGGATTCTCCAGGCAAGAATACTGGAGTGGGTTGCCATGCCCTTCTCCAGGGGATCTTCCTGACACAGAGACTGAACCCACATCTCTTGAGTCTCCTGCATTGGCAGGCAGGTTCTTTACCATTAGCACCACCTGGGAAGCCCTTTATTATATGGGAGAAGATATAAAAATAATTTTAAGTATCATTGCTATAGAATGCATATCTTATAAGCACAACTAACAGCAGTTTTAAAAAAAATGGATCTGATTACTGTTTTCGGATCTGCATATGAAAACCTGAGGAAGAGTTTTTGCATCATTTCTCTAGCATGTTTTTGTGACGAAAACTAGCATTTCTGGTATTATAGCATAAATTAAGCTATATTGAAGTGAAGTCGCTCAGTCGTGTCCGACTGTTTGGACCGTGGACTGTAGCCTACTGGGCTCCTCCATCCATGGGATTCTCCAGGCAAGAATACTGGAGTGGGTTGCTATTTCCTTCTCCAGGGGATCTTCCCAACCCAGGGATTGAACCCGTATCTCCCACATTGCAGGCAGACACTTTAACCTCTGAGCCACCAGGAAAGCCCACACTTTAATTACTTGTTTCTCTGCTCTAATTGGTTGCATTTTCCTTGAAGGCTAAGAGTCATCTTTATATGTCCAGATACAGAAGAGTCTGAACCCATTAATGAGTAATAAATGAAAGCCCATAGAACTTCCAGGGTCAAGGTTAAAAGTACTTTGTCATGCAATTAGTACTTCAAAATGCATAGGAAATTATGTCACATCTTGAATATTACAGCTCAAGTGACTAACAAGTTATAACAAGTATTTTACTCAAATCACCCTCTGCTCCTTTGCTTCTGTGTGAAATTCACTATTTTTTGTCTATATCTTTCTTTTTTTTCCTGCTTTTTATTTATCATTCCTCCTCCACACTGCTGTTCCTATTATGGAAATAAGTTAATTTTTAAATATTTGTTGAATAAAGTTGAGGTTTCCTAGACTAAATGTTAACAACATGCTTTCATTAACAACTTTTTCTCAGAAGAAAAATATTTCTGGATTGCTTTGAGTTCTAAGGGCTTTATTAATTTGACAGTGTTAATTAAAACATACTTAACATGAAATATAGAAAGCAAAATTTTTAAAGAGAATGTAGTTTATAAATTTGATTTTACCACCATCTTTTCTGTCTCCATTTTCCAACTTAAAGAAATAGGAAAATTTGTGTGAGGAAGCAATTGGCTTTATAATTGACTTTCCAAGTTCTAACTTACCATTTTTGATTAAACATAAGGTATGATCTGCTGGAAATTCAATAGTTCAAGAGTCTAATAGTCATTTTTCATATCTATGTTTAGATTCAGTACTGAAAAATAGTGTTGATAAAGGTATAAGTGAGGATTATCTAAAATACAAATACCATTTTGAGCCAACAGTTATTTGTGGCCACATATAAAAATGAATTTTATCTATCATTAAAAATTTAATTATGAAAAAATTAAAAAAATTTAATTATATACATATAGACAAATTTTTATGCAGTAAAAACTATATTATACTGCCAGATTTATACAAATCTGTACACCAATTTATAACGTTAAGAATTAGAGATGTGTTTTAGAGTTTCAGAAGTCTTCTAAAATTTATTTCAGCTATAGTAAATATCGATGTAACACTTTTTCCTTTTTCTTTCTAATGAAATGTAAGGATTGTTGAAGCATAAGCCCTAAAATTGTCTTGAACATGGATATCTGCAGTAAATCCAATAGGTAGCATACACATTAGACTTCTAATGAACTAAAAACATGGAAGTGATCAAATGAGCAAAGTGACTTCACACTTAATGATCAATATCTACAAAAGAGATTTCTAAATGTTTCATTCATTCAACAAATGCAATTGAACACCTAATGTACGCTAGGCCAAGTGATAAACTAGGAATCCAACAGTGCCCGAGCTAGACACAGTTTTCTATGCTCCTGTAGTTTACAAATGCAGATTTTATGAAGTGAGTGTATGAAAGAAGGATGTCCATGGGAGTAAGGACACATACTACCTGGCTTGAGGGGTTAGCAATTTTTTTTTAAGTATAAGATTTAATTTTCTTAAAATCATTAGTTAATCAACTAATAACACTTCTAGAGCTAATGTTGGGTAAGCAGTCTGTGCTTTGGGGGAGGTGAAGAGAATCTTCCGCAAAATACCTTCCCCAATGGTGTTCTAAAAAGAGTTTTAGTCAAGAGCACAAATGTCATTCAACAGTAAAAAACCAATTGAAGGCCTGCTAGGTGCAAGAGAATAGAAGACAGAGTCATGTCTTGGCTGTTAAAGAATAACAAAATGTGATAAGTGTCTCAAGAGTTGGAGCTAAGGGAAATAAAATCAAGAAGTAAAGCCAGTCAGCCATTGGCTGAAGGTTTCCAAGAGATTTTTAGGTACGTCAGTAGCTATGACTTTGGTATCTTTGGGGTTCTACGAGGATCTCAGTTTTGCTCCTCTTTGTCTCATATACAATGTGTTCCTTCACGTGACTTTGGTATTAAAATGCTTCCCAACACATACACCGTCAAATATTGAGTGGCCTAAAAGACAGTAACAGATAAGATCAGTTCTAAAGTTCTAAACATAAAGACTCTTTTACCTTTGTTGCTATCTTTCTCAAAATTGTCTTTTCTCCCTTCTTATTGAAGTAGAAAACCCAAAAGCAAAAATTTAGGTACAGGCCTAGGGAAGAGGAGTCAAAGAGGCCTCTTGCCTTCTTTTCATTTAGGCTTTTAGGCCAACAGCACAAAAGGAGTCCTTTTAAAACTCCATGACTCAGTCTTGCCCACTAGGGCTCTGGGACAAAAACATTTATTGTAAAGAATGCATGTGTGTGCTTAGACTTTCCTACTAGTCCCCGAGGAATAAGAAGATGGATGATTTTTCAGGGACTTGAGGGTCCCTCCAAAGTCTCTTTTTATCAAAGATCTAACAGAAAACAACAGCATGCTGGTTTCTTCAAGAAATATACCCAAATAACTTGAAATAATTTTGTTGCTCCACATTCATCCTCTTTTTTTCCCCTTTAGGGAGGAGAATAATATCACAGAACATTGATTAAGCCGCTTTGTTCAAGAGTCAAAGTTTTCCAAGGAACTACAATTCACACAGGGTTCTCTCCTCTTTTGCAGGACAGGGCAAGGGGTGTGGAGGCACTTCGGGGCTGTCCTCTCCCCCTCCTCACTCTCCCTAAGTTTGGAGCACAAGAAGTTAACTTGGCATTGCATAGGAGAGCTAACAGGGGTCTCTTGTTTGGCATTCTTGCCATTTACATTAGTGCCCACTGGCGTATTAGGATTCCCTTTGCAGCATTAACAGTGAGAGAGCAATCCTTGGAGCCTGCTTTAGCTTGAGGTTATTTAGGCCTAATAAGCTAAAGAAATAGAGACCTTTCATGTGTTCAGCCCAATTTATTTTACTAGAGCTTTGTACTCTGGTTCTAAGCCAAGTTCCCAGCTAATATAATTTTTTTTTTTTTACTATTGTTTGGTCATTTTTGCCCTTGAAATCTGCTTTATAAGAAGATACCTCTCAGAAGTATGAGGGAAGGAGTTCACTGGTTGAGCTAAGTTCCACGGTACCCCTGAACTTCATGATTGGTATCTAGCACGCCAATCTCATTCAAATTTCTAAACAAAGTAAGCATGAATAATGATTTAAAAGTGAAAATGTGGGAATTCCCTGGTGGTCCAGTGGCTAAGACTCTGTGCTCCCAATGCAAGGGGCCTGGGCTTGATCCCTCTCTGAGAAACTCGATCCCACCCGCTGCAATAGAGAGTTCTCACACCGCAACTGAAGTTCGCGTGTGCCACAGCCAAGATGCGGTGCAGCTAAATTCATTAAAATGCTCTTTTTGTTTGCAGGATTTTACTGATACTGGTCCCTGTAAAGACCTCAACTGCAGAGTATACAGAACAGTAAAATTTTTACAAACCAGTCCATAAAGTTCAATAAAATCTTGATAATGAACTTAAGACTCCCCATACCAAACAGATGATACCTATGCTACTACCCACAACTGTTCATGAGCCACTCCATCTGCTTCGCTAGGCTTAGAATTAGAGAACTATTACCCATTAAGTTAGATGCAAATGATTTGAATACCAGTAATAAAATGTATCTTGAGTCATGTCACAGCCATATGATTGATACCGTATAATGAATAAAACCACCAATTGCTATAATATAACATGCCAGGGTTTCCCAAAACAAATGCTAAAGATTATCCATTGCACATATATTTAGAAATAGTTGCTTCCAGCAAGAGCATCCTGTAAATTCTGACTTTTGTATACTGAATCTCAGAGCTCTCAACCTATATGTTTTTATTTGCTGCTCCTAGCAATCCTATGAGGTGAGTAGGAAGCCATGGCTATTCCTTTAGTAAAGCTGCCATGCTCAGCTGGCTGCTTTTCTCATTTATCATTTCTAGTCTGGAAATGCATTTAAATTTTACAGTAATTTGAAAGTGAAGCAAAAATATTAGTTTTATAAAATAGACCAGACAAACTAAAGCTGGAACCATATGGATATTGAGGCTATGATAAAGATCAGGTAATGAGGTGAGGTGGTTTTGTATTTATTCAAAAAGAGCGTGGATTTAGCTAACAATTGTTTTACTTTTTCCTAGATGATCTCATTCACTGGCATGGCCTTCTAAAGTATGCATCCCCTTGCTGAATTTCTCTCTTATCTTCTAACTGGTATTTTCATTTGCTTGCTGAACAACTCTCTGGGTGGGGGAAATGCCAGCTTGATTCATATTATCTTAAGGTATAAATGGGGCTGGTCTGACAGGTTGAGGTTCTTTGGCAACATCTGGAGATAAGTAAGCTAAAGAAGGCAATTTATACAGGCAGCAAAGCATAGGGCCTACATCAAATATGATACACTAAAACTAGTTTATTCTTTAAAATATATTTCCTCTATTTGTGCCAAGTATTATGAATTGTTTTTAATTCCGTTATTTTTTTTCTTTAACAGTCCCCAAAAGTCAGGTAAATAAATCATGAGGCTAAAAACAGAAAACTTGAAATAAGCACAGTTTACCAGCTGATTGATCCACCATGGCCAGTAACCCTCCCATAGATGAAATATCTATATAGACATTACCAAAACATGACATGAGGTTATCTGGTATACTAAAATGTGTAAATAGTTAAAAAATAATTGCAAAGCAGGTGCAAAAGCAAACAGGGTAACTGATAGTTTACAACCAAAATAATGATCATCCCCTAATTTTTAGGTAACTGGTGTTTCAAAAATTAATTAGCAAAAAAACTGAATGTGGAAACAGGAACTCCTGTTTAAAGTAAGACAAAAAATCATATAGACCTTTCTATGAGGTTTTAACAATCCTTCAAAATCTTATGATCATAACTCCTACTGGCTTCAATAGACAACACTTTTGTGTAAACTCACCTGGGAGGTACATCTTCCAAGGTTATTTTCAAGAAAATATGTATTTGCACAATAAAGTTTTTCTTTAGTATTTGTCTATGCTTGCCCGTATTTTCATTTAACAATGTATCATAATAGCAATCATTGTTTCACCTAGTAAAGCATTTTTTTCAATTTGTCTCAGAATATGAGTGTTTTTAAAGTGGATGTTTTAAGTCTTAAAAACAAAAACTCTGTTCTTTGTCCCATTTGAATTTTTCTTTTTTGTATTTTGAGTTTGAAACTTGACGTTTGTAAAGCAATATTACTAGTTTCATATTTCTCTAGTCATATATTTTATTTGAAATCATCCATATGAAAAGTTGGCTGAAAAAAATGTGAGAAAATTCATTCCAAGAAGCAAAATGGTTTTTATTCCAACAAAAATCTTAGAGTGAAAAAACAGAAACATCAACACAAAACCGAGTTTGTGGTTTCTCATTACCTGCGTACTGTTTAAAAAGTACAATCCCACTTCTGGGCATACACACCGAGGAAACCAGATCTGAAAGAGACACGTGCACCCCAATGTTCATCGCAGCACTGTTTATAATAGCCAGGACATGGAAGCAACCTAGATGCCCATCAGCAGACGAATGGATGAGGAAGCTGTGGTACATATACACCATGGAATATTACTCAGTCATTAAAAAGAATTCATTTGAATAAGTTCTAATGAGATGGATGAAACTGGAGCCCATTATACAGAGCGAAGTAAGCCAGAAAGATAAAGACCATTACAGTATACTAACACATATATATGGAATTTAGAAAGATGGTAACGATAACCCTATATGCAAAACAGAAAAAGAGACTCAGACGTATAGAACATACTTGTGGACTCTGCGAGAAGGCGAGGGTGGGATGCTTCAAGAGAACAGCATTGAAACATGTATATTATCTAGGGTGAAACAGATCACCAGCCCAGGTTGGGTGCATGAGACAAGTGCTCGGGCCTGGTGCACTGGGAAGACCCAGAGGGATGGGGTGGAGAGGGAGGTGGGAGGGGGGACCGGGATGGGGAATACATGTAAATCCATGGCTAATTCATTTCAATGTATGACAAAAACTACTGCAATGATGTAAAGTAATTAGCCTCCAACTAATAAAGATAAATGGAAAAAAAAAATTTAATTTTATTAAAAAAAAAAAAGTACTCCTAGCTGTGTTAATTTCATAGAATGTGGATTTCATGTTACCTTTCCAAAGAGGTTAACAATTTATCAAACACTGTATTATGAAATGCCAGTATTACAGAGATGCAAGTGCAAGTGTTCGTCGCTCATCATGGCCAACTCTTTGCAACCCCATGTAGCCTGCCAGGCTCCTCCACCCATGGGATTCTCTAGGCAAGAATACTGCAGTGGGTTGCCATTCCCTTCTCTAGGGGATCCTCCTGACCTAGGGATCGAACCCAGGTCTCCTGCATTGCAGGCAGACATTTTACTGTCTGAGCCAGCAGGGAAGCCCTATTATTGAGATGAGCTCTATACAAAATTTAGTGGCCAAAAGACAATAAAAGTGACACTCATCTACAAATGTATACAAATACACTCCAAGTCTCTACCTAATAAATTACTAACCACTCTATGGCTTTCTAAGATCATTAAGTAAATACCTAGGCATGTATATAAAAATATAATTTCAGCACTATCTTTAAAATTCATCTTAAAGTTGAATATGTCAGTGATACCATTTTACTTGTTTCCATTGAGATTACAGTTTCTGAACATCCTTGTGAATATTTATTGCTTAAAATGAATTTGAATTGAGTAAAAAATGTTTAGAATGTTGGTTTCTTTTTGCCTGCTTGCCTTAGGATTGGTAAGAAGAAAAGGAGCTCTTCAGTGCTACTTTTGTCCTATGAACACATCTAAGTATAAATTTCTTAGAATGTATTCCCTAGAAAAGGTCCTCCCGTCTCTCCATCCGGTCATGGTGAAGACAACCGTGGTCTCAGCGTCTTCACTTGAGGAGGAACTTTAGCAACCCCACTGCAACCTCCTTAAGCCTATTCACATGTGTAGAATAAGGTCAATACCTTAAATTGCAAATAAACACAAACATCAAAACCAATTAAATTTTTATAATTGAGAGGATAGAAAGCATTATGGAGAAGGCAATGGCAACCCACTCCAGTCCTCTTGCCTGGAAAATCCCATGGACGGGGTAGCGTGGTGGGCTGTTGTCTATGGGGTCGCACAGAGTCGGACACGACTGAAGTGACTTAGCAGCAGCAGCAGAAAGCATTAAGATTTTTAAAATTCACTCACAACCAACACCCAAAGGAGAGCATTTTCGTGTATTTTGTTCTAGTATTTTTATGACAGTTATTTTCAGTATTTATTTCTTACATAGTATGTCTTCATTTTGGTGTCATGGTAAACAGAGACATCACTTTGCCAACAAAGGTCTAGTCAAAGCTATGATTTTTCCAGTAGTCATGTATTGATGTGTGGAGAAGGCAATGGCAACCCACTCCAGTACTCTTGCCTAGAGAATCCCAGGGACGACAGAGACTGGTAGGCTGCCGTCTATGGGGTCGCAGGGAGTCGGACATGACTGACACGACTTAGCAGCAGCAGCAGCAGCATGTATGGATGTGAGAGTTGGACTATAAAGAAAGCTGAACGCTGAAGAATTGATGCTTTCAAACTGTGGTGCTGGAGAAGACTCTTGAGAGTCCCTTGGACAGCAAGAAGATCCAACCAGTCCATCCTAAAGGAAATCAGTCCTGAATATTCTTTGGAAGGACTGATGCTGAAGCTGAAACTCCAATACTTTGGCCACTGATGCGAAGATCTGACTCATTTGAAAAGACCTGATGCTGGGAAAGATTGAAGGTGGGAGAAGGGGACAACAGAGGATGAGATGGTTGGAATGCATCACTGACTTCATGGACATGAGTTTGAATAAATTCTGGAAGTTGATTGGTGATGGACAGAGAGGCCTGGCATGCTGCATTCCATGGGGTCACAAAGAGTTGGACATGCCTGAGTGACTGAACTGAACTAAAGACTGCCTAGCGTAAGAAAAGAATATTGTACAAGTTCAGCATTAAAGGAAAACTTAAAGGTGGGTCAAAATTTTAAATAGACTAAAATACTAGGGGAGTGGTGAGGGGGTAGAATTAGATCTTCACATTACCTATGCCACATTGAAGACAGTGAGAGTATTGAAGGAAAATGCCTTTCCCGATAAAAGAACCTAGTAGTGATCTTAGGTTCCAAAATAAAATTTAGAGGTGACTTTGACATAGATTCCATATTGTTTAGTGGTTTATCTGTAATACCAGGAAGGAAATCATTCTTTAGGGTACTGTGTAGCCTGTTGCCCTGACATGAAACTAATATGGGGGACAATCTTGGATTGCTCATACAAAAGTCTAAATGCAGCCCAAGGTATAATGCTCAAAGCATTCTTCCAGTTGTAACCACAGGACAAATTGTTGCATTGTTTTAACCTGAAGAATGGCTCCAGTAAATATGTTAGTGTTAATCACTTAGTCGTGTCCAACTCTGCCACCCCATGGACTGTAGTCCACCAGGCTCCTCTGTACATGGGATTTTCCAGGCAAGAATACTGGAGAGGGTTGCCACTTCCTTCTCCAGGGTATCTTCCCAACCCAGGGATCGAACCCAGGTCTCCTTCATTTCAGGCAGATTCTTTACCATATGAGCCATGAGGGAAGGCCCAAATATTAAAAGGTGGATTTTATAAACTGGGATGTGAGGAGGAATTAGCAATAATTCCTTCACTTAAGAAAAATTCTCTTTGTTAAACAGTTTTAAACCTTAAATTGGATATTTTCACTGGTTAGAAGGGAATGGTATTTCATCAACTTGTAAGAACAAATATACAAAAACAGGAGTCCAGATCCACAATAAACCTAACTTCTATTCTTTTGTATTCAATTTTAAAGGAGATAGGTCAGATTATTTTGTGTAAACCAACAAAAATTTAACCATAGTATTTTAAACATTGGTTTTCTTATACATGGCAGTATTAGTTCCTGTACTTATTGATGGTTATTAACTAAATTCAAGACCTATTTACCTTTATTTGACCAATTATTGAAGAACTGTTTTCCAAAGAACAGAAGAATTGACAAATATACTAAAAGTGTTCATATGATTTCTTGGTACTTAATATAATAGTTATTGTTAAAACATATATAAAATGTTTGCCCTTCTTTTCTTCTTGTTATAATTTTTTAAATTGAAGTATAGTGGATTTACAATGTTGCGCCAATTTCTGTTGTACATCAAAGTGACTGTTATACACATATAGTTATACGGATTCCTTATGATTCATTATGATTATGATTCCTTATGATTCATTATGATCTACCACAGGATATTGAATACAGGTTCCTGTGCTATACAGTAGGACCTTGCTGTTTATCTGTCCTATATATAATAGTTTAATCTGCTAATCCCACACTCCCAAGCCCTTTCTTCCCCTACCCTTCTTCCCTTTGGCAACCAAAAGTTTGTTCCCTATGAGTCTGTTTTGTAGATATGTTCATTTGTGCCAAATTTTAGATTCCATATATAAGTAATATATGGTATTTGTCTTTCTCTTTGACTTACTTCACTAGTAAGATAATCTCTTGACATCTCTATGTTGCTGCAACTGGCATTATTTCATTCTTCTTTGTGGCTGAGTAGTATTCCCTTATGTATATTCATCAAAGATATTGACATGTAATTTTCTTTTTTAGTGGTGTCTTTTTCTGGTTTTGGTGTTAGAGTGATGATGGCTTCATAGAATGTCATTGGGAGTGTTCCCTCCTCTTCAGTTTTTTGGAAGAGTTTGAAAAGTATTGGGATGACTTCTTCTATGTTTGGTAGAATTTGCCTTTGAAGCCATCTGGAACTGGACTTTTGTTTGAAGGGCTTTTTTTTTTTTTTTTACTGCTACAGATTCTATTTCACTTATAGTGATCAGTCTGCTCAAATCATCTATGTATTCTTGATTCAATTTTGATGGGCTTTATCTTTCTAGAAAGTGGTCCATTTCTTCTAGATTGTCAATTTTGTTGGCATATAATTGATCATAGTAAGCTCTGAGGGTTTTTGTATGTCTTGGTATCAGTTGAGAGTTCTCCTTTTTAAATTCTTATTTGATTTGGGTTCTCTCTTTTCTTGTTGGTGATCCTGGTCTGAGGTTTGCCAAATTTATTTACCATTTCAAAGAACCAGGTCTTGGTTTTAGTGATTTTTTTTCTATATTTTTAAATCTATTTCATTTCTTCCCTCCCTGATCTTTATTATTTCCTTCATTCTACTGTCTTTAAGTTCTGTTTGTTCTTTTTCTGAATCATTTAGATGGTAGGTTTGGTTGTTAACTTGAGACCTTTCTGTTTTTTTCATGAAGGCCTGTATTGTTATGAACTTCCCTCTAAGAATTTCTTTTGCTACATGCCATAGATTTTTTATGGTTGTGTTTTCATTGTAATTTCTCTGCAGGTATTTTTTAATTTCCTTTTTGATTTCCTTTTTGACTCATTGGAATTTTAGTAGCGTGTTGTTAATAGTGTCCAAAAAATGCATTTTTTTTCTCATTTCCTGTGGTTAATTGCTAATTTAATACCATTATGGTCAGGGGGGAGAAGGAAATGGCAACCCATTCCAGTATTCTTGCCTGGAGAATCCTGTGGACAGAGGAGCCTGGTGAGTTGCTGCCCATGGGGTCACACAGAGTCGGACACTACTGAAGTGACTTAGCATGTATGCATGCATTGAAGAAGGAAATGGCAACTGACTCCAGTATTCTTGCCTGCAGAATCCCAGGGACAGAGGAGCCTGGTGGGCTGCTGTCCATGGGGTCAGGCAGAGCCAGACACGACTGAAGCGACTTAGCATGCATGCATGGTCAGAAGAGAGGCTTGAAATAATTTCTTAAATTTGTTGAGGTTAGTTCTGTGCCCAAGTATGTAGTCAATCCTAGAGAATGTTCCATATATCCTTGAAAAGTATTTCTATTCTGTTTTTTTTTAAATGTAATATCCTGAAAATATCAATTAAATCTAACTGTTCTCTTATATCGCTTAGGATCTCTGTTTCCATATTATTTCTCTGTCTGAAAGATCTGTCGATTGATATATTCAGTTCAGTTCAGTCGCTTAGTCATGTCCTACTCTCTGTGACCCTGTTAACCACAGCATGTGAGGCCTCCCTGTCCATCACCAACTCCCAGAGTCTACCCAAACCCATGTCCATTGAGTTAGTGATGTCATCTAACCATCTCATCCTCTGTCCTTCCCTTCTCCTCCTGCCTGCAATCTTTCCCAGCATCAGGGATTTTTCCAGTGAGTCAGCTCTTTGCATCAGGTGGCCAAAATATTGGAATTTCAGCTTCAGCATCAGTCCCTCCAATGAACACCCAGGACTGATCTCTTTTAGTATGGACTGGTTGGATCTCCTTGCTGTCCAAGGGACTCTCAAGAGTCTTCTCCAATACCACAGTTCAAAAGCATCAATTCTGTGCTCAGCTTTCTTTATAGTCCAATTCTCACATCCATACATGATTACTGGAAAAACAATAGCCTTGAATAGACAGACCCTTTGTTGACAAAGTAATGTCTCTGCTTTTTAATATGTTGTCTAGGTTGGTCATAACTTTCCTTCCAAGGAGTAAGCATCTTTTAATTTCATGGCTGCAGTCACCATCTGCAGGGATTTTGGAGCCCCAAAAAAGTCAGCTACTGTTTCCCCATCTATTTCCCATGAAGTGATGGGACCAGATGCCATGATCTTAGTTTTCTGAATGTTGAGCTTTAAGCCAACTTTTTCACTCTCCTCTTTCACTTTCCTCAAGAGGCTCTTTAGTTCTTCACTTTCTGCTATAAGGGTGGTGTCATCTGCATATTTGAGGTTATTGGTATTTCTCCTGGCAACCTTGATTCCAGCTTGTGCTTCTTCCAGTCCAGTGTTTCTCATGATGTACTCTGCATATAAGTTAAATACGCAGGGTGACAATATACAGCCTTGACATACTCCTTTTCTTATTTGGAACCAGTCTACTGTTCCATGTCCAGTTCTAACTGTTGCTTTCTGACCTGCATACAGGTTTCTCAAGAGGCAGGTCAGGTGGTCTGGTATTCCCATCTCTTTCAGAATTTTCCAGTTTATTGTGATCCACACAGTCAAAGGCTTTGGCAGAGTCAGTAAAGCAGAAATAAATGTTTTTCTGGAACTCTCTTGCTTTTTCCATGATCCAGTGGATGTTGGCAGTTTGATCTCTGGTTCCTTTGCCTTTTCTAAAACCAGCTTGAACATCTGGAAGTTCATGGTTCACGTATTTCTGAAGCCTGGCTTGGAGAATTTTGAGCATTACTTTACTAGCGTGGGAGATGAGTGCAACTGTAGGGGAGTTTGAACATTCTTCAACACTGCCCTTCTTTGGGATTGGAATGAAAACTGACCTTTTCCAGTCCTGTGGCCACTGCTGAGTTTTCCAAATTTGCTGACATATTGAGTGCAGCACTTTCACAGCATCATCTTTTAGGATTTAAAATAGCTCAACTGGAATTTCATCACCTGCACTAGCTTTGTTTGTAGTGATGCTTCCTAAGGCCCACTTGACCTCACATTCCAGGATGTCTAGGTGAGTGTGAGTGATCAAGCCATCGTGATTATCTGGGTTGTGAAGATATTTTTTGTACAGTTCTTCTGTGTATTCTTGCCACCTCTTCTTAATAGCTTCTGCTTCTGTTATGTCCACACCATTTCTGTCCTTTATTGAGCCCATCTTTGCATGAAATGTTCCCTAGGTATCTCTAATTTTCTTGAAGAGATCTCTAGTCTTTCTCATTCTATTTTCCTCTATTTCTTTGCATTGATTGCTGAGGAATGCTTTCTTATCTCTCCTTGCTATTCTTTGGAACTCTGCATTCAAATGGGTATATCTTTCCTTTTCTCCTTTGCTTTTGGCTTCTCTTCTTTTCACAGCTATTTGTAATGCCTCCTCAGATAGCCATTTTGCTTTTTTTCATTTCTTTTTCTTGGGGATGGTCTTGATTCCTGTCTTCTGTACAATGTCACGAACCTTCCTCCATCATTCATCAGGCACTCTTGTTTATCAGATCTAGTCCCTTAAATCTATTTCTCACTCCACTGTATAGTCATAAGGTATTTGATTTAGGTCATACCTGAATGGTCTAGTGGTTTTCCCCACTTTCTTCAATTTAAGTCTGAATTTGGCAATAAGAAGTTCATGATCTGAGCCACAGTCAGCTCCCAGTTTTGTTTTTTGCTGATTGTATACAGCTTCTCCATCTTTGACTGCAAAGAATATAATCAATCTGATTTGGGTGTTGACCATCTGGTGTTGTCCATGTGCGGAGTCTTCTCTTGTGTTGTTGGAAGAGGGTGTTTGGTATTACCAGTGCGTTCTCTTGGCAGAACTCTATTAGCCTTTGCCCTGCTTCATCCTGTACTGCAAGGCCAAATTTGCTTGTTAGTCCAGGTGTTTCTTGACTTCCTACTTTTGCATTCCAGTCCCCTCTAATGAAAAGGACATCTTTTTTGAGTGTTAGTTCTAGAAGGTCTTGTAGGTCTTCATAGTACCATTCAACTTCAGCCTCTTCAGCATTACTGGTCAGGGCATAGACTTGAATTACTGTGATGTTAAATGGTTTGCCTTGGAAATGAACAGAGATCATTCTGTCGTTTTTGAGATTGCATCCACATACTGCATTTTGGATTCTTTTGTTGACTATGATGGCTACTCCATTTCTTCTATGGAATTCTTGCCCACAGTAGTAGATATAATGGTCATCTGAGTTAAATTCACTCATTCCAGTCCATTTTAGTTTGCTGATTCCTAAAATGTCAATGTTCACTCTTGCCATCTCATTTGACCACTTGCAATTTGCCTTCATTCATGGACTTATGAATCAGTATTGCAGATTCCTATGCAATATTGCTCTTTACAGCATCGGACCTTACTTCCATCACCAGTCACATCCACAACTGGGTGTTGTTTTTGCTTTGGCCCTGTCTCTTCACTCTTCCTGGAGTTAGTTCTCCACTGATCTAACAGTGGAGAACAGCGGAGAACACTGATGTCCGCCATAATAAAGTGTCTAATCAAAGGAGTATTACAAGGGATGATGAAGCATCAGGAAACCATTACCAGAGTCAGTAAAAAGCTAGAAACTTAACGGCCACTCAACAAGAACTTTGGGCATGGAAGAATTCAGTTACTAACAAAACATAGTGAAGCTGGGTTGGGCAGAGATAAATACCTTGACCACCTCTCACTCTACTATCTTCCAGTCTCCTGGTGCCTCTCATTGGTCAAACCTAACTGGAAACCCAGAGCAAATGAAGATTGAGTGATGGCAAACTCCAGAAGTCAACCTCCCGAGATGCACATCAAGGCAGGAAAGAGTAGAGAATGAATCCAGATGGAGGATCAGTGAAAAATAACCAGCAGACAAGCACAGTACCTACTATCTCCTTCATTTACTTAAACAGTATTTTACATGCCAGGAACTATTCACCAGATACAGGGGATCATAAGACAGGAAAAGATGCTCATTTTCATGGTATTTTCATTCTCTTTGGGAAGGCAGATGGTAACACAATATCCACCCAAGACTATTTCAAATGGTAGATGCAATGAAGGAAAGGAGTATTATAACTCTAACATATATGAGGCAATGGCAGAAGACCTTAAAGGGAATAAGAAGAAAGGAATAACAAGAAAGCTTTTTAAGAGGAAGGGGAAGAGTACTGAAACAAGAGATCAGCCGAGAAAGACTGTAAGCTTCTGAAGTTGAAACCAGTTTGGTTTATTCAAGAGATAGGAGGCCATTGTGACTGAAGGAAGAGTCATAGGAGAGGAAGTAGGAATGTAGGCAAAGGCTAGATCATAATGGTCTTTGTAGGCCAGGCAAGGAGTTGGGTGTTTTTGCTAAAGCAACAGAAAGGTTTTAGGCAGAGGGTGGGAAGTTAGGGTGTTTGCAGGTTAAGACATATCTAATTTCCATTTGTAAAATATAACTTTCATAATTTCACAATTTTCACAGTTTTTTGAAAAATAAATTTTAGTGGGACAAGAATGGAAATGTCCCATTATAGTTTACACTGCCCTGACCAGAGTTCCCATCTTCAGAAGTGGTATTTCCAAAGTGGTGGCACTGTCTGGATCACGATGGGCACTTGATACAAGACCGGCTCAACCACAGGCTTGTTGGCAGCCTATGACATGGCTTAGAGCTATGAGCTCTTGCAACTGAATTGTGCTCCTCTGAAATGCAGATTATAGGATAAGAAGAGGGTTAATTAGCACTCAGTACTGTGAGAACTGATCAAAGAGGCAGAGAAAAACAGATACAATGGGAAGAAAACAACTTTTCTTTAGAGGTGCCTCAGTTCCTAATAGCTGCTCATATATGTATATAAATACTCCTGCTTCCAACCCTTTTAATTAAAGTGGCTTTTTGATCTCTCTTTCTTGCATGCAAAATAATTTAATGAGTATAGTAGTGTCCCCAAGGTGTTACTCTTCTTCTCATTCACTAAGAAGTGACAAAGATTTACTCTGAGACAAACAACAAAACCCCTCAAATTTCAGTTACTTAAAACAACCAAAGTTGCCTTCTCACTCACTTTAAATAGCCCATCACAAGGTAGATGCAACACTATTCTGCATTATCCTTCCAAGACCAAGATTAGTAGAGCAAATACTCTGGAGCATTGTTGATTGCCATGGCAAAGAGGAAAAGAGTTCTGGAAGGTCTTGCATAAACAATTAAATGCTGTGTTCATAATTCAAGGCCAGAATGAGTCATGTATCTCATCCCAACCGCAAGGAGGCTGGGAAATGCAATTTTACCATGAACCTGAAAGACAACAGAAGATATTTGGCACATCCACCACCATTCACTCATCCAAACCATGGCTTAACTGCTGCCTATATACCAATGTCAAAATTTCTAGGAGAGATGCCCCATTTTCTCTTTATCCACATTGTCAACCAACTACCAATATGCCACAACTGGATGATATCATAGACATTTCCAGTTTCACCTTTCTCACAAACTTTCTGTACATTTTCTCTTGGTCATTGGCTCCATTATCTATCCACTACCTCAAATAGAAAACCCAGGTATCAGCTTTGACTCTTTCTCTCTCCTAACACCCAATCGGTGGCCAAGCCTATAGCTTCTAATTTATCCCCATCCTACTATCTCCATGACCATTACCTTACTTTAGTCCTTAATGGATTCTTGCCCAAACAATTCTGTTAGCCTCCTGTCTGGCTTTCTTATCCTCCCCTGTAAACTGTAACTTATTCATTCAGAAAAACTTATAAAGAGTGCTTACTGTTTCTTTCCTTATTAAGATTAAATAAGTAGTGGGCCCACGTTAAAGAAATTCAGTCTAGAGGGAAACAGTGATGCAAACAAAAAATATCAACATAATGGACAAATACGATAATAACTAAGTAGAAAGAAGAGTGAGAATGGGAACGAAACAACAAACTGGGTGTGACTGGGTGATGGGAAGTTAGTGTTGGAAGTTTCTAGAGAAGAAGTAAAACTTTAGCTAAACAAGGGATCTGCTCCTCCACGTGAACTACAGGAATTAAAAAAGGTGAAGCAGCTTGTGCCTGATACCTTTGAAAAACTTAGATCTGACTCTAGCCAAACCCACATGGCTTGAGAGGAATGACATGAAAGAGAAAGCAGGTATCTAATCAGTAGGATCTCAAAGTGTCCTGGTGGCTATTTGGCTGGTAATTGGGTGGAAGATCATCCACTGAGACAAGAAACTCAAAAGAAAGAGAAAATCTATGGGGAACAACACTTCTAAACTATGAGATACCTTCTCATGGCTGAATACTGATTCCAAGCATAGTGCCAAGTATCTTCATTATTTTATTTAACCCTCACAACAGTTTTATGAGGTAAAATTGTACTATCATCTTCATTCTGCAGTTTGTAAAAACAAATACTGCGATTCAAGGGTTAATGACGTGACCAGTTACTAAGTCCTTTTTGCACCAGAGCTATGCTGAGTTTGAGGTACCTACAGAAATTCCATCTGGGTGTGTCCACAGGCTGGAGTACAAGGGAGGGACAGGAAGAGATAGACTTGGGGGTTATCAGCGTATAACCCCCAAGTGGGATCAAATCTATGAGCTCAGATGAGAGGGCTCGGCGAGCTCTTAAATAGGGAGAAGGAAAGAGCACCTGAGGAACACTAACCTTAGAGTCTAGGCAAAAAGAAGAAAGGAAAGCAGCATGAGGAGGAGTCATCCGGTACGGTTAATCCTTAAGAATGTTCTTCGGTGTATCTTTTCGAGAAGTCTATAGCCCAGGTGTCTGGCGGTTAATAAAAGACTTCTGGGGTCAGAAGTGGCATTCTGTCGAGGTTGGGCTTTTATACCTAATTCCTTAAGTACCTAACGACGACCTGAAACCCGCACGGAGATTTCACTACCTAGGGAGGTAAAAATGAGCAAATCCTCCTTAAAGCAGATGAAGAACTCTTTTTCCTCCAATATCACAATAGCTGTGTATATAAACGATCAGAGGTTACTGCAGAAACAGCCAACAGGTATTGGGCAAGAATCCAAGCGGCTGGCTGACTGGGACCGGGCCCAAGGGAGAGAGCGCGCCCTGACAGGCAGGCACGCATGCGCCTCCTAGGAAGGCCGGGAAGGGCACTGAAGGGTTCCTCGCGCGTCACCCAACTCTCCACCTCACTGAAGCCCCTCTCCTTCTCTGGCGCCCCCATAGTCTCTACTGTTTCTCTCCTCCCAGCGGCCCCCTCAGCGACTCAGCCCTCCGGACGCCGCCGCTACCCAGCCTCCTCATTACCCTGGCGGGGGCGGAGTGCTGTCCGTCACGGGGGCGGGGCCAACTATAGCTCGCGTCAGGTCCCGCCCCCGCGCGCTGACGCCCCGCCCCGCGCTCCCGACGCCCCGCCCCCTCGGCCCCGGGAGAGGAGGGCTCCGCCTGTGTGGCGTCGGGAGTTTTGTCCCGCTTCACGGCGTCATCCTTCCGTCAACGAGTCCTCAGGCTTTTTCCCCTGAGGCCCTCTCCTGCCCCTCGAGAGAACGCGGCGAGTCAGGCCACGCGCGCGGGGCGCCATGAAGGCCCGCGGCTTGACGAGCGTGGCCGCTGCGGCGGCGGAAGCGCAGGCCGGTTGAGGAGGGCCAGGCGCTGGGCCGAGGCATGTGGAGCGCCGGCGGCAGCCTGCTCCAGTCTCTGCCCCGGCTTCTGCAGTACACCGCCGCCCTCCCGGGCCACGCCGAGCCGCCGCCGCCGGCCGGCTGGGCCCTGCCGCGGGCGGCAGGCGGGGACGGCACGGCTGAGCGCCTGCCCCCGCGCGGGGGCGGGGCGAGCGCCGCGGCGGCGGCAGCGGCGCCGGGAGTCCTGCTCAGCGCCTGTCTGGAGCGCCACGCTCCGCTCGACGCCTCAGATCTGCCGGGGCCGGGCGGGGCGTTAGCGGGCGGCCCGGGGGGCGGCGCCGTGGTGGTCGACGTGGCCGAGGTGAGAAGCTGGCGCTGCTGCTGCCTCGGCAGCACCTGTTGGTGCCGGAGCCTGGTGCTGGTCTGCGTGCTGGCGGCCGTGTGCTTCGCTTCCCTGGCCCTGGTCCGCCGCTACCTGCAGCACCTCCTGCTCTGGGCCGAGAGCCTCGACTCGCTGCTGGGGGTCCTGCTCTTCGTCGTGGGCTTCATCGTGGTCTCGTTCCCCTGCGGCTGGGGCTACATCGTGCTCAACGTGGCGGCCGGCTACCTGTACGGCTTCGTGCTGGGCATGGGGCTGATGGTGGTGGGCGTCCTCATTGGCACCTTCATCGCCCACGTGGTCTGCAAACGGCTGCTCACCGCCTGGGTGGCCGCCAGGATCCAGAGCAGCGAGAAGCTCAGCGCAGTCATCCGCGTCGTGGAGGGGGGCAGCGGCCTCAAAGTGGTGGCGCTGGCCAGGCTCACCCCCATACCTTTCGGGCTGCAGAACGCAGTGTTCTCGGTAAGTGGCGTGCCGCCGGGCCGTTCTCTCTCCCGAGATTTTGGTGTTTTTTTTGTTTTTTTTTTTTTTTTTTTGAGCGATCTTGGGGCGGCCCTGGGAGGGCGCTCCGTCCTGTGAAATGCGGGCAGAGGAGTGACATTAACAGCAGAAGTGGAAATTACTTTCTGACGTACCCTGAGAAATTTCAAACAGATAAAGCCAATCTGTGTCGGGCCCCCTCAGTAGGAGATTTGGTAGAGAAAGAACTACTCCTTTTTTGGCATATGAGTTTGGTTAAAAATGAGCCCTCTTAACTATGAGAAGATAGGAGTAGAATCTATTTTAAACATTTGTCATCTTATTCTGTAGCAGCTGTCGCACCAGTCAGGGAGTAAATAAAGGCTGGCTTTCCCTCTAACCTGCCAAAATGCATCCAGTATTTTAGCTCAAGTTTTTAACAGTGTGGAGCTAAAGGAAGAGTTTGGGTAAATAGAGGAGAAAGTAGACTCTATTTTGGAGTTTCCTAAAATTTTTAATAGGATTTTTTTTTCATCAAGTAATTTGCTTTTTTAATACAGTGTAATAAGGGGGGAAGCCTCCTTTTTACCTTTCTTTGGAGGAACTTCATTTTAAAATAACTTGGTAGTGGGTAAAACAAAATTGGACAGGTAATCTTTTTCCCAATTGAGAATATACTTTTTTTTATACACCTTGTACACTCTTTTTTTGGTCTTGTATTCGTATGCTTTGCTTACTCAGTTAAGGTGTTTCTAACTAACGTACATCGCTTTGTAAATGATTGAGTAATGGAAACACTGCTAGTAAATGATTGAAAAATGGAACTCTGCTACTGAGGACCATCCCATGGGGAAAAAAGGGATCCAGTATTTACAGACTTAGTGTCTTCAGCGCATGCTGTATGCTAAGTCACTTCTGTCGTGTCAGTGGACTGTAACCTACCAGGTTCCTCTGTCCATGGGATTCTCCAGGCAAAAATGCTAGAGTGGGTCGCCATTCCCTTCTCCAGGGTATCTTCCTGACCCAGGGATCGAACCTGTGTCTCTTATGTCTCCTGCATTGGCGGGCAGGTTCTTTACCACTGGCTGTGTGCCCTTGCTTTCCTCTTTTTTAAGGTGAAGGGGTTAAACTACTTACTGTGTTCTTCAAATTCAGTGATTCTGAAGTTCAAAGAATTTTCATATAGATGCCCAGAAACTCAACCCTTCCACTAGACCTAAAAAAAACCTGTGTGAAGAAAGAGTTTTAGCACTCAAATCCACAGGAATCTATATATATTAGTGAACCTGACAAATTTGTTTCAGAAATTGTTATCTCTAGAAACTTTCTCATTTTGTTTTATGTTAAGAATATTTCTAACCAACCTACCCTTTTCTTTTTAAATGCCTTTTGCAAATCTCATGTTGATTCTAGCCAACTGCAGCAATGACTAGAGTGAGGCTTGTGGCGACGTGGAAATAGATAAGGAGTTTTCTCCTTATCAACAGAAAGTTTGATGTTTACAGGTGGTTTAGTATGTTCTGTTCCTTAAATTCTTACCTTTTCACAGCTTCCTATAAGCTTGAATTTTGACCCAGCCTTGGCTCAAATATCCTTAAACTTTGAAAGAGGGTTGGAACTAAGGAACCTGAATTTCTCTTAGTTTGCATCCTCTCCAGTATAGCTTATTTCCTTGTGCATTTTCTTGTCTACCAACTGTGTGCCTACTGTCCTGGACTGCTTCCACATATTATTTCTAATCTTTAAACTAGCTCTATGGAAAGTGATTATACATATATTATAGATTATTATCTAATAGTCCAGAACACAGGGCTGATGATCTGAAATTCTGCTGTCATAGAATTCGCCATAGCATCTGAATCTGTTGACCCTTGGTCAAGTTGCTTATCCTCTTTATGGTTCACTTTCTTAATATGCAAAATGGGAAAGTAATGTTACCTACTTCATAGGATTATTGAGACGATTGCATAAATAAATACTACTAAGCCTAGAATAACAACACTCTGGCTTTTGACATCATTCAGTTCAGTTCAGTTCAGTCGCTCAGTCGTGTCCAACTCTTTACGACCCCATAAATCGCAGCACGCCAGGCTTCCGTATCCATCACCAACTCCCGGAGTCCACCCAAACTCATGTCCATTGAGTTGGTGATGCCATCCAACCATCTCATCCTCTGTCATCCCCTTCTCCTGCCCTCAGTCTTTCCCAGCATCAGGGTCTTTTCAAATGAGTCAGCTCTTCGCATCAGGTGGCCAAAGTATTGGAGTTTCAGCTTCAACATCAGTCCTTCCAATGAACACCCAGGACTGATCTCCTTTAGGATGAACTGGTGGAATCTCCTTGAAGTCCAAGGGACTCTCAAGAGTCTTCTCCAACACCACAGTTCAAAAGCATCAATTTTTCGGTGCTCAGCTTTCTTTATAGTCCCACTATCAACATCCATACATGACTACTGGAAAAACCATAGCCTTGACTAGACAGACCTTTGTTGACAAAGTAATGTCTCTGCTTTTTAATATGCTGTCTAGGTTGGTCATAACTTTCCTTCGAAGGAGTAAGTGTCTTTTAATTTCATGGATCATTACTGTTGTTGTTATCCAGGATCACCTAGGTACTAAATAATGGTTTGCAGATAGAGTCTTAACCCTTGACTCCATTTCTTCACTTTATATTTTGTCCTGGGTATATAATGTGGGCTCATTATAATTTGTTAATTAAATAAGTTTTTAAAAATAATCAAATATATTAAACATGTAATTTATACTTTGTACTTGGAAATAATTTAAGGTAATTAATTGAAAACGAACTTGACAAGAGGCAGCTCTCAGTTTGGCCTTGTAGGGTCAAGAGGAAGGAAGGAAAAAGAAAACTGACATCTTGAAATAGGTATTATTAGCATAGTTTAACTGAGGAAGACATGGAGGCATCCAGAAGCTTGTTCATGATCACCCAGCTACCAAGTGGTGGTGGTGGTGGTGGTTCAGTAGCTAAGTCATGTCCGACTCTTTGTGACTCCATGGACTGCAGCGCACCAGGCTCCTCTGTCCTTCTCTGTCTCCTGGAGTTTGCTCACATTCCTGTCCCTTGAGTCAGTGATGCTCTCTAACCATATCATCTTCTCCCATCCCGTTCTCCTTTTGCCTTCGATCTTTCCCAGCATCAAGGTCTTTTCCAGTGAGTTGGCTTTTCACATCAGGTGGCCAAAGTATGGAAGTTTCAGCTTCAGCATGAGTCCTGCCAGTGGATGTTCAAGGTTGATTTCCCTTAAGACTGACAGTTTGATCTCCTTGCAGTCCAGAGGACTCTCAGCAGTCTTCTCCAACACCACAATCCAGATTCCTATGTAATGCTGTTCTTTACAGCATTGGTCTTTACTTTCACCACCAGACACACCCACAGCTGAGCATCGTTTCCACTTCAACGCTTTATTCTTTCTGGAGTTAGGAGTAATTGCCCTCGTCTCTTCCCAGTAGCTTACTGGACCCCTTCCATGGCAACCCACTCCGCTACTCTTGCCTGGAAGGTCCCATGGGTGGATGGGGCTGGCAGGCTGCAGTGGATGGGGTCGCAAAGAGCTGCGCACAGCTGACTGACTTCACTTTCTTTCTTCGCTTTCCGGCCTCGGGCACCTATCTTCCGTTACCCTATCTTTTTGCGTTTTCATACTGTTTAAGGGGTTCCTGCAGCGAAAATACTGGAGTGGTTTGCTGTTTCCTCCTTCGGTGGGCCACGTTTTGTCAGAGCTCTTCACTCCAACCCGTCCAGCTTGGGCGGCCCTGCACAGCACGGCTCACGGCTTCGTTGAGTTACACAGGCCCCTTTGCCTTGACAAGAGTGTGATCCGTGAAGGCTCTCGAAGGACCGAGTGGTGGAGCTGAGTTATAAACCCCAGATGATCTGAAAAAGTTCATGGTACTGTGCCAAACTCTCACTCTTGGCCTTAAGCAGTGTGGCTTGTGGAGCCATTGGATATAGTCTATTACATCTTGTTCATTTCTCTTAACTATCTACATAATAGCTCCTGCAACTGAAACTGTTTACTGAATTCACCCAGGGTTGTGAGTGAAAAGAAAGCTTAGTTAATGCTGATTTTTGTTTTAGCTTGGCTTTCCCTCCTGCCTTCTAGAACTTCTTTCTGATTTTATCCTCTCTGCCCTCATACCCTTCTGGCTACCCAAAGCTGCCCCCTTTCCAGGCATATTTCTTTTTCTTCTTCCCTACCTATTTTTTAAAATTATCTTTCCTCCTCTCCATTCCTGTTAAAACTCATCTTCAGTGTCCATGATTGATTGAGCTTTAATCAATGCTCATGATTTGGGCCTACTTCAAAGAGGAAAGGTAGTGGTCATGAGAGGCACAGGCTTTGGAAATAGTTGTTGATTAGTCTATGCTGAGTTATGAGGCTCAAATAAGCTAATGCAGTGAAGACAGTGAGCATTTGCCTGGCACATACTCGCTTCTCAAAAATTAATAGCAATTATTATTATGGTGGAGCTAGTTTTTATATTTTAGAGGCAGGAGCTGATTGTACAAGATGAATATATAGAAGGAAAAAGGCTCTCCCTTGCTTGCTATCTGTTCTTAACTTTCTTTCTTTCCTTCTCCCATGTGTGCTTAAAAAGGGATGAACAAATTGACACTTCACTTTTGCAGTGGAAACTAAGTACATAACACTTTATAGTATGAATACTTAGATCATAAGAAATACAATTTCCCAGGTACATTTTAGAATTATTTCTACTTTTAAAAATGTACTCATTTTCCCTGTGGGAAATAAAGGCCCCACCTACCAACGTTTTTGATGTAGTCTTGCGTCTGTAGGTATTATTGTACATTAAAACAGATTTCTAGATCTGTTGTCTCTGTGTGTTTCTAAGTACTGTTCTTATCTGGACACATATCTAGAATGACTGTTTCTTATTGCTTCACTCAGGATAGGCTAAATTGTGCTACAACAACAACCCCCAAACCTCATTGGGTTGAACAGCAAAGATTTGTAGAAACTGCAGCTTGTATTATTATTTATAGTGAAGGGAGATATAATTTGTATTTTGAATTCCACTTTTATGATTTGGGGGACTATAATATATGCTCCTAGCACTTATATATCCTTTTAAAAATGTTTTACTTAAATAAGTAGACTCTATATTGCATATATGCCATATTTTTCCTCATGATTTCTCATAAATATATGTTCCTTAGGTATTAGAAAAAAAAAGCAGAGGTGTGTTTCCTCACTTGACGCAGACACAGGTTCAGCTCTGTCAGGGAAGGAGTCGGGAGTCTGCTTTATGTTCTTTTTACTTCGGGATCCAGGTTTACAGAGCCACCATCTTTCACTTGGTTCATGTGACATAGTCAATTCTACTGATTGTTAATGCTTTCACCTGTAAGTAGTCTCACTTTTTACTAGCCTGAACAAGTGACATGGCCACAGCTGACTTCACAGGGGCAAAGTGTGTGCCAGGAAGGAGCGAGAACTTGAGTGTTCGGCAGTAGTCTTGGACTCTGGCCCTTGACTTCTGGATCCGGCCTCCCAGACCCTTCAGTCCAGTCCACTGCCACTACCCTGGCAGCGTTTCAGCCTCCTATCTAGTCTCCTTGCCTCACAGGAAAGGATTTTCAGTTTTTTCTCCCTCCAAAATGATCTTTCTAGAATGCACATCTAATCTTGGTACTCCCTGTAAGGGAAACCCTCAAGTGGGTTTTCTTTTCCCCTCAGGGCATTTTCCCAACCCTCAGCTCACCTCTAGCCTCTCTCTTACCATTCCACAATTAGTAAGTACCCCTTAATATGTTAACATATTTCATCCTCAACATTCTAAGAGGTAAACATGATCATTTCTGACTTAAACATAGCAGATCTTGTTTGTAGCCTCAAAACTCCAGGATTTCCTTTTTGTTGATAAAGTTGAAAATTGTAAGCATTCATAAAAATAACTGTATTTAGAAAGCATTAACGCATTCTTGTAAGGTCTCTTGTAAGATACTCCCATGGAGATATCTGGACTTCAATGGTTTAAAGCTACCACCTGTGAAATAACAACTTTAATCCAAATATGATGGTTTGGTGGTGGTTTAGTTGCTAAGTCTTGTCCGACTCTTGCAACCCCATGAACTGTAGCCTGCCAGGCTCCTCTATCCATGGGATTCTTGAGGCAGGAATACTGGAGTGGGTTGCCATTTCCTTCTCCAGGTAATCTTCCTGACCCAGGAATTGAACCTGGGTCTCTTGTATTGCAGGCAGATTCTTCACTGACTAAGCTTGGAGAGAAGCCTCTGTTAATCCAAATGTATCACATAATAATTGGTTCTTATGAGTAACAGTATTCATATTGGTGCTTGCAGCTTCCAAAGGGGTTTGATGTTGTTACAGCTGTTCCACAGGAGAGCCTAAAAATTATTCTCTCTTTTCACTTTGGTCATAGAAAAACTTAATTCCACATGAGAAATGTTTTCATGGTTGAATCTTTGAAACCTCAAATAAAAGCATAAAACATAGCATGTAAGATCTCTTGATCATATGTTGTATACCACTTTACAGTATGGAGAGAAAATTTACATGTATACTATCCCTTAATCATCACAACAGTCCTTTGAGGAGTTATCAGTGACTTATAGGCAGTTACATAGAGGACAAAATATCACACACTTGAAGTCAGACTTAGTTCTAACATTTACTCTGACATCTTGAGCTATTCTTTGAGCCATGCTTTCTGTTGTGAAATGTGTTTATCATTACCTACCACATAGCTGTGATAAAATGTATAGCTTGCTCATTACTTACTATTTCCTTCTCTCCATCCTCTGCATTCCAAAATAGGACATAATGAAACTTGGAGACTATTTTTTTTCTTTTTAATGTAACCATTTTTTTATGTTGTACTTAGTAACTGCTGGGCACTGTTCTTCTAACATGTACACATTACTTACTTAATGTTCATTTGAACCCTAATTCTCATATTAAGCTAAGGCAATTGAGGCAGAGTGGTGAAATAACTAGCCTAGGAACATACAGTTGGTAAATGGTAGAGCCATGAACTTACCCGAGGTTCTGCTGTTGATCTGAGAAGATCAGCGGAGAACTTCCCGGTTTCCCAGAGACCTCCTGGTTCTAATTGCAGAGCAGTAGCCCTGGGACCACCCATGTGTCAGGCACCAGGCCAGGTTCTCCACAGTTGAATCAGGCATCATGCTAGGGAGATGACTGGAAAAAAATATCAAAAGGATAATGTTTTTTTTGTGTGTGGGAATTACATGAAATTCAAATTTCAGCATCTGTAAATAATGTTATTGGAATACAGCCATGCTTATTTGTGGATGTACCATTTGTAGCTCTTTTTAAGCTAAAACATCAAGGTTGAGTAGTTGTGACAAAAACCCTATGGCCTGCAAAGCCTAAAATGTTTCCTAGCCTGGGACTTTACTGGTTTGCATTAGAGCTATAACAGTCACTGTAGTAAAATAAGCACCAAGTCCAAGCCCCTGAAACTGTAGTAAGAGGCCCATAAGCTCCCGTATATATATCTTTTTACCTTTGTATTTAACAAGAGCCTTTAAAATATATATATATAGGTATTGTGGGTAAAATGAAAAAATAAATAAAAGGGGGAAAAAGATGAATAAATTTAAAAGTGGAAGGCCTGACCCATCAGCCTGACTCACTTCTCAGTAGAACCATTTTAAAGAATTTTATGTTACCAAACTGTTAGTTACTTTGGCTATTTTTATTAACCCTGAGTAGGTTAGAAGCAGCAACAGAGGGTGTTTTTGCTTGTTTAGGGGGAGGGGCAGGGAGCTGTTAAACTGCTGTACTGACTAAAATAATAATGGCAAAATAAGATTAAAGACAAAATTGAAGCAAATATAACTAAACTGTATTGTATTTTCCTAGAATTTGCCTTGAGTAATAAAGAAAAAGATAAATTGCTTCTAATAATTTAATTCACAATTGAACTGAAATTTACTGCAGTTAAATAAAAATATTTTATTGGCTAGTGACTATGAGACCAGAAAAATGGTAAAATCTTGGTCTCATGGACTGTTTGGGGACGTTTAGTTCTGTCACAGCTCCTGTGTGACCTTGGTGAAGTCATTTAATGATCTGGCCTCCAATTATCATTATTTGTAAAATTAGAGAGGTTAGGCAGGGTTCAGAGTTTACTCTTAAAAAGACAAATGTTCTGAGTAACTAGCATTACTTTGTATGTAACATTTGGTGATGGTATGGTTTATAAAAACTTTTTTCATCTTTTTAAATTCTTATTCTGTGTTATAGATATTCATTCATATACCAGTTATGAGTCATAATACACACTGTGCCAGCTTAACTTATGATTAGTTCTTCTTTCTATTAAAGTATACTGATTCATTGCCATTGGTCCGGTTCAGATGGAATAGATGGCAGAGCACAGCCTGTTTTGAAGGCGCTTGGAGTCTCTAAGTCTGAAGGTTGAGATACAGTGACCACTTTGAGCAATGCTGTGCCACCTCATCCGTAGACCTCTCAGAACCGCTGAGTGTCGCTGGCTGTTCCTTCCTTAAAACTGTTCCCTCTGTGCCTCTTCAGTCATCGCACCAGCTTCTGTGGTTTTCATGTGTCATACATGGGGTTAGAGTTTACAAACCTGTGTATCTAGCCTATTGTATCATAGTAACAAATAGAGCATGTCTTATTACCCCTACCTAGATTAAAATGTCTTTAGAGGCAGAGAGTCTTATTAAAACTTATTTTACAAGTGTTTTTTCTGCCTATGAATAAGTATTCATTATAAAAAGTTTGAGAAGTATATTAAGTACAAGGAGGAAAACATTCAACATCTTAGTGTTTTCTAGTCTTTTCATTTATTAGTGCATGTGCTTTCTTTATATAACATTGTGAGTGACTGTTGTGAATGATTTCTGAGACTTTTTACTGCATGTAATGAACATTTTGGCCATTAAGTATAGTACAGAATGACTTTCATGACCACACAGTCATTTTGTTCTTTGCATGTTGATGAATCTGAACCTCATTCTGATGGCAGTAGGAAAAAGTTTAAGTGGGATTGGATTTGCCATTTTTTTTAAAGATTTCTGCAAAATTTCACATAGGTTGTGAGTGGTGGGTAGATCTAACGTATCAGGACTAGAGAGGAGGAGACTGAATGGGAATAGGAACAGATGACGGGGAGATTTCTTATAGACGTAGAAGGTAGACTCTGTACAAAAGAGTAGATGATTGGATGTGGGGATAAGAGAAGAGTGCTGTTTGTCTAGATAGGGCAACTGAGATTGGAAACAAGAAAAGAAGTATTTTGAGGAGGGAAGATAATGGTAGTTAACTGTTTTTCCTTAAGGCAGTTTTTAAAATTTCATGTTTCTGGAAGTGAAAGCTGGTTGCCATTTGTTAACTTTCTCCCTCCTTTTTGTTTCTGAAATACTGATAGTATTTTGAGGATATATATTATAAAATATAATTTATCAATAATAAGTAGATGAAAAGGTCGAACTGTAGTCACTTAAACTTCTTTTGACCATTCCTTAAAAATTATTATGGGGATTCGTGATTTTTTCTGTATAATATTTCTAGATATATGTTTTAATTGAAATTTATACTATAACTTTGTCAGTAAACAACATTGCTTTTATATAAACTAGGAAACACACCTCTACAGAAAGGTGTGATTTGCCGAAACTAATGTCGTTTCACAAAATTATGGATAATATTTGAGGTCATCCATACATAGATCACCTTTATATTCTTCCTTTGATCTATGTCAAGATATTCTGTGTAGAAATGATAAAGTTTCTTAGTTTGTTAAGGCCTGTAAAGCCGTTGTGCAAACAGCTGTAAGTGGAGAAGGTAGAGGGACTGTGGGCAGTGCTGCCAGAGGAGCGGCGCTTTGTACCGTGTCTGCGGCTCAGCGCGCATTCACGTGACCGTCTGTCCACGGAGTTCTCTTGCTATCAGCTTCAAAAATGTGTGTTCGGTGAAGAACCAGTTCTTACTCTTTAAGGGTTTTTTGTTTTTTTTTTTTTCTTCCCTTCAGATGGGCACTTTGTTTTCAGGACGTATCTGGTATATGGTAATATTCTAAAGTAACCCTTACCCACCCAGGCAAGTGAATTACATCTCCAAGTAAATCGCAGTACTTTCATGGTGCTTCTGGAGTTCTGAAAGCATGGGAGGATGGCAGTCACGTAGCATTCACCATCCTGAAGCCCACACTGAGGTATTTCTGATCATAGAACCTAACCAGCAGGATAACACTGACATCCTAGATTGAGATTCCTGAGTCTTTGGAGTAGGAACACAGTCTTGAGTCAAGATCCCAGGGTATTATAGGCAAGAGTTCCTAGTAGGATTATTCTGGATTCACATTTAATGTCTTTTGGGGAAGTAGGATAAGGAGACATATTTTTTTAAAGTCAGTGGGTAGGACTTCCCTGCTGGACCAGTGGTTAAGAATCTGCCTGCCAGTGCAGGGGACGCAGGTTCGCTCCCTGGTCCTGGAAGACCCCACATGCTGTGGGGCAGCTGAGCCCATGTGCCACCCCTGCCGAGCCTGTGCTCAGAGCCCGTGGGCAGCGACTGCGGCAGCCCCCACACTCGAGAGCCCCCACCTCACGACAAAGACTGCTCCCACTCACCACAGCTAGAGAGAGCCAGTGCACGGCCGCGAAGATCCAGTGCCGACAGAAAATAATAAATGATTTTACAAAGCGTCCATGGGTAAAGGCTTTCTAGGGAAAGAAGTTTGAATGGATCTCTTTGTGAGATCAAGTATTGTACATTAACTATGTTTGTCCAAGATTGGATGCAGATTCTGAGTAGGATCTTGGCTTATAGGAAGTGCCATATTAGAATAATTTAGAATCTGTTTATCTTTAATACACTTAGTTGAAAAACTGTGTGTGCCTGTGTACATTTTATTTTGATATATTGGCTAAATTATTTGACATGCTAGCAAAACAGTTTTACTGTGATTAGCTGAAATTAGTTTCTTTGCTTTATTTAGCTACACAGCTTTTCAAAAAGGAACTATGTATAAATCATAACACTTCCTTTTTCTGTAGGATGAGATTTGGTAATGAAAGATTTGGTAAACTTTCATGTATGCTTTGGACAAAGGTCTCGCTAAGAGTCAATTGGCAGAGTTGTTTCAGATTTATGATACCTGTTCTTAAAATAGCCATTTAGATATTATTGCTGTCATCCATAAATATCAAATATATATTCTCTTTAGGGAAACTTTAATTACATTTAAAGATTATGAACTGAAGCTTTACATTCTGACATTTTAAGTACTTACTTAGAAAATAAATAACTTGCATAGCATATAATATTACTATGACTGTAATATTTTTTGACATTCATTTTTGTCATATTTACTTATTTTATACATTTGACATGTTTAATTCTAAAGAAAGTTTTTCCGTTACTCTAAGTGCTCCAGACTGATAGAGGAACCTTCCTAAAACTTAGCCCCGTTCATGTCATTCTTTGGTTAGATTCCTCAGAGCTTTTCTGCCGAGTACAAACTCATCCCCTTTCGCCCAGAGCCCTCACACGTATCCTCTCAGACACTTGCCCTGTCTTTAGTTTGCAGGAGTCCCTTGCACTTTAAACAGTCCAGACTGCACTGCTGACGTTACTGATACACCCTGCATGTTCTCATTGCCCCTACCTGTGCGCCACGGGGACCTCGCTCATTCCCTCCTTGGGACCGCTTCCCTTCTCCTGCCCACCGTCTTCCCCGTGAAGCCCTGGGCTTGTGGAGCTCCTTTCAAATCCCTCTCGTCCCACAGTGCTGCCCTTTGGCCCCCATGCCTACAGAGATTTTAATCCCTGTTAACTCTTGAATACTTTTCGTGCAGTTCTTCTCAAGGCTCCCCTTCTGCATGTGTGTGCTTGTCAGCGCGTGAATTCTTCAAGGTAAAAGTTGTGTCATTATGTCTATCTCTGGCAGACACCTTCCAAAGCATCTTGCAGTCACTGGGACAGTCATTGTTTAGGGGAATCTTGACAACCAGTTACAGTGCAGTATTCTTTCTAAATCAGCAGTGGTGCATCTCCTATTAATCACTTGAGAGTAGAGATGAATGTAGCTTTACATAATTTTAGGTTAGACTGTAGTGTAGAATAACCTATAACTCATTAAAACACCAGATTTTAATATTAATAAAAATAAAATTCAATAAAGTAGCCACTAGCTTATATAACAGCAATACCCAGATAAGGATATGGAAGTTATTCTCAAAATTAATGGCTGTAGTAACAACTATGGGCTTCTCAGTTGGTGCTAATGATAAAGAACCTACCTGCCAATGCAGGAGACATAAGAGATGCAGGTTCGATCCCTGGGTCAGGAAGATCCCCTGGAGGAGGGCATGGCAACCCATTCCAGTATTCTTTCCTGCCTGGAGAATCTCATGGACAGAGGAGCCTGGCAGGCTACAGTCCATATGGTCACAAAGAGTCAGACACGACTGAAGCAACTGAGTACACACACACAATATCTGTAACATAAAATGTTTAGAAATAAACTAATAAAATAAAACCACCAAATGTTAGTAATAAATATGGAAGATTTTAAAGTAATTATAAAAACATTTCTTGATTAAAAATACTGAATATTCTGGAGGTTGCATGTCTATCCAGATTAATTTATAAATTTATCTTAATCTTAGTGTAATATTTACTAGTTTTTTGAATGACAGAGTGATCCTAAAAAGTATTTGCAAAAATGAATAGGTAAGAATGGTTATGGAAGTTTAAAAAGAAGAGTAGGAATTTGAAGGTTAGAAATTCCTTATGAGATATTAAACTGATAGTCTTTACAATAATTTGGTTTCACCACAAGATTTAAGATATCAGTAGACATGTTGATATATGGCAGAACCATCACAATATTGTAATTATCCTCTAATTTAAAAGAAGCATATATATAAAAGATTATCAGTGGACAGTATTAGAGCCCCAAATAGGCTCCTTTATATACAGTAACTTCATTTATAATAAACATCACAAGTTGCTGAAGAAGTTACTGATTATTCAATAAATGATACTAGGAAAATTGGCTACTGGGGAAAGGGAGGAGTAGGGATATATCATCAACCTTTAATTCTAATAAATTGCAGAAGGAATTGGTGTTAAATATTAAAGAGGAAAATATAATGAGAAAAGAAATATAGGCAGAAGTTTAATAATGGTCTTCAGAAAAGACTTTCTAAAGCTAAAAGCAATGGAAGATCAGAGGAAACGATTAATAATATTTGGTTATGTATAAATTTAGAAACACTTGTATGTCTAAACAAAAAATAAGAGATAGTTCAGAGGAAAATATTTGCTACATATTATGGACAAAAGTTGGTGACACTAGTGGTAAAGAACCTGCCTGCCTATGCAGGAGACGTAAGAGATGCGGGTTTGATCTGTGGATCAGGAAGATCCCCTGGAGAAGAAAATGGCAGCCCACTCCACTATTCTTACCTGGAGAATCCCATGGACAGAGGATCCTGGCAGGCTGCAGTCCATAAGGGTTGCAAAGAGTCTAACATGAGAGAAGTGACTTAGCACACAGCATGGACAAAGGTTGCCCTTACTATACAAAGAATAAATATCATGAATAAATAAGAAAAACACAACATTTCAATAAAAATTAACAAATGTGAACAAATAAAGCCATGAAAGAAATGTAAATAGGAAAGTGTATATTTAAAACTAATGTAAATTAAAATTACAGTAAGTAAGTGTTAGTCGCTCAGTCGTGCCTGACTCTTTGTGACCCTGTGGACCGTAGCCCACCAGGCTCCTCTGTCCATGAGATTTTCCAGGCAAGGATACTGGAGGAGGTTGCCATTTCTTTCTCCAGGGGATCTTCCCAACCCAGGGACTGAACCCGAGTCTCCTGCACTGCAGGCAGATTCTTTACCTAGTGAGCTACAAGGGAAACCAGATTAAACAATAATTGAACATAATTTTTACCCCTCTCAAACTAATGCATGTATGCGTGCTCAGTCATGTCTGACTCTTTGGAGGGTTGAAATTTAAAACTTAAAATTGACAAGAGTATGATGAAATGGACACACATACATTACTCACTGATAAGGATGTAAATCAGTGTGAACTTTTTGGGAAAGCAGTTTTTACTGTTTGATCTAGTTATTCCATTCCTAATATATCCTAAAATAATAAGAGTTGCATATTCTACTGTTTCTTGCTGTGTAACGATGACTCCAAAATTGAATAGCTTAATAAACATATAGTATCTCACAGCTTCTGTCAGTTGAGAATTCCTGTACAGAAAAGCTGTGCTGTGCTTAGTCCAGCTGTTCGCGACCCCATGGACTGTAGGCCGCCAGGCTCCTCCGTCCATGGGATTCTCCAGGCAGGAATACTGGAGTGGGTTGCCATGCCCTCCTCCAGAAGATCTTCCCAACCCAGGGATGGAACCCAGGTCTCCTGCATTGCAGGCAGATTCTTTGCTAACTGAGCCACCAGGGGAACCCACAGAGTGGCCTCTAATTCAGGTTGCCTCACAGTACTCAAGGTGTTGACCAGAGCGGCAGCCACCTGATGACACAGCTGAGGAGGAATCTGCTTCCAGGCTCTCAGGCATTACTCGCTTTTGGCTGAAGACAACAGCTCCTTGCTAGAGCAGGGACCTCTCCAGAGAGCTGCTTACAGCAGGGTAACTTACCTTCCTGACGGAGAGATGGAAGTCTTGTTGTTTTTGTAACCTAATCTTGGAACTATCATCTCATCCCTTATGCTATAGTCTATTTGCCAGAAGAAAGCGCTAGGTCTGGCCCACACTCTAGGGGAGAGGATCACACAAGGGCATGAATACCATGAGATGGATTTACTGGAAATATTTTAGATACTGTCTCCCATACAGGTTAATACACAAAGGTTTTCATACAGGTTTTAAAAAATTTGTAATAGCTAAAAAATACATAGTCACATGTACACAAAGAAACAATTAAGGAAGCTACTTAAATGTTCCTCAGCAAAAGAATGGTTAAATTGTGCTATGTAGTATAAATGTATAATAATTTGTACCTTTTTGAGTGCTGATCACATGCTACACATTTGTTAAGATTTACACATATCTCTGTAAAATATTATATGTAAGGTAGTGGTTATTATCCTCATTTTACAGATGAAAAAACTGATATTCAAAGACTTTGTACTTAAATGTCATTTTACAGTTTTTCAGGAGTTACCTGGCTTCAAAACCCAGTGAGCACATTGCTATTTAGGTATGCTTATGAAGAATACTTGACTTCCCTGAGGGCTCAGACGGTGAAGCATCTGTCTACAATGCGGGAGACCTGGGTTCGATCCCTGGTTGGGAAGATTCCCTGGAGAGGGAAATGGCAACCCACTCCAGTACTCTTGCCTAGGAAATCCCATGGACAGAGGAGCCTGGTGCAAGCTGCTGTCCATGGGGTCGCAAAGAGTCTGACACAACTGAGCGACTTCACTCACTCACTCGTGAAGAATATTTAGGGGCTTTCCTGGTAACTCAGCTTGTAAAGCATCTGCCTGCAGTGCAGGAGACCCAAGTTTGATTCCTGGGTCAGTAACATCCCCTGGAGAAGGGTTAGGGTACCCACTCCAGTGTTCTTGGGCTTTCCTGGTGGCTCAGATGGTAAAGAGTCTGCCTGCAGTGCGGGAGACCTGCATTCGATCCCTGGGTTGGGGAGATCCCCTGGAGGAGGGCATGGCAACCCACTCCGGTATTCTGGCCTGGAGAAATCCTTGTGGACAAAGGAGCCTGGTGGGCTAGAGTCCATGGGGTCACAAAGAGTCTGAAATGACTGAGCGACTAAGCACAAAAACAAGCATGAGGAATATTTAATGACATGAGGAAGACTTTAAAAACTGTTTTTTACAAAGTGATATGTGTGTGTCTGCACCTTTTATTTATGTGTAAGAAAAAAACAATAGTCACAAATGTCAGCTTTCATCGACAGAGCAATAGAATACTAAAATTTTTCTTTAAACTTTTATTTCATTGTAGATCTTTTCATTCTGTATATATTCCATGTATAATCATGTTTAAAAATCAGAATGCTTTGAAAAGTAGTTCAGCTCTCTCCCGAGGTAAAACTGCTAGCAAGACTTGTATACACCGTTCTATGTGAAACTGAAATTTTACTTGGTAATGAATAATTGCATTTAATGTCCTCTAGATTACTGATCTTTCCTTACCCAACTATCTGGTGGCGTCTTCAGTTGGACTGCTTCCTACCCAGCTCCTGAATTCTTACCTGGGCACCACCCTGAGGACCATGGAGGATGTCATTGCAGAGCAGAGCGTTAGTGGATATTTTGTTTTTTGTTTACAGGTGAGTTTAAGGACAAGGCTTGTCTTTTTTGTTGTTGTTTCTTGATTTAAATCTAAGAAATTTCACTGAAAATAATTTGATTTTTGCCTTTTTCACATCTTGTTCTTTCAATACTACTTCATATTTTGACAATATTTACATTTTTAATCTTGTGAATATATGGAAATACATATAACTGAATTGACACTTATTGAAAATTTTCTAAGCACAAAACAGGGAATGACAGAAATAGGGTTCTTTTTGCAGTGATTATTTTTAAAATCATGACTAAATCAAATATTCTGAATTTATATGAACTATTGTTAATACAAATAAGAAAAGGAATACATCAAGGCTGTATATTGTCACCCTGCTTATTTAACTTATATGCAGAGTACATCATTAGAAACACTGGGCTGGGAGAAGCACAAGCTGGAATGAAGATTGCCAGGAGATATATCAATAAACTCAGATATGCAGACGACACCTCCTTTATGGCAGAAAGTGAAGAGGAACTAAAAAGACTCTTGATAAAAGTGAAGGAGGAGAGTGAAAAAGTTGGCTTAAAGCTCAACATTCAGAAAACTAAGATCATGGCATCTGGTCCCACCACTTCATGGGAAATCGATGGGGAAACAGTGGCTGACTTTATTTTTTGGGCTCCAAAATCACTGCAGATGGTGGCTGCAGCCATGAAATTAAAAGACACTTACTCCTTGGAAGGAAAGTTATGGCCAACCTAGACAGCATATTAAAAAGCAGAGACATTACTTTGCCAAAAAGGTCCGTCTAGTCAAGGCTATGGTTTTTTCAGTGGTCATGTATGGATGTGAGAGTTGGACTGTGAAGAAAGCTGAGTGCCGAAGAATTGATGCTTTTGAACTGTGGTATTGGAGAAGCTCTTGAGAGTCCCTTGGACTGCAAGGAGATCCAACCAGTCCATCCTGAAGGAGATCAGTCCTGGGTGTTCATTGGAAGGACTGATATTGAAGCTGAAACTCCAATCCTTTGGCCACCTCATGTGAAGGGTTGACTCATTGGAAAGACCCTGATGCTGGGAGGGATTGGGGGCAGGAGACGAAGGGAACGACAGAGGATGAGATGGCTGGATGGCATCACTGACTCGATGGGCTTGAGTTTGAGTAGACTCTGGGAGTTGGTGATGGACAGGGAGGCCTAGTGTGCGTCGGTTCATGGGGTCGCAGAGTCGGACACGACTGAGCGGCTGAACTGACTGACTGACTGTTAATACTGTGTTTCTAAAGGTAATTTTAATGAGATTTGATGAAGTTGGGTTTTTAATCTTAGTTACTTTATATCTTTAAATTTTGAAGATACTGAACTTTTCTATTGAAATTTTTTAGATTATTATACTGGCAATGTAAATTTCTTTCTAGTACAATTTGCTATGAACAGATTTTTTTAGAAACTACTTCTTTATATAAAGTAAAAATATTATTCTATTGAGAGTTTAAATATTTGTAAGTAGATTAGTACTACTATGCAAATTATAATATAGTTTGAGGTACATATAATTTCATATAAGAGATTGATAAAAGAGGAAAGTCCTGCTAGGTAGGCAGATTTATTCAGTGCCTTAAATTACATGCTGGAAGAGTTAAAACTTCATTTGCTTGTAATACATTTCATTCCTAGGATTTACCAAAACATAAAATTACAATTTTTGATCATTTAGTAAGATGGTGATGATGATGATAGCTAATATTTATTGAATGCTTTATATGCCACATGTTTAAGCTCATTTAATGCCTACCAAAAGCTTAGTAGGTATATACTTTTATTATCTATTATCACAAGCCAATTTTGTATTCAGTAATGTTACATTGGTAGATTGAAATTGGTCATGACAGAGGGTATTTACAATTATGGAAATTGCAAGTGTTCTAAATGAAGCCTGCCATCTCTGATCCCTAAGATCAGAGGTGTGTGTTTACCAGCACACCATTAGATAGTAATTTGTTCAGGGGGTAGAATCAGGATTTGAACAAAGGCAGTTGGTTCTAGAGACCAACCTCATACGTCTACTGAGCAGATAATACCAGGTAGATAGCAGACATAGTGATCTCCTGAACTGTGAGTTTTAACTTATACTGTTTTTGAATATATGGTATCACATTACGAATTTACTGTTAATGCTATTATTCTCAAGTTTTTGAGGCACTATATTGTTTCAAAAATACTATGATAAAGTTAGAGTTAATTTTCTTTGTGCTTATGCAGTACAAATTTAGTAAACAAAATGAGCCCAGGAATATTTAATTAAACTATAAATAAGCTTATCAGAGAAGACTTGCTTTAACATAAATTTTGTAATATTTATGATATTCAGGAAATCAGTTTTTATTTTCCTTTACTGTTTTTTTCTTCACAGCTACATTTTCTAAAAGATGACCTGCTCTAGGTTTAGAGTGTTTGTTACAGTTGGTTTATTTTTATTAATGTAGCATGCTAATTGCATATTAAACTTTCTATGTGTTACGTCAGTCAGTCAGTTCAGTTGCTCAGTCGTGTCTGACTCTTTGCTACTCCATGGACTGCAGCACGCCGGGCCTCCCTGTCCATCACCAACTCCTGGAGCTTGCTCAAACTCACATCCATTGAATCCAACCATCTCATCCTCTGTCATCCTCTTCTCCTCCTGCCTTCAATCTTTCGCAGCATCAGGGTCTTTTCCAATGAGTCAGTCCTTCACATCAGGTGGTCCAAGTATTGGAGTTTCAGCTGCAGCATCAGTCCTTCCAATGAATATTCAGGACTGATTTCCTTTAGGATTGACTGGATCTCCTTGCAGTCCAAGGGACTCTCAAGAGTCTTCTCCAACACCACAGTTCAAAAGCATCAATTCTTCGGTGCTTAGCTTTCTTTATAGTCCAACTATCAACATCCATACATGACTACTGGAAAAGCTGTAGCTTTGACTAGATGGACTTTTGTCGGCAAAGTAATGTCTCTGCTTTTTAATATGCTGTCTAGGCTGGTCAGAGCTTTTCTTCCAAGGAGCAAGCATCTTTTCATTTTATGGCTGCAATCACCATCTGCAGTGCTTTTGGAGCCCAAAAAAATAGTCTGCCACTGTTTCCACTGTTTCCCCATCTATTTGCCATGAAGTGACCGGACCGGATGCCATGATCTTAGTTTTTTTAATGTTGAGTTTTAAGCCAACATTTTCACTCTCCTCTTTGACTTTTATCAAGAGACTTTTTAGTTCTTCTTCGCTTTGTGCCACAAGGGTGGTGTCATCTGCATATCTGAGGTTATTGGCATTTCTCCTGGCAGTCTTGATTCCAGCTTGTGCTTCATTCAGCCCAGCATTTCATATGATGTACTCAGCATGTGAGTTAAATAAGCAGGGTGACAATATACAGCCTTGATCTACTCCTTTCCTAATTTGGAACCAGTCTGTTGTTTCATGTCTGGTTCTAACTGTTGCTTTTTTACCTGCATAGAGATTTCTCAGGAGGCAGGTAAGGTGGTCTGGTATTCTGATCTCTTGAAGAATTTTCCACAGTTTGTTGTGATCTACACAGTCAAAGGCTTCGGTGTAATCAATAAAGCAGAAGTAGATGTATTTCTGGAATTCTCTTGCTTTTTTGATGATGCAGTGGATGTTGGCAATTTGATCTCTGGTTCCTCTGCTTGAACATCTGGAAGTTCACAGTTCATGTACTGTTGAAGCCTGGCTTGGAGAACTTTGAGCATTGCTTTGCTAGCATGTGAAATGAGTGCATTTGTGCAGTAGTTTGAACATTCTTTGACATTGTCCTTCTTTGGGGTTGGAATGAAAACTTACTTTTCCTGTCCTGTGGCCACTGCTGAGTTTTCCAGGTTTGCTGGCATATTGAGTGCAGCACTTTCACAGCCTCATCTTTTAGGATGTGAAATAGCTCAACTGGAATTCCATCATCTCCACTAGCTTTTTTCATAGTGATGCATCCTAAGACCCACTTGACTTCGCATTCCAGGATGTCTGCCTCTAGGTGAGGATCACACCATCATGGTTAAATGGGTCATGAAGATCTTTTCTGTATAGTTCTTCTGTGTATTCTTGCCACCTCTTCTTAATATCTTCTGCTTCTGTTAGGTCCATACCATTTCTGTACTTTATTGTGCCCATCTGTGCATGAAATGTTCCCTGGGTTTCTCTTAATTTTCTTGAAGAGATCTCTAATCTTTCTGATACTATTTTTTTCCTCTGTTTCTTTGCACTCTTCATTTAAGGGGGTCTTATCTCTCCCTGCTATTATCTGGAACTCTGCATTCACTGGGATATCTTTCCCTTTCTCCTGTTGCTTTTCCTTCCCTTATTTCCTCAGCAATTTGTAAAGCCTCCCCAGACAACCACTTTGCCTTCTTGCGTTTCTTTTCTTTGGGATGGTTTTGGATACTGCCTCCTATACAGTATTACCAACCTCTGTCTATAGTGCTTCAGGCACTCTGTCTACCAAATCTAATGCCTTGAATCTATTCACTACCACCACTGTATAATCATGAGGGATTTGATTTAGGTCATACTTGAATGGCCTAGTGGTTTTCCCTACTTTTCTTCAGTTCAGGCCTGAATTTTGCAATAAGGAACTCATGATCTGAGCCACAGTCAGCCCCCTGTTTTTGCTGACTGTGTAGAGTCTCTGTATCTTTGGCTGCGAAAAACATACTTAGTCTGATTCTGATATTGACCTTCTCATGATGTCCAAACGTAGAATGTAAAGTGTGTGTGCTGTGACCAGCAAGTTCTCTTCACAAGACTGGTCGCCATTGTCCTACTTCATTTTGTACTCCACGGCCAACCTTAACCTTGCCTGTTTCTCCAGATATGCCTCAACTTCATACTTTTGCATTCTAATCCCTTATGGTGAAAAGGACATCTTTTTTAGTGTTAATTCTAGGTGTTGTAGGTATTCATAGAACTGGTCAGCTTCAGCTTCTTCCGCCTCAGTGATTGGGGCAGAGACTTTGATTGCTGTGATGTTGAATGGCTTGCCTTGGGAACAAACTGAGATCACTCTGTTTTTGAAACTGTACCCCAGTACTGCATTTTGGACTATTTTGTTGACTATGAGGGCCACTCCATTTCTTCTAAGGAATTCCTGCTCACAGTAGTAGATATAATGGTCATCTGAATTAAATTTGCCCATGCCCCTCCATTTTAGTTCACTGATTCCGAAGTTGTGATGTTCACTCTTGCCATCTCCTACTTGACCATGTCCAGTTTACCTTAATTCATTGGCCTAATGGGCTTCCCTGGTGGCTCAGATGCTAGAAAATCTGAGCACGTGACCCAGGCTTAATCCTTGGGTCAAGTAGGTCACCTGCAGAAGGGAATGTCTGCCTACTCCAGGATTCTTGCCTGAAGACTTCCATGGACAGAGGAGCTTGATGGGCTACAGTTCATGGGGTCATAAAGCATTCCAGGTTCCTGTGCAATATTGTTCTTTGTAGTGTTGGACTTTACTTTCACCACCAGACACATTCACAGCTGAGCATCGTTTCTGCTTTGGCCAGACTCTTCAGTCTCTCTGGAGCTATTTCATTGCCCTTTACTCTTCCCTGGTAGCATACTGGACACCTTCAAACCTGGGGAGCTCACCTTTCATCTCATATCTTTCTGTCTTTTCATACTGTTTATGGGGTTCTCCTGGCAAGAATACTGGAGTGGTTTGCTGTTTCCTGCTCCAGTGGACCATCAGGTAGACCTCTTCACTGTCATCCGTCCATCTTGAGAGACCCCGCATGGCATGGCTCATAGCTTTATTGAGTTAAACAAGCCCCTTTGACATGACAGAGCTATGATCCATGAAGGGGTAAGTATCATAAAGTTCCTCATACTTGGTAGAAGTAAGCCACAAATTTGCCTCCCAGTATAGCCACCTAAGGCACCCAAAGAGAATCCAAAATGTCCATATTAGAGCAGTACCACGTAGATATTCAGAGGAGGGCCCAACTCTTGTTGTGCTGAAATCCAACACAGATTCCATGGTTTGTCAACTTAGTCTTTTCCGTATATTTTTGTATGTATTCATCAACCAAAACCCAGTCCTGGGTAAATCCATGTTTTGATCTGACTGCACCTGCTCTTTTGGGGAAGTAATGCATCCCAGCAGACTGGTGATATTTAATTCATGGTTGCAAGCCTTCAGCTGGTTTCTCAACACTGCTATATGCTCTGTTCCCTTTGTCTTCCCATTTTCCCATTTTCCTTGATGACTATTTCAAACTTATCCACACTCCCCTCACAATTTTTCCTCCTGCCCCAGCTTCCTTCTTCATTCACAACAGATTACCTTTCTTGCTTAACAGAAAAATCAAAAGCCTTCAAATGGGAAACCCCTCAATTTACAGCTACGAAATCTCCTAACCTTCTTATGTTCTGCTCATACTCCAAGCCTGCTTTTCAGTTAACAGTGGAAGAAATCACTTTCTGTGTGCCTTCTTGTGTAAGGCTGTCTTTCTACTTCTGTTTGATTCTTTTGTTTTAGTAGGGAAACTTTGTAAAAAATTTTTGGTTTGTATTATTTTAACACTTCTCTGGGCTATTGGGAAGAGTCAGTACAAATTTCCAAGCCCTGGGCTCCAGAAAGGCATCTGGAGAAAATCCCATGTAAAGATGTAGCCAACTCACCTTTGCGGGGAACCTGGAAAACTTTTTCACTAGTTCTAAAATTACTTTCTATGGCCTTGCCAAATCCTTCCCTCAAGCTGTCGTCACTAACCTTCTCTAAATCAGATACACTTTCCAGGTCTCATCTTAGCAAGCTAAGACTCTTGACTATGCTTTTTAAAAGCATTTTCTTCTCTTAGCTTCTTTGATACCACTAGCTTGAGCTTTTTCACTGTTTTCCTGGCTTATTTATCAGTACCTCCTCCTTTCACTCCTAACTTGGTCTTCTTCAAGACTCTAGCCAAAGCGTTTCAGTCTCACTCTGAAAACTTTTCTTCTTGGAAAATGCAGTTACTGTGGTGGCTACTATTATTAAGGACATTGTGCGGGCTTCCTAATATGCATCTTCAGCTTAGTCTTCTTTCCATACCTTTAGACCCATTCACTAAATTGCTTTGTATATCTAATTGGCACCTCAAATTCAGCATATCCAGAGCAGAACTTAGCATCTCATACACACCCTTCTCCAACTAGGTAACTAACATTATTCCATCTCTTTTTGTGGTATTACCATCCACATAGTATCAGACTTAGGGTGTTCAATAAGTAAAACTTATATTTTTCATAAAGATAACATGTTAGAGACAAAGACAAGGTTTAAAGGCCTACGTTTAAAATAATTGATTTGAAGAGAACCCTTCTCCAGTGTTGCTGGCAGTGTAAGTTGCTACAACCACTGTGGAGAACAACATGCGTGCTAAGTCACTTCCATCATGTCTGACTGTTTGTGACCCTATGGCCCATGGCCCGCCAGGCTCCTCTGTCCGCGGGGTCCTCCAGCAGGAGCACTGGAGTGGGTTGCCATGCCCTCCTCCAGGGGATCTTCCTGACACAGAGGTTGAACTCAAATCTCTTAACATCTCCTGCATTGGCAGGCAAGTTCTTTACCACTAGTGCCATCTGGAAAGCCCAGAAACAGTAGAGAGGTTTCTCAAAAACCTTAAAACTACCATATGCTCTAGCAATCCCATTCCTGGGCATATGTACAGAGAAAACCATAATCCAAAAGTATGCATGCACCCCATTCATTGCAGCACTCTTTACAATAGCCAAGACGTGGAAGCAACCCAGATGTCCATTGACAGAGGGTTGGATAAAGAAAATGTGGTACATATATACCTTGAAGTATTATTCAGCCATACAAAGAATGAAATAATACTGTGTGCCAACAACGTAAGTGGACCTAGAGATGATCATACCAAGTGAAGTAAGTCAGACAAATATATATTACTCATATGTGGAATTTAATTTTTTTAAAAAGATAGAATTAAACTTATTTACAAAATGGAAACAGACTTACAGACATTGAAAACAAGCTTACAGTTACAAAAGAGGAAATGAGTAGGGGATAAATCAAGAGCTTGGGATGAATACACAACACTACTATGCATAAGGTAGATAACCAACAGGACCTACAGTGCTGCACAGGAATTCAGTACTCTGTGATAACCTGTGTGAGAAAAGAACCTAAGAAAGAATGAATATACACCTGAAACTAATGCAACACTGTGAATCAACTATAACCAAAATATTTTAAAAAATTTTAAATAAGGGTGAAAAATTAATTATCTTTGTCTCCTATAGCATAAAAAATAAGATAAAACAACTACTTTGCTTAGAATTGTATTAATGGGTACTCACTTAATGTACATCCCTTGTACAAGTTCCAGGTTCCCTCATCTCCTTAACCTACCTCACCATCAGTGTGAGGTAGGTCACCACCTTCCCCCTCCACCCTCAACATTTGTACCTGGAGTATTTTGCCCATAAAAATATAGGTAGGCTTAATTGAAGCAGTATTGTATTTCAGGATCACTATGCTTAGAGCAGCTTTTAAAAGCATGCTGAAACATTAAACAACATCTACTGGGAATATTTTGCTCCAAACCCTGAAGAACTGCTTTACAAATGAACTGTGGAATAAATACTGTGTAGAAGATGTAGACTGCTTAAACAGTCATTGTGCTGAATTGTGTGCAGAATGTTTAAGTACAGAGGGAGCGCAGCTTCTGGACAGCAGGAGAAGCCCACATGGTTTAAAGGCACTTACTTGAAATCAGATCACTAAGTCAGCGGCTGAACTGAGGCTAGAGCCTGTGATGCTTTTTCTATTCCTTTTACTGGAATTTTCCCCCTTAACCATGTTCCTGTGTTTTTATTTTGAAAAGTGTAGACAATTTCATGTTCACAGTCTCTTGTTAATTTCTTTTAAAGCTTATTGGCATTTCATTTTTCAAGTGTTTTAATATTTTTAATTTCAGCTGCATCAGGTAGGTCATTTGCAAATGGTAGTGTTTCTAAGTCAACTTAAAAATACCTACAGACATTTATAGTTTTGCATAGAAGTAATACTACATTAATTACATTAACAAAGTTTAGCCAACTTTATCTCTATTGTAGAAATATTTTTTTTTATTCCTTGAAGGAAACTTTTGGATACAAAAAAAGAAGCTTGACATGTATCAAACAAACATCATTTAATATGGACTAAAAGGGATATATGCTTGCTTTGTGTTAACCTGACACTTGTGTTTATAACTACCCTGTAGATTTTGGCCCTCCACACCCAGCAGACAAAAGAAGGAATAAATGACACCTTTGTGTAAACTATTTAAAAATATTACCTGACTGCATTTGAAAACTGTCCTGTTTGAAACATTTCTGACAATATTTATTGGCTTAGAAATAAATGTTCTGCCTTTTTACTATGTAAAACATTATTAACTTAATGTTTTATTTTTATTCACAGATTATTATAAATATCCTGTTTGAAACATTTCTGAGACTATTTATTGGCTTAGAAAGTTCTCCCCTTTTACTGTGTAAAACATTGTTAACTGTAATTTTTATTTTCATCCACAGATTATTATAAGTATAGGCCTCATGTTTTATGTAGTTCATCGAGCCCAAGTGGAATTGAATGCAGCTATCGTAGCTTGCGAAATGGAACTGAAAAGCTCTCTGGTTAAAGGCAATCAACCGAATATCAGCGGCTCTCCATTCTACAAGAGGACCCTAACATTTTCTGGAGATGGAGTCAATATTGTATGATTCTAATGAAATGTGTGATTGTCAAGAGCCTAGTGTGCTGTCCGAGATCTAGCAGTTCCCTTACTTGTGGGCAGAGATGCAAGTTTTAATTGTATTATGGCACACACACAATACAGACACGCACACACACAAATGACTAGTTTTTAAATTGCACATTTTTTAAAAACAGGAATCATTTTCTGGATATGTAAGTGTAAATGTAGATGCAATTTCGGCTGCAGTTCTTTATCATTTATTATGCCCTTAGTGGCCTATAAGTCTGCACTTTAGGTTTTTTTTTTCCTTCATTATTTTCTTTATGAGTACTTATGAACAGAAAAATAATCCAAATATTTTTCTGCTTAGTGTCTTTATTTATAAAGACTATGAATACTTGTATGTGTCTTTCCTGCTTATAAAAATGAGTAAAAGTATGCAGTTTTAAATGTATAATATTATTGGATGTTCTTTGCTTTTGTAGTGTTTCCAGAAAGGATAAATGATGTCTTGTTTTGTTTTGTTTAATGTTTTAGTTGGAACCACTTTGCTTTCCTTTTCCTTGCTAGTTAGAAAATAGACATGAACTTTTGTTTAAATGTATTTTTGCAAGGATCAAATTGTTACACCTATACACACAAGTTTAAATCCTACATTGTGGGACTGAAGTGCTCTTAAGATACCTTTTTTATTTTTGCTGTGTAATATGCAAAGCAAAAGGGAAATTATTTAATGAGTAGTGGCTCAAATTAGAACTTGTGTTCTAATTTCACGTCATTGGTTTTTAGCCTCCTTAGGTCTTCCATCAAAGGGCTGTCCTATTACAGTCTTACTGAAAATTTTATTAAAATAAACTTCTTTTCTTTTTGTATTCATTATTAGGCTTTGAAATAAAGATGTTATTCCTTTAAAGTGGTGGGCTTGCAGTCACTGAAGATGTCACTCTGGTGGCCTTGTTTGATCAAAATGCCTATCTAAAAAAATTAAGCTTTAAAATCAGATTTATAATTCTGTTGAAGTACACATATATTTGTCCCCATAGTCTTCAGCTTTAAAACTGTAAGTAATGTTAACTTGATGCCCAGATTTGTATTACATATTTGCCCTACTGTAGAGTAGGCTTATTATGTTTGTTTTTTGCTACTTGTTTTCCTCTGATAAGACTCAGGAATTCTGAAATGTGAAATTAAGTCTCAGTTCTTTTTCCTGTAGAATGAATTGAGTGTATTTATTAATAGTACTTATGTGTATAGAATATAATAATTTGGTATATGATTCATATGACGTTCATTTATCACCTTATATTTTTAAAGTAGCTTAATTGTGATCTTAATGATTAGTTTATTTTACAGTGGAGATTATCGATATGAATGCAGATTTTCTGGTAGGTATCTGTTTTTTAGCTATGAAGGTGCCACCTTATCAGAGACCTCCCATTTGCCTTTTCATTAGGGTAAATTCTTTGCCCTGATTTACTGAAGTGCAAAAGAATTATTTAGAAGCGATTATTTTAATTTTATGCTAAGGATGCATTTAATCATTTTAGTGTATAAATTTTTGCCTTGTTGCAGGTATAATTATTTCCCTTTCCTTCATAATGTATAAGTTTTCTCACCTTTGAATAACAGTGAAGTTTGTTGTTATGTCGATACCAAGTTCTTCTTGGTATAGTCCAGATGATTTTACAGGGACCTGGGTCTATTGCAGTCAACTGACCTACAAATCTTTCCTTCTTTTATTGATAGAAAAATACCATTGAAATGTTATTACTCTTTTTTAAATCCTAATTACTTGTTTAGCTTCTTTAATAATTATTTTAGTTTAATTATCCTAATAAACAATGATTTGATTTATTCTTGTCTAACTTGAAAATATTTATCTTATGCTGTTTGTTTAGTTTTTTTATAAAGAAATTAATTAAGGTCACTACTTTCATATACTTGTATTACACTTCATGTATTTTGAAGTGCATTTATTTACTTTGGCATTTTGTAACTTGAATAATTTTGCCAAATGAAAAACTTTTGGTAGTTTGTCAGGAGTTTTTCCAACTGTTGCATTTTGCTTAGTACTTAAATATGTAAAGGTAAAAGAGAAGTAATTTTTCTATATTCTGCCAACATGACTTTATATAATAAAATCATCCATTTTTACTTAAAATAGTATGGATTTACTATTTTTAAAACATTAATCTAAAACTGCAGTTTTCCTTTTGTTCATCATTTCCAGCCTCCACATAAACTGCCACCCCTTATAGTCATGCTGTTTGATAGCTGCATTTGGTTGCTGGTTTTTTACTAATATATGTGCTGTCTATAAATTGTACAAAACATGCTGTGTTGTACAGAACATGTGCAATGTTATATTCATTCCATCTTTAACTCCACATGCCAGGTTTCTGGCAGCAATGAATTTCTATAGGATCCGTTTTATGTTGCTCTAATATTGCCTCCAGTCATAGAGTGTATATTAATATATATATTATATATGTATTTACATATATATATAAATTATATATATATTGGATTTTTTTATTTCTCAAATCATTTAAGTACAGTTAAAGTTGCTTTTCACATATTTTTAAAAGCATGCAATACAGTTGTTTCAAACCTTTTGAAAAATATGTGCTGTTTTTAATTCTTTGGACCATTTTCTTAGTTTTCCACATTTTATGATTTATTATTAATGATTTTGTTACTCTTTGCCAAGTTTTGTCTCATGAATTATTTTTAAACAGCAACACACCCCCTTTTAAAAACATGTACATAATAATTTACTAAATGTTTTCATGTCCATTTTCATTTGATCATATGATTTGTGAAATACCTTGAAATCTATACTTTGGTTTGTGAAAATAATAGAACCAGATCTCTGTCATTAGAATGTATATTTTGAGTTTATGTTCAGAAGTGAGTTTGTGGATTTGTTCAGAGCCAGCCATACTCTCCTTGTATGTACTTTGTAACCAGTTGCAAACCTTTCTAAGAAGACTTTCCCATGGTAGGATCAGGCTTATGACTATAAAGCATTTCCTTCCTTGAGAAGCTATATAATTCAGTATCTACTCTTACTTACCATTGCTGTAACTGAGCTAAGTGGTGGGGGCTATTAGAGTATACCAGTATGCATATGTTAACGTGCAATACTGATTGGAACTATTCTTAGGTGATATGGCTTATTTACATCTACATTTGTAGAACTGTCTTTAGAATGCTGAAAGTTGCTAAGAATATGCTAGGTTGATACAGGTAAATTCTGAGGTACATGGTAAAACCTTGCTGTTCAAAACCAGTCACCCTGTGCAGAGAAAATGAGAGGTTTAATGAGGACCTCAGGAATAATGATACTAAGTTGATGACTTCATTGGTGGAGTTTTGTTTCAAACACAAGCCACTTAGTGTACCAGAATGGTGGTCAGAATAACGCTAGTTGGCTTTTAAATTTTACATTGCTGATTCTGTTAATAATAAACTGCTTAGGATATACTTTTTTTAATGGTCACGTCTTTAACCTGAAAAACTTAAAAGAAGTAAAATACTTCTTCCACAGGATCTTTAAAACTAAGGAATTCCAATAACCTTGCATATGTTGAACATAAACTGTTAACTGATTCAGCGACTGAATTATAACTTGGTACTTCTGAATGGCAAAGTGATCCCTGCAAACTATTTTCTAAGGTAGCTGAAGGTTTAAAATAGGTAATTCTAAAGGTAAATCAGCAAAATCTCTTGATAGTTGGTATCTTAAATCACATGTGTGCCTGAGAAAATAAAAGGTTATGTTTTATTTCCTTTTCTCTTCTCTTTCTTCCCCTCTATAATTGAATGAATTTAGGGTCATTTACAAGGGGAGGGAGCAATTCGGGACATGGGACATGTCCTGTGGGACATGTTTCTAAAAATGATAATGCTCATAAATGACCCTAGATGAGGGTGGTTATGGTTATGGCAGAGGCCCTGTGGAGAAATGATTTTGGTGTCTTACGTTGGCACTCAATCTTCAGTGTGTTTTTTTCCTAACATCCCCAAATCATGAAATGCTACCTGCCAGTCAAATAACAGTTAGTCATTTGCCCAGGCTATAGAAATGTTTATGTTGCCTTTCATAATGTTAAATGACTTTTACCAATCTTAATTTCCTATTGATGTCTACCCTGTTTCTATGACTATTTCCTAAGGGCCTGTTCCAGCCACCATAAAGCTTTTTTCTTAGTACTTGGAATGACATTGTCCTTGTTGGTTTGTAGCTGATCCCATACTGTTGGATGTACACTTTTCCTAGACATTTTAGACCAGAATTGCTTGCTAGAGCACAAATAGGCTACCATATGTTGCAGGCTGCCTTTGGCTGGGGGTGGTGCAGTGGCACAGTAATTGAATAAATACGTGGGCAGTGTGTGTGTATTCGTTACCCAAGACTGAACAGTACTTTCTGCCATGCTCACCTTTCTTGGTCTAGGGTGCCTTATCCATACTCAGAGTGAAGGGAAAACATATCTTAATACTAACTGTATTATGAGTTAAATATTGAACATTTTTAGGGAAAGCATTATAGGTGTGGTAGTGTTAAAATGGTGTATATATGGTAAATTTGTATTTAGTAATTCTGTCATGTTTCAATGAAGTTGATTATCCAAATTAAGTAATTACTGATATTACTGCCTTAAAAGTGACTAATATTCTGTGGGTTAACCTGCTATTTGAAAGGCTTAAATATTACAAAATATGCATGAAGTGGGATAGAAAACAGTGAGTAGAATATATATTGAACCAAAAAAAGAACAGTTTGAGAATTACATTGTTCTAAAAGTAGGTATGCATTTAGAGTGGTCTGTTTTAATAAAAGTATGTTTTATCCTAGGATGGCATAAAACTCATAACCACCATAAAGTAGAAACCTTGAGTGGATTTGTTTATTCTGCCTTTCATAGTTATAAAGCCATTTTCAGTAGAAATGTTTTGAGACATGGTCTGTTTCATACTCATTATTTCTTATAATCCTGTTCCCGAGTTGACCAAAGCTGGGAGGACAGGGAACATGAGTAGTTTTCCACTGTTTTTTCAGTTCATTTGTTCAATCATTAAGCTGTGTCCAGCTCTTTCTGGTTGCACGAACTGCAGCACACCAGACTTCTCTGTCCTTCACTGTCTCCCAGAGTTTGCACAAACTGATGTCCATTGACTCGGTGGTGCCATCCAACCATCTCATCCTCTGCCTCCCTCTTCTCCCTCCTTCAATCTTTCCTAATATTAGGGCCTTTTCCAATGAATCGCTGTTGGCATCAAGTGGCCAAAGTATTGGAGCTTCAGTTTCAGCATCAGTCCTTCCAATGAATATTCAGGGTTGATTTCCTTTAGGATTAACTCATTTGATCTCCTTGCTGTCCAAGGGACTATGAGAGTCTTCTCAAGCACCACAGTTTGAAAGCATCAGTTCTTCAGTGCTCAACATTCGTTATAGTCCAACTTTCACATCCATACATGGGCTACTGAAAAACCATAGCTTTGACTAAACAGACCTTTGTTGGCCAAGTGATGTCTCTATTTTTAATATGCTATCTAGGTTTGTCATAACTTTTTTCCAAGGAGCAAGTGTCTTTTAATTTCATGGCTGCAGTCACCATCCGTGGTGATTTTGGAGCCCAAGAAAAAAGAAATTTGTCACTGTTTCCACTTTCTTCCCATCTATTTGCATGAAGTAATTGCACCATAAGCCATGATCTTGGTTTTTTGAATGTTGAGTTTTAAGCCAGGTTTTTCAGTCTCCTCTTTTACCCTCATCAAGAAGCTCTCGAGTTCATCTTCACTTTCTGCCATTAGAGTGGTATCATTTGCATATCTGAGCTTGTTGGTATTTCTCTGAATAGTCTTGATTCCAGCTTGTCATTCATCCAGCCCAGCATTTTGCATGGTGTAATCTGCATATAATCAGCCATAAAATTAAAAGATGTTTGCTCATTGGAAGAAAAGCTATAACTAACCTAGACAGCATATTAAAAAGCAGAGACATTACCTTGCCAACAAAGGTCCGTCTAGTCAAAGCTATGGTTTTTCCAGTAGTCATGTATGGATGTGAGATTTGGACTATAAAGAAAGCTGAGTGCTGAAGAATTGATGCTTTTGAACTGTGGTGTTGGAGAAGACTTTTTTTTTTAGTTATTTTTTTTAGGTTATTATTTTCATTTGCTTTTTTTGTTTGTTTTTTCCATTTATTTTTATTAGTTGGAGGCTAATTACTTTACAATATTATAGTGGTTTTTGCCATACATTGACATGAATCAGCCATGGGTTTACATGTGTTCCCCATCCCGATCCCCCCTCCCGCCTCCCTCTCCATCCCATCCCTCTGGGTCTTCCCAGTGCACCAGCCCTGAGCACTTGTCTCATGCATTCAGCCTGGGCTGGTGATCTGTTTCACCCCTGATAGTATACTTGTTTCAATGCTATTCTCTCAGAACATCCCACCCTCGCCTTCTCCCACAGAGTCCAAAAGTCTGTTCTGTACATCTGTGTCTCTTTTTCTGTTTTGCATATAGGGTTATCATCACCATCTTTTTAAATTCCATATATATGCATTAGTATACTGTATTGGTCTTTATCTTTCTGGCTTACTTCACTCTGTATAATGGGCTCCAGTTTCATCCATCTCATTAGAACTGATTAAATGGAGAAGACTCTTGAGAGTCCCTAGGACTCCAAGGAGATCCAACCAGTCCCTCCTAAAGGAAGTGAGTCCTGAATATTCATTGAAATGACTGATGCTGAAGCGGAAACTCCAATACTTTGACCACCTGATGCGAGGTGCTGACTCATCAGGAAGAGACCCTGATGCTGGGGAAGATTGAAGGCGGGAAAAGAAGGGGCTGACAGAGGGTGAGATGGTTAGATGGCATCGCCGACATGAATTTGAGTAAGCTATGGGAGTTGGTGAAGGACGGGGAAGCCGGGTGTGTTGCAGTTCATGGGGTCACAAAGAGTTGGACACGACTGAGCGAATGAACTGAATCTGCATATAATTTAAATAAACAAGGTGACAGTAAACTGCCTTGACATATTCCTTTCCCAGTTTGGAACCTGTCTGTCGTTTCATGTCTGATTCTAACTATTGTTTCTTGTCCTGCATACAGGTTTCTCAGGGGGCAGGTATGGTGGTCTGGTATTCCCACCTCTTTAAGAATTTTCCTCAGTTTATTTGCTTCACAGAGTCAAAGGTTTTTGCATAGTCAGTGAAGCAGAAGTCCAGTGTTTTTCTGGAATTCCCTTGCTTTCTCTATGGTCCAATGGATATTGGCAATTTGAGCTCTGGTTCCTCTGCCTTTTCTAAATTCAGCTTGTACATCTGGAAGTTCTCAGTTCACGTACTGTTCTAGCCTAGCTTGAAGGATTTGGGGCATTACCTTGCTAGAATGTGAAATGAGTGTAATTGTGTGGTAGTTTGAACAGTCTTTTGCATTGACTCTTTGGGATTGGAATGAAAACTGGTTTCATTGGAATGAAAAAGAATAGATAGATGTGTTAGTCTTCAGTCATGTCCAACTCTTTGCGACCCCATTGACTGTAGCCCACCAGGCTTCTCTGTCTATGGGGATTCTCCAGGCAAGAATACTGGAGAGGATTGCCATGCCTTCCTCCAGGGGATCTTCCCAACACAGGGATTGAACCTGGGTCTCCCATATTTCAGGAGGATTTTTTACCATCTGAGCCACCAAGGAAGCCCAGATACATGTATATGTATAGTTAAACCACTTTGCTGTATAGTTGAAACTTATCACCACACATCAACTATGCTCTAATATAAAATAAAAAGTTTAAAAATATGGAGAGAATAAGAATGCTGTCTTAATAAGGAAAAACTTAGGCTGTTTAGAAGCCTTTGCACAGAACTGAAGTGAATTTTGGGATTTCACATCACTTCAATGCCAGGATAAAATGTTCTAATCTGAATAGTTTAGAATCCCCGGGCCCCTTAGAAACAGCACAGAGGAACACAACTGGCAGTCCTAACTGGTTTAAATCAGTGTAGTGATGCATAAACACTTCCACACAAGTGTTTTCACTGTGTTTAAAATTATTTGCTCACAATGCATTAAGCATGGAAGCTCATCTGAAAGTGTGGTTTGGGTTTTCCAGATTTTACCTCAGTACAACTTTTCAGGTAAAGATAAATGTGGCAAGTGAGACAAAAAGGAAAATAAAATTTCCCCTTGGTTGCAATGGCCAGAGAATGATTGCCCAATTACACATGTTACTCTGCTTTAGAACTTTGGTGGGTGCCATCCTGGGAACTTCATAACTGTTGCTGCAGGAACTGTGAATTCAGTGCTGAGGGTATTGTATTCTTTGCTGGGCTTCCCCAAAACTCAGCAGTAAAAGAATCCACCTGTGATGCAGGAGACGCAGGTTCAATCCTTGGGTCTGGAAAATCCCCTGGAGAAGAAAATGGCAACCCACTCCGGTTATCTTGCCCATAAAATCCCATGGACAGAGGAACCTGGCAGGCTATAGTCCATGGGGTCACAAAAGAGCTGGACACAATTGAGCGACCGAACAGCTGGGTATGTGATTCACATGAGATGCCAGGGAAAGCAATTGAAAATGCTTGCCTGGGGTTGTGTGGAAAGATTCGGATGGAAGATTTGCGTTAAGGGCCATCTATTTTTAGCCTTAGGCATGAAAGAGACCTCTCCAAGGAATAAAGGGAAAAAGGTAAGCTAAAGGACACGTTGCCTGCATAACCAACCTTCACAGGAGAAAGGCAGGCGAAAAACAAGACAGTCCACACTGGTCTCCATGATGCCCTTGAACCCACCCAGCATAACCCCCTGAGAGCTTGTGCCTTCCATCCTTACCTGGAATTCTCTTCCCACAGAAGTAGAGTTGATTCCTTTGTGGCCTATGATATACTGTGAATGTTTCTGATGCCACATTCACCATAGATTATGACATCTGATCATGTCTCACCTACTACATAATAAATATTTAGTGATTGAATGAATGGGAGAAGTGGGTTAAAAAGAGACTGTGTTCAGTGCCACATTTCAGAAATCAAGATCTTGGAGTTCTCATATGTCGGTCAGAAAATGTTACTACAAGGAGAATATAACCCGGTACTCATTGTGTGCCAGGCATTCCTGGAACAAAAGCCAGACATTTTAAAAACAGTGTCAAGAAAACTAACTCAATTTCTCGGTTCTGGTTTTCTAAGTCCTGGCCTCATCTTCAGGCAGGTTTTTCTTAAGTAGCAGCAAAGTCAGCATGCCTTCAAAATGATTCTGTCTGCTGCAGTCATTTGCCCCCCTCTAGGTGGAGGTTGGGCCCCGATTGATTATCCAGGGAGAGATAGGAATGGTTTTGAGAGCAGAGTATGGTATGAGGGCAAAATCAAAAAGTAAGAAGTCCATTCTTGAAATCATAAAAGAGGCCATCAGTTGGCACTATAATCAGAAACAACAGTAGGAAACAGAAATGGAAAGAAGAAATGCATTCTGCCCCTCCTCCATCTTACTGTCAAAATTCCATGCTATACTGTCAGAAAGTTGGATGCTGGCCCCCGAGTTTGCTTTTGTTGTATGTGTGAGGTTCTGTAAATGAAGGAGAGTTGAAAAAGCATCACCTGAGAATAAAGCCACTTGAAAGAGTTAGAACACTGAGCTCCAGTGTTTTTATTTATGTAAACCTTGCCTTTGTATATGGAAATATACATCTTTGTATATTGTGTACAATATATTTTTATACAAATTGTATATTGTATACACGTTTGTATATGGAACTATACATCTAATATAAAAGTTTTATAAAAACTTTTAAAAGTTCTCTAAAATCTCAATTATATAATGCTGTAGGTAATAGCATGAGTTTTGTAAACAGGCCCAGGTTCAAAGCCTCCTATACCATTTACTATCTGTGTGAAGTCCAGATAGATGACTTAAGTTTTTATGTTTCATTCTCTGGTACTTAAAGAGTTAGCTAAGAGACTGTGTGAAAAGCATTTAGCACATTGTCCAGTGCAGTTGTCAACACTATACATTGTTATGTTGACTTCAAAAAATAGTCGCAATCTAAAAGTTGAGAGGTTTTATTTGGTGGTGATTTTTAGGACGTCAAACCCAAGAGACAGCATCTCAAGTAACCTTGAGAGAACTGCTCCAAGGAGGTGAGGGGAGGAGCCAGGTTATATGGAAGTTTTGCAACAAAGGGCAGGTAGTCTGAACATCAAAATTATTGTTAATTAAAATCAGATATCTCAAGAAATTGAGTGCTTTTCTGTCTGCAGGAAGATGCAAGAGTCTGGGTTCACTGAAGCCTTTCCTATTATATGCACTTCAGCTATCCTGGGCCAGTATCCTGTGTGTTTTTTCACATTTTGGCCCCGTTGGAGCTCATGGTGAGGAGTGGCTGCCGTCCTGATGGCTGCTGGATCGCAGGCACTTCTTCCTGAGAGACTTAGGACTCACAGCTCACATTGGAGGACTGCAACCACTGATGAGGTGACATCCTTGTTTACTGACACAGCAAGAAAAAAATCTCACAAGTTTTAACTTTTCCAGAATAATTTATCACACAGAGAAGCCCTCAAAGCTTAAACTCCTTCCTAATGGCTGTTAGATCACAGGTGTCCCCCTTCCTGAGTGCCCGTAGGGCTCAGGAACTCAAATCAGAGGGCTGGAATTGCTGATGACTGTGACATCCGTGTTTACTGACATGGCAGGAAATATTTCATTTCTCAGGTATTGCATTACTGTTGTGGCTTAAGACTTTGATTGTGGTAAATATACATGATACATACCATTTTAACCATTTGTAAGTATGCAACAAAGAGGCAAAAATGTACATTCACATTGTTGTACAACCATTACCAATATCCACCTTCAGATTTTTTTCATCCTTCCAACTGGAACTCTGTATCTATTAAACAATAATTCCCCATCTCTCCTCTCCCCCCAGACTCTGATAGGTACCATACTTTCTGTCTCCCTGAGTTTTCCTATTCTGGGTTCCTCATGTAAGTAGAATCAGACAACATTTGTCCTACTGTGTCTGGTTTAATTAAGATTTTTTTTTTAATAAATAAAGCTAAATCCTGACTTTTTAGTCATTGATTCCTGGAGTTCCTTTACTACATAGGCCCCAATGTGCATGTGCTTGCTCAGTTGCTAAGTCATGTCTGACTCTTTGCAAACCCACGGACTGTAGCCCACCAAGATCCCCTGTCATAGGATTTCCCAGGCAAGAATAGTGGAGTGGGTTGACATTTCCTTCTCCAGGGGATCTTCCTGACCCAGAGATCAAACTCATGTCTCCTGCATTGCAGGTGTGTTCTTTACCATTGTGCCACCAGGTAAATTCAAAGGTCCCAATGTGAAAGTGAAAGTCACTCAGTCATATCCTACTCTTTGTGACCCCATGGACTGTACAGTCCATGGGATTCTCCAGGCCAGAATACTGGAGTGGGTAGCCATTCCCTTCTCCAGGGTATCTTCCCAATCCAGGGATTGAGCCCAGGTCTTCCACATTGCAGGTGGATTCTTTACTGTCTGAGACATCAGGGAAACCCAAGAAAACTGGAGTGGGTGGCCTATCCCTTCCCCAGCAGATGGATCTTCCCAACCCAGGATCAGACCAGGGTCTCCTGCATTACAGAAGGATTCCTTACCAGCTAAGCTACCAGGGAAGCCCAAAGGGCCTAAATTCCACCATCTTGTTGATAGTATCTACTAATTCTAGGCACAATCTTAGTAGAAAAGAAATAGTTTCACAGTTACGGACTTTAGATGCCCAATCTATTTCGGTTTCTTTGGTGACCATAGAATCCAAAAATGGTTCTTAAATTTAGCTCAAATTCTTGAGTGCTTTAATTATGGATGAGAATAAAAGATTTCATAGCATTTTAGTAGTCAGCCTCAGGGTGCCAGTAAGCAAAATAGATGACAACAAGGTATAAACATTTATCATTAAACCAGATGTAGGCCTAAAGAAAATTGCTCAGGAAAAAAAAAAAAAAAAATAAAAAGTTTCTCTCACAATTGGTTTCATTTTTTCATTTTATGAGCTTAATGTGTTGTTCCCTGCCTGGCAAATTTGCACTCCTTCAGTATTGCATTTCCTGGACAAAAAGCAAGATCTGTTCAGCCTGTAACCATCAAGTATCAAGCAAGTTGTTTCTGTAGCAATAAATCATCTACATGAAATCGCTTGGCTTTTTACTTCCTTACTTCAATGATTTTTCAATGCAAATTTGGCTATTATCAGTCGAGTGGAACATCCTAAAATTGCTGCTTAAAAACCTGGGGGCAAAAAAAAATGTAGGGGCAGACTCTTTCTCCATAGCTCTGATCCTCTGAGCCTGGTCTTTCTAATGTCGATAATCATCACTACACACTACAGGAGCCATCTCATTGTAATTTCTATTTTCATTGAATAATCGGGCTATTTCTCATTTCTCTCCTTACAACCCTCTCAGAGCTTCTTGCTCTAGTTTTTAGGAACTGAAATTTTTCACTTGATTTGTCCTTCCACTAGCAAGGCTTGTCCTAACATAAGCTAAGACTGCAGGCTGAAATCATTGCCTTTCTGACTTAATTCTGTTTATCTCATCCATACCCTGGGCACTCAGGATTCTACCTTCTGCTTTCCTGAGAGCAAGTCTGACAGTCTGCTATTTCTAGTTTTTAATCTAAACGAAATGGCTGAGAAATGAAGTTTTTTCTGCCATGTCAGTAAACAAGAATGTCACAGTCATGAGCAATTTGCAGCCCTCCAGCATGCGTGCGTCCTAAGAGCCCTCAGCAAGTGGCTGCAGCCACTCTCTAAGTGAGCCCCAAGGGAGCTCAGGATGTGAAAAACAAACAAACAAAAACCAACAGGGCCCTGGCCCAGGATAGCTGAGATGCATAGAAAAGAAATGATTTCAGTGAGCCCGACTCCTGCAACTTTTCATACATAGAAAAGCACTAAACTCCTTAGCTTGAGGTATCTGATTTTCTTTCATCATAATCTTTTGGTGTTCAGCCTAGGTGGGTCCTCCCTGCCCTTCCTCAGAGCAGTTCTCTCAGGGTTACTTGAGATGCCGTCTTCTAGTCTTGAAATCCTAAAAGATCCCACCAAATAAGACCTACTCCAACTTTTAGGTTGTGACTATTTCTTAAGTCAACCGTTAACGGTGACTGATGAAGGGACCAGGGCAGATTCCTCACCTCTGAGGACCCAGAGCCTTCATACTAGCAGAAGCCCCTTGTGCCCACCCACCTCCTCAGAAAGTCCAGACAAATTTGAGTGAGTCTCTCCTGCCTCTAGGCTTTCCCATTATTGATTGATAATGCCAAGTTTTATTTGGTGGGGGGAAGAGGTTCAAGGAGAGCTGGGTTGCTCCGTTTAGACAGAGGGTGGAACATCCTCAGTGGAAGGATTGGGGAGATTTTGCTCAGTTTAGGCACTGACTGGCTTCTTCTCATTGTAAAAGGCTCTGGGAAGCCTTGGTTTGGATACTGAGTGGTTGGCCATGCTCAGTTTAGAGACGGAAAACTTTGTTCGGTTAAACACTGAGTAAGTTGGGACTGAGACAGGAGGGAAGACTGCCCTGTCGTTTTCCCTTGAATTGGCTGTTTTAATCGAGTTTGTCAAAAAAGAAAAAGCCAAAATCTTAGGAGAGCTTCCGAGCTCCAAAGAAGGAACTCTCTCCTCCTGACCAGCAGCGGCTTTCTCAGGCGACGGAAACCCGCAGGAGTGGTGGAGGATGCGCTGCAGCCTGTCAGCACAGGGAAACGCACGCATGTAATTAACACACCGCTCAACCGGGGACACACGTCCGAACTGGCCCTTCTTCCCTCCGAGCACCCATGGGAGTCTTATACTCCACAGGCATTACCCAAGACACCTAAGAGGGGGCTGAAACAACTCTGGGGGGAAATCTGTGAAATGAAAGTATCTCCTGCCATATTAATAAGCGTGAAATGTCGCAGCCATCAGCGATTGCTGGCCTCCAAATATGAACGAGCACTCCCCAAACTGCGATCCAGCAGATGCTGCCACCCCTCACGGGGATTGCTGAGGAGCTGGGGAATTGCAAGAAGCAAGGTGAATAAGGAAGCAGGATTGGCCCCAGACACCTGAGGTGCATATGAAAGAAGTGAATTCAGTGAGCCCAAAGGCTTGTGTCTTCCAGTACACAAAATACTAAATTCCTTAACTTGATGCCCGATCTTTGATGTTCAGACTGCCTGCTCACTTTGCTGGAAACTTGAATATAGTCTGACTTCACCTCCTGCCTCCTTGGAGCAGTTTTCTCAGAGCTACTGAGATGCCGTTTCTCAGGCTCTCAGTCCAAAACATTCTCACCACATAAAATAACCCTCTACTTTCAAGTTGTGACTTTACTTTTTTAATAGACAAAAAGTTAAGCTCTCAAGCAGCACACATTGGCCCACTACACAATCATCACTAGCAATTTTATCTCCTCAAACTGACTTCAAAATGAGAAAGGTTTCAAAATAAAAAGGAACAACAGATTGCCAAAACCCCAGCTGTGAAAATGTATGTACAAAACTTCACATGCTTCATCGGAAATTAAAGGAAAACATGCCCTAAAAATTGAGGGAGCTCTTTCATTGCATGTGCAGTTAAGTTGTACTAAGGTTAAAAGTTACCTTAATAAAGATGTCTTTTCAGACTTTAAACAAAGGCTTTTAGGGAGAAACTAGCATTTCTGTCTGTCTTTCAGATGTAAATGTTCCATCTGGTCTTCCGAGGTTCTGTTTTCGTGTATTTTGTTTGTTCATGTTTTTGAAAACTTGGCCTTTGCCATACTATTTCCCAAAGTAAACTCTCCAGATTTAGGTTACATCCAACCCCACTATCTTATGGGGAGGCCACTTGAGTCCTAGTGAATCATTGTTAATACATATCTTTTATTAATGGCCAAATGATGGATCCTTTTTAAATTGGAGAAACTAACATACTGGTGAATCTAAAGCACTCATTATAAACAACTGTTTTACCAGTACATATAAAATAAAAGTACTGGGCTTTGCAGGTGGCACAGTGGTAAAGAAACTGCCTGCCAATGCAGGAGACACAGAGATGTGGGGTTGATCCCTGGGTCTGGAAGATCTCCTAGAGTAGGAAATGGTGACCCACTCCAGTATTCTTGCTTTGAAAATCCCATGAACAGAGAAGCCTCGTGGTCTACAGTCCATGGATTGCAAAAGAGTCAGACATGACTGAGCACACACATACACATAAAAGAAAAATCAAACAAGAAAAATATAATAATTAACTTAAGAACTTCTGTTGTTTAAAACAAGAGAAACTAGTTTGGGAAGTTTTATCTGTGGTCTTTGCTTCCCTCAATGGGTCTTATGGATGCTAACAGTATTAGAATAATTAATGTTAACAGAAAAACTTGTAAGGGAAGTCTATCTACTGTTTCTAACAACTAGAAATGTAAAGAATTATCTCAAATGAATAAATAAATCTTTATGATCATTTTAAATGGGATAAATAAAAGATTTTATTTGATTAAAACAAGATTTAAATTTCATATACTGTATTGTTATAGTTCAGTTGCTCAGTCATATCTGACTCTTTGCAACCCCTTGGACTGGAGCACGCCAGGATTCCCTGTCTGTCATAATGTCCCAGAGTTTGCTCAAATGCACTTCCATTGAGTCGATGATGCGATCCAACCATTTCATCCTCTGTTCTCCCTTCAATCTTGCCCAGCATCCAATGATTCCGTTTTTCTCATCAAGTGGCCAAAGTATTGGACCTTCAGCTTCAAAATCAGTCCTTCCAATGGATAGGTTGGTTATCGTTAGGGCTGACAGGTTTGATCTCCATGCAGTCCGAGGGACTCTCCAGAGTCTTCAAAACCCCAGCTCGAAAGCATCAGTTCTTTCACACTCAGCCTTCCTTGTGGTCCAACTCTCACATCCGTACAGGACTGTTACCGAGTCCAAGCTTGCTCTGCTCACTACACAACAGGCCAGTGAATCCGAGAGACAAGGTGCCGAGGCAAGGAAGAGACTTTAAGTGAGGAGTCAGCCAACCGAGAAGATGGCAGGCTAGCGCCTCAAAATAACCATCTTATGGGAGTCTGGATGCCAAATTCTTTTATAGATCAGAGAGAAAGAAGCAGTGAGGAACTAAGAAGAAAGGCAGAATAGAGAGGGAGATGCACTGGGGAAGTAAAGTGAGAGGGTCTTCGTCCTGCAAAACGTCTCCAAGGGAATGGCCAGCCTTCAGAAGGCCGGTGTTAATCTCTTCTATTCACACGTGGGCAGGGACAAACTATCCATCAGCTGAACAAAGGGACTTTAGTTATACACAAGCAGAAGGGGCAGGGTCCTCCAGGCAGGCCATTGAGTATGATTATAATAAAGCAAGTCAAAGAAACAGTTTCCAACATGGGGTCAGAATTGGCTTCCTCTTTGCAGTATGTCTACTGGAAAAACCATAGCATTGACTATACAGACCTTTGTCAGCAAAGTGACACCTTTGCTTTTGAATATGCTGTCTAGGTTTGTCATAGTTTCCTTCCAAGGAGCAAACATCTTTTAATTTCGTGGCTGCAGTCACCATCTGCAGTGACTTTGGAGCCCAAGGAAATAAAGGCTGTCACTATTTCTGTTGTTTCCCCCATCTATTTGCCACGAAGTGATGGAACCAGATGCCATAATCTTAGTTGTTTGAATGTTGAGTTTTATGCCAGCTGTTTTCACTCTCCTCTTTCACTTCATCAAGAGGCTCTTTAGTTCTTCACTTTCTGCCATAGGGTGGTGTCATCTGCATATCTGAGGTTATTGATATTTCTCCCGGCAATCTTGATTCCAGCTTGTGCTTCATCCAGTCCAGCATTTCTCAGGATGTACTCTGCATATACGTTAAATAAGCAGGGTGACAATATACAGCCTTGACGTACTCCTTTCCCAATTTGGAACCAGTCTGTTGTTCCATGTCTGGTTCTAACTCTTGCCTCTTGACCTACATACAGATTTCTCAAGAGGAAAATAAGGTGGTCTGGTGTTCCCATCTCTTTAAGAATTTTTCACAGTTTGTCGTGATCTGCAGTCAAAGGCTTCAGCGTAGTCAGTGAAACAGAAGTAAATATTTTCATGGAATTCTCTTGCGTTTTCTATGATCCATGGCAATTTGATTTCTGGTTCCTCTGCCTTTTCTAAATCCAGCTTGAGCATCTGGAAGTTCTCAGCTCACAAACGATTGAAGCCTAGCATGGGGAATTTTGAGTATTACTTTGCTAGTGTGTGAAATGAGTGCAATTGTGTGTAGCTTGAATATTCTTTGGCTTTGCCTTTATTTGGGATTGGAATGAAAACTGACCTTTTCCAGTCCTGTGACCACTGCTGCGTTTTCCAAGTTTGCTGGCATATTGAGTGCAGCACGTTCACAGCATCATCTTTTACGATTTGTAATAGCTCGGCTGGAATTCCATCATCTCCATTAGCTTTGTTTGTAGGGACCCTTCCTAAGGCCCACTTGACTTCACACTTCAGAATGTCTAGCTCTAGTTGAGTGATCATGCCATCGTGATTATCCGGGTCATAAAGATCTCTTTTGTATAGTTCTGTGTATTCTTCCCACCTTTTCTTAATACCTTCTGCTTCTGTTAGGTTCCTACCATTTCTGCCCTTTATTGAGCCCATCTTTGCATGACATCTTCCTTTGGTATCTCTAATTTTCTTGAAGAGATCTCTAGTCTTTCCCATTCTATTGTTTTCCTCTATTTCTTTGCATTGATCACTGAGGAAGGCTTTCTTATCTCTTCTTGCTCTTCTTTGGAATTCTGCATTCAAATAGTTATATCTTTCCTTTTCTCCTTTTCTTTCTGCTTCTCTTCTTTTCTCAACTATTTTTAAGGCCTCCTCAGACAACCATTTTGCCTTTTTGCATTTCTTTTTCTTTGGGATAGTTTTGATCGCAGCCTCCTGCACACTGTTACAATCTTCTGTCCATAGTTCTTCAGGCACTCTGTCTATAAGATCTATACCCTCGAATCTATTTGTCACTTGTACTGTATGATCATAAGGGATTTTATTTAGGTCATACCTGAATGGCCTAGTGGTTTTCCCTGCTTTCTTCTATTTAGATCTGGATTTTGCAATAAAGAGTTCATGATCTGAGCCACAGTCAGCTCCCGGTCTTGTTGTTGCTGACTGTATAGAACTTCTCCATCTTTGGCTGAAAAGAATTGAATCAATCTGATTTCAGTATTGACCATCTGGTGATGTCTATATATAGAGTCCTCTCTTGTGTTGTTGGAAGAGGGTGTTTGCTATGATCAGTGTATTCCCTTGACAAAATTCTGTTAACTGCCGGGGTCCAGCCTTGGCAGGATCCAGGGGGTACCCTCAGGATGAACGGCGTTGGCGAGAGAAGACACATGAGATCAGCCTTGATAGGGCCAAGTCTGCGAGGGAGAGAGAGAGAAAGAGAGAGAGAGAGAGTGACCAGACGGGGGGTGCAGAGTCTGGCAGAGTCTGGCAATGCTTTATTTTTTACCGTGGCTTTTATACCCTAAGTTAGTACATTTCTAAGGGGAAGATAGTTTAACATTACATCTGCTTGTTCTTCACAAAACCAGGATGTTTTCTGCATACTTCTTTGTTTATGAGGGTCTTGTACATTATCTTCTGGCCTTGGGGCCTATTAACATTTTATGCAGGTCAGGTGAATGTAAAACTATATTCTGTTTCTATGGTGACCGTAACCGAAAGGTAGCAGTCTTATAGGGCAACAGTACAGAGTAGAAGTATAACCTTGTTAACACAAAAATTAATCCTTCTGCAGAAGTTGTCAGTTGCGTTTATCTAAGAAGTTTACCCCACACTGACTCTGCGACTTTGGTGGAGCAGCCTCTGCCTAGCACTCCTGGCTGACAATCAACAACCATCTCATTGTTACCACACTAGGGCTAAGCTCTTATTTTTCTAGATCTTTAACTATATTAACAATGGTTTCCATAACACAACGTTAGCACATTAAGAGTAAAAACACAGCAAGCAAAACACAGCAAGCAAACATCAACCCACACCTTTGGAATAATTTTTCTTATGTTTTCTAATAGGACTCCTTCACCCCTCAAAAAGGCTCTATGTCTATTAGGGCTTTTATATAATCAGGTTCTTTATGCTGTTTTATGATTAGGGCATTATAAGCAATCATAAATATTAGTACCAAGGGCAAAAATGCGTTTGGCTAACAAACTACCAGCAAAGGAGTTTAAATTAAAACACTCCTTTCACCCTGGATAATCTCATAAAATACCACCACCTGGGAAACTTATTGATTAAAGTTCTAAATTGATTCTCATTTGGAAAGAGATCGGGAGAGGCCTTCTGCCTGTGTCAGAGAAATTAGGGAGTAGTCTAATATAGCAAGCATCAGAAAGACAGAGATCATCTTTAAGGTGAGCACCGGGGGCAGCTTTTCGGAATCCCTGAAAACCTGATCTGCCTTTGCCTGTCAGGCTTTCTCCTCGTGACCTTGTCATGGGTGGGATCTCATGAGCTGACCTTTTCGAAACCCCTGAAAACCTGATCCGCCTTGCCTGTGAGGTTTTCTCCCTCGTGGCCTTGTCATGGGTGGGATCTCGTGTGCCGGCTCCCGGCAGTTAACCTTTGTTCTGCTTCATTTTCCAGTCCAAAGCCAAGCTTTCCTGTTACTCCAAGTATCTCTTGGCTCCTACTTCTGCATTCAAGTCCCCTATGATGAAAAAGCAATAGAAAGGCCTAAAAACACTATATGAAAAATGGCTAAAAATATAGAAGTATTTTCTTCTGGATAAGTAGACATATTTGCATTTTCAAGCATTTTTTTTAAAAGTTCCTTAATCCATCTTAAAATGGACTTTTGTTTATACATCTGAAAAGAAATAATTTAGGAGGGAGATTTGGATTCAGCACAGAGATAAAAATTTTAGCAATGGAAAGAACTGAGGGAGTGGGAAGAGTGCTTTGTAGTGAAATTCGAAATGCCTGTCAGATTAGAAGCAGATTAGAAGATAGGTTTCCTTTAGTGGGACAAACCGCCTTATATATTACCAAGTATACTCCAGTATGTCACTCTGTAAGACTATTCCGTTGTGCAGATTATTCTTCATGATTTCTCAAGATTCTCAGATATGCCAGAAAAATGCCACACCAGCTCAATTGAATATGCTGCTGTACTGTGCAAATAGAATGAGTGGGCCATCATATTCATATTGTCTATGTCATGAATATAAATATAGAAATATAGATATATTCTGAAGTCTTCATGACCCACTTTATTTGTGGTACCATAGTAGCTACTGCCCCAATTTTATACAAATTTGCTTTGTGCCCCATCTTCATAGGAGTTTATAAGCTAGAAATTAAGCACACAAAAACACTAATCTTATTAAGGTTTATTCACTTGCCTATTTCATGTCTTAGATGTTATTGAAACGTGCATCATTTTAAACAGGAAGTATATTTCCTATTAACATTATTTTGCATGATGGAGTATCTGTTCTTTGCTAAAATGAGGTAAATGCATTTTTTAAACCCAAGAAAGGCCAGTGATCTAAAAAAGGGGAGGGTTCCTATGAGACTAAATTTCAGTGCTCTTAGAACTACATCAAAGCAATTAAAAAAGAGTTAGTTAATTATAGCTTTCCCCTGGTGAAGAAGCTGTCCTTAGTAGGACACACTGCTATATTCTGTAACTAAATACAGTGCCCCAATTTACTTCAATTCTGGCTAAATCTGTATACCCTCCAGAGTGGTCTCCTTGAGAAGCAAGCATCATGGTTATTTAAATCAATGATAAAGTGAATTGCAATACCAGGGCTTACCAGAAGCAAGTGGTAGATTTGCATACCAGATTCAAAGGGACAATGAATACACATTGACTATAGGTCACAGGAAAAGTAGGCCACACCCACTGGGAAATAATGAGATATGAAATATTCTAGAAGGTGTCTTGAAACAGAGACCAATTCTAAGAATTTACCATGCCAGCGCCCTGCATGCCCCCAAATCTAGGCAATAGCATTAAAATCATGGTGAAGTAATTTTTCTTATTAGAACCAGACTTTATCTTACTCATTTGTTTAGACCCCAGGACTTGGCAAACACTGAATGCTTAGTTCATTATTAACATATAAATAAATGAGTTAATTTGTGGAAGTTAATAGCTTCAGATGATTACATTTTACCTTTGATGTGTGCTTATCATATGGACTCTCTGTACTTACAAATAACCACTAGAGGTTGCTATTTTATATTTTTTAACTTCCCAAGTCTGTATTATGATGCTTTTAAAAACTGGCACACTACTGAAAATTGTCCTTTCCAAAGAGAGCCAGAATAATATATTTTATCTCACATATTCTTCTTACAAGTGACATTTACATTCCTCCCATTGAGCAAAGGTGCCTGTGCCCCTTCTCTTAGATCAGAATTGACTTCTGTAATTCCCCTATTGAAATATGGTAAAAGTAACGTTGCATCAGGAGGTCATTAAAATCATAGGCTTATCTGCTCTGTTCAATTAGTATGCTTCCTCTCACAACCCAGTCACCATGCTATGAGAAAGCCAAGAAGCTTTATGGAAAGGCCACTTACAGATGTCCCAGTCTAGAGCCCTACATGAGGCTCAAACCAATATCCAGCATTAACTGCTAGACAGATGATTGAGACAACTCTGATAATTCCAAGTCATCCTCACTCTTCAACCCAGCCTACAGCAAGGAACAGAGGCACATTGACCCTGCTAAACCTTGCCTAAATTGCACCTTCACGGAAAAAATAAATGATTTTTCTTCTTCATGCAACTACGTTGTAATTTCTCTCTCAATATGTTTTGTGCAGTTAATCCATATTGTTGCACGTAGCTGTGATTCATTCATTCTTATTGCTATTCTGTTGTATGAAGACAATACTCTTTCTCTTCTACCACTGGTGAATGTTTAGGATTGTGACAAATGATACTGCTATTAATACTCTTGTGCATGTCTTTTAGTATACATATTCATCATTTCTTTGGGATTTATACCTAGGAGTGAAAACTCTGAATCATAGAATATACAGATATTCACCTTTATTTACAATATAAAATTATCTTTAAGTATGATTGTACCAATTTGCATTTCCATCACCAGTACATAGATGTTCTACCCCAAAACTTTTTAATTTGAATCATTCTGCTGGATGATCTTCATGTACATTTTCCTGATGCCTAGGGAACGTGAGCCCTTTTTCTGTTAGTTAGCTATTTGCATATTTTCTCATAAATTGTTCAAGCTTCTGCCAATTTTTTATTTAGTGGTCTTATCTTTTTCTTATATTTTTAGGAGATTATTTATATTATATAAGTGACTTGTCAACTGCTAACTCTTCTAAGAGGCTGCTAGAACAATTTGATGATCAAGCAAAACCAAGTTTACTAAACTTCAGCAGTAATGGAGAGCACCACTTTGATAGTTTGAAGGTTTTGAAAGGAGAAGGCAGGAGTGACTGCCCCTGGGAATTTATATCTGGGATCAAGTAATTTAAGGAAAATCTTTCAATACAAGTATATGATTGGGACTGGGAAAGCCTTATGATGTAAGAGTTTAGGATTGGTGGACACAAAAAGCAACAATCTTGAGGCAACCCTTCTTCACTTGTTTCATGTGAGATTTTTGACCAGGTGAGCAACCTATTATCCTGAAAAGGAGCTTGCTTTCCCAGACAGTCTATTGTTTGACCTTATTTAGTTTTTATTAATTTCCTGACGCAAACTGTGAAGTTATTTTTTGGTTTAAAATATTTTTCTTTCTTGGCAAATGTTTTCCCGAAGAAATTGTAAACAGTTTGTTTTCAGTCCTGAGACTTAAAGCAAGTGGAGGTAAATGGCCTCAGTTTTCAAGCCCCTTGTCCGAGAGGTGTTACGAGTAGTGTTACAGCTTTTATTGCTTTTGCCTTTGGAGTCACCATTCTAATCTGCCCGGACTCTCCTAGTTTTAGCTCTGAAAATCTCACATTTTGGGAAATACCTTCAGTTCTGAGCAAATGACTGTGGTTGGTCACTCTACTTGCCTTATTGCTCTTAAAGGTGGCTTGTCACAGATGCTTTTAAAATTAATGTTGTCTATTCAATGATTTTTTCTGAGAGTTAGTGCTCTTTTGATTCCTGTTAAGAACTCTTTCTCTTGACAAGTTTTTATACATAGTCTAGTTTTAATAAGTCCTTCCCAGGTGGCTCAGTGATAAAAAAATCTGCCTGCAATGCAGGAGACTCAGGTTCTATCTGTGGGTTGGGAAGATCCCCTGGAGGAGGAAATGGCAACCTACCCCAGTATTTTTGCCTGGAGAACTCCATGGACAGAGGAGCCTGGCAGGCTACAGTCCAGAGGGTCACAAAGAGTCAGACATGACTGAGCACACACACACACACACACACACAGAGTTGTAATAAATATATAAGAAAAATTTTCTTTTATGAAAATGATTATGCAAATGGATTTTCTGTACTTAAAATTTCTTTTATATGTTAACATAAAATAATTCTTCAGTATCAAAAGTTAACAAATTCATTAAGATGTTTCTTGTTATTTAATGCAATGAAACAATGAGCAAAACTTGATAACTGGAAATGGCAGTTCCTGAAAACACCCCACTAATCATTCTCAAATTTTATTTATTCTCGTTCAACAAAACAGTTCTGTTGTTGTTGTTCTATCATTGTTCCTCGGTAGTTTCCTTCATTCTCTCTCTTCTTTTTCAAAATTAACACCCTCAAAAAGATGTGTCCATTTTGTGTTCATCTATTCCAGTTAGTTAGTTAGTTAGTTCAGTCACTCAGTCGTGTCCTGACTCTTTGCGACCCCATGAATCACAGCACTCTAGGCTTCCCTGTCCATCACTAACTCCCGGAGTTTACTCAAACTCATGCCCATCGAGTCGGTGATGCCATCCAGCCATCTCACCCTCTGTCGTCCCCTTCGTCTCCTGCCCCCAATCCCTCCCAGCATCAGGGTCTTTTCCAATGAGTCAACTCTTCACATGAGGTGGCCAAAGTATTGGAGTCTCAGCTTCATCATCAGTCCTTCCAATGAACACCCAGGACTGATCTCCTTTAGGATGGACTGGTTGGATCTCCTTGCAGTCCAAGGGACTCTCGAGAGTCTTGTCCAACACCGCAGTTCAAAAAGCATCAATTCTTTAGTGCTCAGCTTTCTTCACAGTCCAACTCTCACATCCATACATGACCACTGGAAAAACCATAGCCTTGACTAGATGGAGCTTTGTTGGCAAAGTAACGTTTCTGCTTTTTTTTTTTTATTATTATTTTTTTGTTTCTGCTTTTTAATATGTTATCTAGGTTGGTCATAACTTTCCTTCCAAGGAGTGTCTTTTAATTGCATGGCTGCAGTCACCACCTGCAGTGATTTTGGAGCCCAAACAAGTAAAGTCTGACACGACTTCCACTGTTTCCCCATCTGCAAAATGCTTATCATCTGACTAAAGGAGCTTATGACAGGATTCACTCTTGATTTTTTTCATACCATACTAATCATCTCAGCTACCATCAGTTGAACCTTTGAGCATTTACAGCATTTGTACTATGCCTGAGACACTATAGTAAACACTCTTTAGGAGGCAAATATATTTGACTGCAACATTTGTATGACAACTCTTTTCCTTAACACTTTAAAATCTAAAAGTCAGAATCCTACATCTTTTTGCATCTTCTCAAGCCCCTGTCCCTTTTGTGGTCTCTGCCTTATCCTAAATGTTAAGGTTAATATCTCTTCAATCATATTCTTTTATAGGCATACCATATTTAATTTCTTTTCACTTTACTGTGCTTCACAGATACTGCATTTTTTAAAAATTGAAGTTTGTGGCAACCCTGCATTGAGAAAATCTATGGGCACCATTTTGCCAAAATTTTCTCACTTTGTATCTCTCTATCACATTTTGGTGATTCTGGCAATATTTCAAATATTTTTATTGTTATTATATGTTTTGTGGAGATCTGTGATCAATGAACTTTGATATTACTACTGTGATTATTTTGGAGAGCCATGAACCACACCTATATACGATGATGAACTTAGTGTTGTTTGAGTTCTGACTGACCTACACACTGGCCTTTCTCCATCTCTCTCCCTCTCCTCGGGCATTCCTATTCCTTGAGTCACACCAATGCTGAAATTAGACCAATTCTACAACCCTACAGTGGCCTCTTAATCTTTAAGTGAAAGGAAGAGTTGCAGGTCTCTCACTTTAAATAAAAAGTTGGAAATGATTAAGCTTTGTGTGAGGAAGGCATGAGACAGGCTGAAAGCTGAGCCTTTTTGCACCACATGGCTAACCACGCTGTGAATGTCATGGAAAAGCTCTTGGGGGAAATTGAAAGTGCCACTCCAGTGAACACACAAATGATAAGGAAGGGAAACAGCCTTATTGCGCAGATGGAGAAAGTTGTATTGGTTATGGTAGGAGATCAAGTCAGTCACAACATTCTCTTAAGTCAAAGCTTAATCCAGAGCAAGGTCCTAACTCTCTTCACTTTTGTGAAGGCTAAGAGAGGAGAGGAAGCCAAGAATAAAAGCTTGAAGACTGATTCATGGAGGTTAAGGAAGAAAACATCTTCAAATTATGCAAGTGCCAGGTGGAGCAGCAAGTGCTGATGCAGGCGCTGCAGCAAGTTATGCAGAAGATCCAGCCAAGATCACTAATGAAGGTGGCTACACCAAACAGCATGTTTTCAAAGTAGATAAAATAGCCTTATATTGGAAGACGATGCCATCTCAGATTTTCATAGCTGGAGAGGAGAAGTCAATGCCTGGCTCCAAAGCTTCAAAGGACAGTCTGACTTTCATGTGAGGGGCTAATGCGGTGGTACCTTTCATTAAAGCCAGTGTTCATTTACCATTCCAAAAGTGTGACGGTCCTTCAGAATTATGCTGAATTTACTCTACTTGTGCCCTTTAAGTGGAAAAACACACCTCTTACAACATGGTCTGCTTTATTTCAAGCCTGCTGCTGAGACCAATGGCCCAGAAAAAAAATTTCCTTTAAAATTACTACTGCCCACTGACAATGTACCTGGTCACCGAGTTCTCATGGGGATGTACTATACCTCAAGGTTAATGTTGTCTTCATGCCTCCTAACTCAACATCCATTCTAAGCCCATGGGCCAAGGAGAAATTTCAGCTTTCATGTCTTATTATTTAAGAAGTGCAGTTTGTAAGGCTATAGTTGCCATAGATAGTGACTCCTCAAATGGGGCAGGACAGAGTAAATCGAAAACCTTCTGGAAAGGATTCACCTTTCTAGACATGATTAAGAACAATTGTGATTCATGGAATGAGGTCAAAATATCAATATTAACAGGAGTTTTGAAGAAACTATTTCCAACCTTTGTGGATGACATAAAGGGTTTCAAGACTTCAGTGGGGGAAGTAACTGCAGATATGGTAGAAATAGCAAGAGAATTAGAAGTGGAACCTGAGGGTGTGACTGAATGGCGGTAATCCCATAATAAAACTTGAATGGATGAGGAGTTGCTTCTTATGGATGTGCAAAAAAAGTGGTTTCTTGAGATGGAAACTACTCCTGGTTGTAAATGCTGTGAAGATTGGTGAAACAACAGCAAAGGAATTAGAATGTTATATAAACTTAGTTGATAATGCAGCAGCAGGGTTTAAAAATATTGACTACAATTCTGAAAGAAGTTCTATTGTGGGCAAAATGCTATCAAGCAGCATTATATTTACAGAGAAATCTTCCATGAAAGGGAGAATCAACCAATGCAACAACCTTCATTGTTGTTTTAAGAAACTGGGACACAGCCACCCTACTCCTTGGCAAGCATCATCCTGATCAATCCCCAATCGTAAACATCTAGTGAAGACCCTCTACCGGCAAAAAGATTACAGCTTGCTAAAGACTCAGATGGTGGCTAGCATTTTTTAACAATAAAGTATTTTTACATTAAGGTAGGTACATTGTTTTTTTAGACACAATGTTATTGTATACTTAATAGACTATAGTATAAACTTAGTATATAGTTTATATATAGTTTATACATATAAACTATATATAAACTATATATATATATAAACTATATAGTTTATATAGTATAAACTTTTTTTAGACACAATGTTATTTGTCTCCCTCATTACAGGTAGATGCTTTACCCTCTGAGCCACCAGGGAATCCCTGGTGCAAAGCAGGAGACCAGGGTTCAATCCCCGGGTTGGGAAGATCCCCTGGATAAGGGAATGCAATCCACTCCAATATTTTGGCCTAGAGAATTCCATGCACAGAGGAGCCTGGTGGACCACAGTCCATGGGGTCACAAAGAGTTGGACACAGCTGAGCCAATACGCCTTCACTTTCATTGCTCTGTATGTGCATTTGTTACTCCCCAAAGTAAGGATCATATCCACAGATGATGTGGAACCTAAATCATTGTTGAATCAATTAGTTTATTAACCTTCTATACCTAATTGTATAGCATTTTCTCTAGTCTCATATTTCTTATATTCTGCTGGACTTTTCCTCTTATACTTAAGTTATACACCAAAATCTGGTTTAGACTTTCATAGCTCAGTTGGTAACGAATCCACCTGCAATGCAGGAGATCTGGGTTCGATCCCTGGGTTGGGAAGATCCCCTGGAGAAGGGAAAGGTTACCCACTCCAGTACTCTTGCCTAGAAAATCCCATGGCTTCTGGCCTGGAGAATTCCATGGACCATATAGTCCATGGGGTCGCAGAGTCAGACATGACTGAGCAACTTTCACTTTCACTTTCTTTTCAGTCAGCCCACTACTGTTTATCTATCCCATTGATCATCTATCTCCCGGCTTTAGCCCAAGGGTAGTTTTAGTGCAGAACTATGTAGCAGGTGAAAGTGAAAGAGGAGAGTGAAAAAGTTGGCTTAAAGCTCAACATTCAGAAAACTAAGATCATGGCATCTGGTCCCATCACTTCATGGCAAATAGATGGGGAAACAGTGGCTGACTTTATTTTTTGGGGCTCCAAAATCACTGCAGATGGTGATTGCAGCCATGAAATTAAAAGACACTTACTCCTTGGAAGGAAAGTTATGACCAACCAAGATAGCATATTAAAAAGCAGAGACATTACTTTGCCAACAAAGGTCCATCTAGTCAAGGCTATGGTTTTTCCAGTGGTCATGTATGAATGTGAGAGTTGGACTGTGAAGAAAGCTGAGCGCCAAAGAATTGATGCTTTAGAACTGTGGGGTTGAAGAAGACTCTTGAGAGTCCCTTGGACTGCAAAGAGCTCCCACTAGTCCATCATAAAGGAGATCAGTCCTGGGTGTTCATTGGAAGGACTGATGCTGAAGCTGAAACGCCAATCCTTTGGCCACCTCATGCGAAGAGTTGACTCATTGGAAAAGACCCTGATGCTGGGAGGGATTGGGGGCAGGAGACGAAGGGGACGACAGAGGATGAGATGGCTGGATGGTATTACCGACTCGATGGACATGAGTTTGAGTAAACTCCGGGAGTTGGTGATGGACAGGGAGGCCTGGCGTGCTGCGATTCATGGGGTCGCAAAGAGTCAGACGCGACTGAGCGACTGAACTGAACTGAATGTAGTAGGTGTTTAAAGCAAAAATGCAGAGATAAATCTTGTCCTTCTCAATTTGTGAAACCAGCATCTGTGTTCCAGAGAGTACGTATGTTTGTTTGTTGGCTTTTCCTTTTCTTTTTTCATTACTGCTCTCTCCAAGTCCCACCTCGAGAGGATCCTCAGTTACAGAGCTTCGCTACAGCAGTGAGAGCAATTGTGCAGATGCTTAAAACTAGTGTTCTGGCCAAAGGAGCTAGGAGGGGTGGGCCCTGCGGTCCCATGGGTATGACGCAAACCCCATCATTGTATTCTCTCCTTTTTCTCACCACTTTACCCCAAAAGCAGTCCTCGTCATGCTGAACTGCATGGCAACATGGGCATACACATCTCTAAGAGAAATTCTTTCTACCTAAGTGAGTGGGGAAAAGGGTAAATTATATGCCTATATTTATCCTTTCACTCTGGAGACCTGTATCATTCGTGAAACTTTTAAAAGCAGTCTGTTTTATTTCTTTCAAAATTTCCTCTGTTCTGTTCTCACTTTCTCAAACTTTTTAACTGGATTTTGAGTTTCTTGTCTTGGTCTTATATATATATGTAATATTTTCTCATAAATTTTCCAATGATATGTGTTTTCTCAACTTTCTGGGAGATTCTATTTTATTTTATTATTTTTTTTTCATTTATTTTTATTAGTTGGAGGCTAATTACTTTACAATATTGTAGTGGTTTTTGTCATACAGTGACATGAATCAGCCATGGATTTACATGTATTCCCCATCCTGATCCCCCCTCCCACCTGCCTCTCCGCCCGATCCCTCTGGTTCTTCCCAGTGCGCCAGGCCCGAGCACTTATCTCATGCATTCTGGGAGATTTTATTAATTTTCTCCCCAAGTGTCCATTTTTTTTTCTTTTGACTATCATATTTTGCTTTCCTGAGGATTTAAAAAATATTTTCTAATTTCATTTTTCGTTTTCATTGCATTTAGTATCCGAGTCTTGCATCATTAATGCAATCTTCTAAAATAGCTCCAGAATACAAATTATTATTCTATTATTGGTTGTTGTTGCTGTTCAGTCTCCAAGTCAAGTCTGACTCTTTGAAATCCCGTGGACAGCAGCGTGCCAGGCCTCTCTGTCCCTTACCATCTCCCAGAGATTCCCCAAGTTTATGTCCATTGAATTGGTGACACCATTCAACCATCTCATCCTCTGTCACCCTCTTCTTCTACATTCAGTCTTTCCCAGCATCAAGATCTTTTCCAATGTGTTGGCTCGAAGCATCAGGTAGCCAAAGTATTGGACCTTCAGCTTAAGTGACAGTCTTTCCAATGAATATTCAGGGTTGATTTCCTTTAAGACTGAATGGTTTGATCTCATTGCTGGCCAAATGACTCTCAAGAGTCTTCTCCAACACCACAGTTCAGAATCATCAATTCTTCAACACTCTGCCTTCTTTATGGACCAACTCTCACATCCATGTATGACTAACGGAAAGACCATAGTCTTGGCTATATGGACCTTTGTCAGCAAATTGATGTCTTTGCTTTTTAATACACTATCTAGGTTTATCTTAGCTTATTATTAGTTATTTCCATTTAATTTTCTTTAAAAGTTCCTTTCTTTTTACTAAATTTCCCATTTTATCTGCATTCATCTGTGTTTAATTCTGTGTCATAATAAGTATATATTTAATCTCTCTGTTTATATATTAGTTTATATATAAACAGTATAATATGTACTGTATAAGCAGCATAGCTGTTTATATATTATATATATTTATAAATGTATATATTTAATCTTCCTGTCCCTTGTCCTAACACAGAACTTCTAAAATTCTTGGAATCTCCTAAGTGTTAGGGGTAATAGCATCTTATTCATTTCAATTACACTTAATTTTGTGTCAATGAGGAGGTGAGTCTTAATTGTTCCTAGTCAGTTTCAGGATGGGGTTGTTTGCCAGAGGAAATGAGGTAGAAGATAGACTGCCCCCAGGCTAAACAGCTGAAGTTGCAAAATATTAGGAAAGAGGAAAAGCCAAGCTTTGCCCAGGTAGATAAAAGACCACATGGTCCTCATTCTTGAAGTCAAGGAGACCTCCCTGACTACATATGCACAGAAAGGCTCCTTGGAGGTCAAGAGGGAGACGACATCACCTCTGAGTAAGTGATGCCAACCTACCCATAGCCCTCTTCACTAGAATCGCTCTTGGCTAAGAAATGCATGCACACACATGGGAGAACTCTGAGATACGCCAAATACAGATTCTGAACCAGGCAAAGCAAGATGACTGGCCAAAAGAAACCCAGAAGAAATGCCCCATAAAAGTGATTCAAACTACCCTGAGGGTGCGACTCTCTCCCTGAGCCTGCACATGCATCTATCCACATGGACTCTTTTTCTTCCTACTAAACACCTCACTTGTTTCACTACTTTCTGTCTCTATGTGGAAATTCCTTTCTGTACAACTGATAGATCAGTCTTGTCACTGGCCACTGGTCCTTGGTGGTCTAGTGGCTAGGATTCAGCACTTTCACTGACTTCATGTGTCTGGCCAGAAAGCAAAACCCTGTTCCAAGCCACTGCAGGCTGAAGCCAGCCAAGATCAGAACCACCCATATACTATTCATATGAAACTTCCAGCCAACAGTGGACCAAGAATTTAATCAATTATTATGGCTATGTAATAGAAGCTTTATAAAAACATCTGAACAATAGGATTCAGAGAGCTTTCAAGTTGGCCAATGCATCCATGTGTCAGGAAAGCAGTGCACCCAAACTCCACAGGGACAGAAGCTCCTGCATGAGGGACCCTTCCAGACTTTGCCCTACATACCCTTCCAGCTGGCTATTCAAATTTATTCTTTATAATCAGCCAGTAACAGTAAAGCATTTCATGGAGTTTATGAGCTGCCCTAACAAAGTATCAAACATTAGTGGGAGTGAGGTGGGAACCCCTCAGTTTGTAACCAAGTGGATAACCTGGGGACTTGATATTTGTGGCTGGCAACTGAAATGTGGGCCTTCTTGTGAAATTAAGACCTTAAACCTATGGAGTCTAATACTAACTCTTTTAGTTAGTGCCAGAATGAAAATGTATTGTAGGATAGCCAGTTGGTGTCTGGAGAGTTGGAGAAGTGATGGTGGAAGACATCACATATTTGGTGTCAGGAGAAGTATCAGAAGTGCTGTGAGTGAGAACAGCCTGTCTTTTTCCCACTAGATTTTATTTAACAACAACAAAAAAAGACCATTTTTATTCGTTGGGATTTGTTGATTGGAAGATTTCACTTTAGGACATCAGAGTAGAAAAATGTCTGGAGGGTCCCTAAACCACCAATATAGAAGTCTGAAACATGAAAGCTCCTAATCTGCCTTAACTTTTAGCAGTGCAGATGGTTATATTTCTTCAGAGAAATACTTGCATATATGTATATATATTTTTGGCTTGAGCTGGGAAGTAACCCTGCTGACAGATATTAATCTGTCAAGTAGAGAGTTGGATAAAAGGATAGGTTGATTTTTTTATACTGATTTCATTCAATGACCTTCTCTATTAGCTCTCTATTGCTGCTGTAGCAAGTCACCAAAAACGTGGTCTGTGCTGTGCTTAGTCATTCAGTCATATCTGACTCTTTGAGACCCCATGGACTGTAGCCTGCGGGCACCTCTGTCCATAGGGATTCTCCAGCCCAGAATACTGGAGTGGGTTGCCATGCCCTCCTCCAGGGGATCTTCCAACCCAGGGATCAAACCCAGGCCTCCTACGTTGCGGGCAGATTCTTTACCAGCTGAGCTACCAGGGAAACCCCCAAAATGTAGTCACTTAACACAAATTTATGATCTCACAGCTTCTGTAGATTGGAAGTCAAGGTGGGCTCAGCTGGGTCCTCTTGCTTAGGAACTCACAAGGCTGAAGTCAGCCTTGAATACATATTATGGGTGCTGCATTCTTTATTGGATACTTTGGAGAAAATATTCTTCCAGCCTATTTGAGTGTGTTGGCTAAATTCAATTTCATGTGATTATAAGAATGAAGTCTCCATTTCCTTGCTGTCTATCAGCTAGGGAAAGGTCTTCAGTCCTAGAAGCTGCCTGCATTTTCATTCTTCCCATGTGGACCCCTTCAGTCTCAACAGATTGTGTCTCTTTCCTCTTTTGCATTTCTCCATCTTTTCCTTGTGCTGTATCTCTCTAACTCTAGTCAGAGAACATTCTCTGCTTTTAAAGGACTCCTGTGATTATATGGGATCCAGATAATCAATGATAATTTTCTTATCTTAAGGAGCACAAACTTAATTACATCTACAGAGTTCCCTTGCCACATAATGTAACATATAGATTCCTGGAATTCTGGTATGGACATTTTTAACAGAGCCTTTCTTCTTACCAAGCATTCTTTTTAGCCCCATCACTTATTCTCACACTCCATTATAATAAAACTGTGATAGTCCCAGACATCTACAGGATTTTTCAAAGCAAATCAGCTGGCCTCAAGTTCAACTCACTCCACATATATTCTAGGTAATACAAAAGAACAAGACTGGAATTAGACAGTAAATCTTGGTGCTGAAAATTATTGGAAAACTACCTTCAGAATTCTGGGGGCAAGTCATTTTCAATCTATAATTCTGTATCACACACAAAAAATGAATCATGTGGTCATAGAATAAAATATTTTTAAATAGTCAAGGAGTGAAAACTGTCTCACGTATCCTCTTTTTGGATAATACTTGAAAATGTGCCTCAGAAAATTAAACAAATAAATGAAAAAAAAAAATAAGATGAGATTCAGGAACCATTTTAGTCAATACCATATTTTAATAAAAATAATTCCAAAGAATTGGCTTTGCAAAAATCCCTAGACATAAGAGAGTTGAAAGCACATAGAGAATCATTACTTCTCTTACAAGATTTTCTCAGTATTTGATTTTTTAAAACTGTATGTATATATTGCTTTGACTTATAAAAAAAGACACTTCAAAATACTACCAGTCTAAACTGAACCACCAGATTGAAGATTTCTTTGAGAAATAAAATGCAACAGAAGAGATTCTACATGACTTTCAAATCTGGGCATTGAGAAATCTTCAGCTTCTACTTAAAACTTAATATTCAAGACCAGCTACAGTATTTTAAGAAGGTAAAAACATACGGAAAGACTACATGGAGGAAAAAAGAGACACTTTGGTCAATAGTCCCAGTCAGCTTCCAGCCAACACAGCTCCAATTGTCAGCCAAGTAAATGATTTGATCTAGCTATTTCAGTCCAGTTGAGAGTTCAGTTGACTTCAGCCTTTACCAATATTCAGGAAGCAAAAGAACTACACAGTGGACCCCAGTCTATCCACAGAATCATGAAAGGTAAAAATAACTGTTGTAGTTGTAAGCAACTATGTTTTGGAGTAGCTTATTATACACAATTAGATAACCCAAACAATATTCATTTTATAAATCAATCCATTTAATGGATTACAGGTAGCTGGATTAATATATAAGCCCTGAGATTGTCCATTTGTTCAAATATCTTATTTCTAATCTTTTGAATATTTATTGGTTATGCAGAAATAATTTTTCCTTACTAGTAATCATTAACCAGACATATGTCTTGTCTCTTTTTAAAAAATTTATTGATGTTCTGGAAATAGATCTATCACATATGTAACACTACTGGAAAATTTCCTTTTGAGAGAAAAAAATATCTACTTACACTTTATACTGATGTGCTTTATTAGAATTTTTTTCACTATCATCTTTCTAAGAAACTTCATTTTCATCCTAATTATTTCATTCATTTTTGGAAACATAGACATAAACACACACAATTTTTTTTAACTTCTTTTCAGGGAATATGTGTTTAATTAAACAAATGCTTACGACGATCTCTGATATACTCCATGTTAATCAGTGATCTTTAAACTTATGCTTTGGATAGTCCCATTCATATGAAATATTCTAAATTCATGAGGTAAAACCTTGTGCTTTTTTGCTATCGTGGCTCCAAGTCTTTCACCTCTGAATAACTATACTTCTTCCTTGCCTGCTCTTTACTCTCATTGCTTTTGCAGCCTCATTTCTTATTCTCCCAGTCCATGAACCCCTTCTGATGTCATTTACATGACTTTGACTTTATGTATCTTCCATGATCAACCATTTCAGTGGATCTACACAAGCATTCCAGTATCATCAGGACTTTCTGCTCTCTACTGTAACAAAACTTATGGCATCTGAGCATGAATGAAGAAAACCACTGTGCAATCCATTGTATTATGGTCCATTCTGGTCTTAGCTGAGATATCACTGTGATTGAGCAACAGTTTCTCAACTTTTCTCAGTTCATTTATATGTTCTGATATATAAATATCAGATAATATATATATATATATATATATATATATATATATCCCTCAATAGCTGTTTTAAGTATTCTCCACTCTTGTAAAGTCCTTAGATTATCTGTTTAGTTCAGTTCAGTTCAGTTCAGTTGCTCAGTCATGTCCTACTCTTTGCAATCCCATGGACTGGAGCACGCCAGGCTTCCCTGTCCATCACCAACTCCCGGATCTTGTTAAACTCATGTTCATTGAGTCGGTGATGCCATCTATTCATCTCATCCTCTGTCGTCTGCTTCTCCTCCTGCCTTCAATCTTTCCCATCATCAAGGTCTTTTCAAATGAATCAGTTCTTCGCATCAGGTGGCCAAAATATTGGAACTTCCCAGCTTCAGCATCAGTCCTTCCAATTAATATTCAGGACTGATTTCCTTTAAGATGGACTGGTTGGATCTCCTTGCAGTGCAAGGGACTCTCAAGAGTCTTCTCCAACACCACAGTTCAAAAGCATAAATTCTTTGGCGCTCAGTTTTCTTTATGGTCCAACTCTCACATCCATAATGACTACTGGGAAAACCTTAGCTCCGACTAAATGAACTTTTGTTAGCAAAGTAATGTCTCTGCTTTTTAATATACTGTCTAGGTTGGTCATAGCTTTTCTTCCGAGGAGCAAGCATCTCTTAACTTCATGCCTGCAATCACCATCTGCAGTGATTTCGGAGCCCAAGAAAATAAAATCTGTCATTGTTTCCATTGTTTCCACATCTATTTGCCATGAAGTGATGGAACCGGATGCCATGATCTTTGTATTTTGAATGTTGAGTTTTAAGCCAGCTTTTCCCACTCTCTTCTTTCACCTTCATCAAGAGGCTCTATAGTTCCTCTTCACTTTCTGCCATAAGGGTGGTGTCATCTGCATATCTGAGGTTACTGATACTTCTCCTGGGAATCTTGATTCCAACTTATGCTTCATCCAGCCTGGCATTTCGCATGATGTGGTCTGCATATAAGTTAAATAAGCAGGGTGACAACAATATACAGCCTTGATGTACTCCTTTCCCAATTTGGAACTGGTCCATTGTGCCATGTCCATTCTATCTAGAGAGCCAAATTAGTACTACAGTCCACGGGTCGCAAAGAGCTGGACACGACTGAGCAAGGGAGCACACACATGTTAAGTACATTTCAGTTTTTCCCAAATGGCTCAGTTGGAAAAGAATCTGCCTGCAATGTAGGAGACCCAGTTTGATTACTGGCTTGGGAAGATCCACTGGAGAAGGGATAGGCTACCCCCTCCAGTATTCTTGGGCTTCCCTTGTGGCTCAGCTGGTAAAGAATCCACCTGCAATGTGGGAGACCTGGGTTCGATCCCTGGGTTGGGAAGATCCCCTGAAGAAGGGAAAGGCTACCCTCTCCAGTATTCTGGCCTGGAGAATTCCATGGGCTGTATAGTCCATGGCATTGCAAAGAGTCAGACACTACTGAGCAACTTTCACACTTAAAAAAGAAAAAAATAGCAATTTGAAAAACTGCTCATTTCAGTTAATGATTTTTAAAATTCAAATAAAAATAATAAGACTATATTGTCTTTTAACCTAATCGATTGGCAAAGTTTAATACTATAAGCAGTATAGTGCTAACAAGGATGTGAGACAATAGACATGGTTTTGATGGAAATGTATTTTGAAAGTATCTTCCAGGAGAACCATGTCAGTACTTTTCAAATTTAAATACTATTTGATTCAGCAATTTATTTTCTGTGAATATACTCAAAGAAATAATAGGATAAAGGCATATGTACAAAGATATTTATTGAAACATTACAATAGGAAAGAACAAATGGAATGTTTTAAGTGTAAATTATATTAAATAAGTTCTCATAAAGATCACTTTTGTATTAACTTGGAAAGAAGTCCATGAAATTCATGTAAGTCAAACATCTTATATTCTCAAATATATGTTATGTGTATATGTATAATTATGATTATATATACACATACACATATATGTGTACAATGTTAAAGGATGGAAGTACACTGAAACATTAATAGTAAATAGGTTTACAAGGTGAGATTAGAAGGGAACTTTGAATTTTCTGTTTCCTAATTTTTACCATGATTTGTATTACCAGGAAAGTATCTTCCATTTTGAAACAAAAATGAATAAGAAATATTAAATTTTAGTATTTGGAAAAGAGTCATTTTGACTCACATTTTTATCCCTAAATGTTTTTTCAATGAATTCATTGGTCTAAATAAATATTTACATTATCCATGAGCTGTAGTAAAATAGGTGGTTTATTTTTTAGAGTTTGTGAATAAAGTTGTGATTTAAAGCAAAGCAAACTTTTGATATTGAATTGAAAATAAAACTAAGTTTTAATAATTTTGAGAAAAGGCTACTACTAACAAGGAAACATCTAGAACTCCAAAATATTTGAAATTCTTACCAAAGAGACTCTGCATAAAAGAAGGAAAAAATAATCATTATTGCTTTCCTTTCTAAAGGTTAATGTTGAACAAAAATCAGTGGAAGATAAAATATAATTGGTAACTAACTATATTTATAAGTAACAGAATGACTGATTTTAATGTTAGGCTTCTCAAGTAGTTTAGGCATAGCAATTTATTTGTTCATTTACATTTTCTAGCTACTCAAGGAAGTCATTTATAAGATTAAAGGAAAATGAATTTTCATTAGATTGATCTTTCTTTCAAAGATACCCATTAGCTTTAGTGGAAAGAACGTATCTATGCCAAGTGAATATTTTTTTTTTGTTAGTCTACTCAAACAAACAAACATTACGAAAGTACTGGAACATTTTCACTTATACTGAAATTTTACTAAAACACCAAAAAGATATGCACTTTTTTTTTTCTTACACAAAGGAGTACATCTGACAGTGTATATTAGCCTAAATACAGTATAATAATATGAAATGATATCAACTGGCCAAGTGAATCTTTCAAATAAATTTTCTAAGTCTAGTAGGGTAAAAGCCTTTCACATTCTAAACATACATTTACTCCTTCAAACGCAAGACTATCTGCTGTGGAAATAAAGTGTACAGTCTTTGAAGTTCATAGTTATATGATTATCCTTGAAATCAATCTCAAGTTTCATCTTAGTAGGCTAACAGAAGCAATTTGTATGAAAAATATATTGATTATCTAAAGCTGTATATTTATAACAGTTTCTCCAACAGCAGAAATATTGAGATATTATTATCCAGAAGATATGGAACTGTGTATGAATTCACTTTGTATAAACAATTCCATAAATAAACATTTGGTTGATGATTTCTATTTAGTAAACAAATTTCTAGATGTAACCCAAAGTTACAGTTTAATTTTCAAAAGCAGTATTCCCAACACTTCAGTCTACCCAATAACCAAACTGCGCATCTTTCATTTTAATTAAATAAAGGAAATAGCAGGAAAGGAAAGGAAAATTTTAAAATTTTATTTTAAAAACATAGCCAAACACTTACTTGATTTTAAAAGCCATATAATAGTCTTCTTAAATTTCCACTGTTAGATTTGTATAATTGTCCTAGAATAAAGTTATTAGTTAGACTGGGTTATTGAGAGACTGTGGAGCAATGGAAGCACAGTAAATGTTCGTTTAGTTGAGTGTGATAAGGAAGATAGGAGGAGAAGCAAGATAACAACAACAGAAACTCTTGTACTGTCTCATTGAAATGTTTCAACAGCTTAGGCAAACCTTATTATCCCTGTATTACGAAAAAGGAAACAGGCATAAGAGAAGTGCAATAAATTTTCCAAAGTCACAAAGGTGATAAATGTTGAATTCAAATTTTAAACCCAAATATCTGACCCCAAACTAGGGTTTTTTCCTCTTTATTATGTTACTTCCATCAGCCTCAAACCAGTCTGCACAGAGCAGACATTTTCAGCAGTATGGATTTATTTTATCTCTGGATCTATTTTAATGTTACACATGAATCACTCTAAGCAACTAGTGGAGCTATTTATTAAGTGGAGCACTTAAGCTCATAGGTGGAGCATTGGTTAACAAGAAGCAGAGTTCAGACTGAAATCTAAGGATTGAATCTGGAAACAATGACCCACCTCTTCCATACACTTACTTGACTAATGAATGATTCAAATTATCTATAGTGACAATAAAGTTTTTTTTTAAGAGAATGAAACTTCCTATCCCCGGTATAAGATTTAACCTCAGGGTAGCTTGGGAGAAATTGCTTTGTCTGTCTCAGACTCAATTTCCTCAGCAAGAAATGATGCTAGATATTGGGTATTTTATTGCTATCTCTATTTTTTGCTAAGGAGATAGGAGATCTCCTTAGAAACTGGGAGAAATTACGACATCCTAAATAAAATCTCTCCCTCTCAAGAGTATTTTTAAAAATAAAAATAACTTATGTTTTGCCCCAAAGTCACTATAATTTGATAAAAAGAAAGGAGAGAAGGTAATTTTAAGTTATCTGATTCTCTCCTGGGCTCAACGACTCTTCTGGGATCCCAGTCAGTTACTTCTTTCCGGGCATGATAGTGCACAAAGGAGTTATTGCACCTTGTTAGAGGAAACAATTTTTCTATCACTGTGATTCAGTTCAGTTCAGTTACTCAGTCGTGTCCAACTCTTGGCGACCCCAAGGACTGCAGCACGCCAGGCCTCCCTGTCCATCACCAACTCCCGGAGCTTGCTCAAACTCATGTCCATCTAGTCGGTGATGGCATCCAACCATCTCATCCTCTGTCATCCCCTTCTCCTCCCGCCTTCAATCTTTCCCAGCATCAGGGTCTTTTCCAATTAGTCAGCTCTTCGCATCAGGTGACCAAAGTATTGGAGCTTCACCTTCAGCATCAGTCCTTCCAATGAACACCTGGGACTGATCTCCTTTAGGATGGACTGGTTGGATCTCCTTGCAGTCCAAGGGACTCTCAAGAGTCTTCTCTAAACCACAGTTCAAAAGCATCAATTCTTCGCGCTCAGCTTTCTTTATAGTCCAACTCTCACATCCATACATGACCACTGGAAAAACCATAGCCTTGACTAGACGGACCTTTGTTGGCAAAGTAATGTCCCAGTGATTACTCCCGGTACATTGGTTTGTTTTGAACTCCTTGAATAGAAGTGTTATATCCTATATTATTCCAGGTTTACATCTGTTGCAGTGCTCTGCCAATTTTCAAATAAGCAAAGTAATCTCAACATTTTCCTACCAATAAGAGATCACAGGGTGGAGAAACTCACTTCTTAATTTGCACTAGTGGTGTTAGGGTCTATTGAAAATTGCCTTTTAAAGATTAGAAGATATGCGCAAAACCCACTAAATATATTTTTTTCTGAGCAATTTCTTACTTCGAAGTATTTACATAAACATCCTTTGCTCTAACTGTACCATGAGAGTGAAATATCACCAAGTTTTAATAGTACTTTGAGTCATTAAGTCTTTTCTAAGCAATGGAATGAGACACTCATTTCTCTTTTTAGCAATGGAATGAGACATTGTGTATTTATTTTCTCCAATAAAGCAAGAGCAGGAAAAAAGATTTAAATTCTGCTTATAAGAAAAAAACTCATTTTAAATGAAGGTCATTAAACACTGAAATAAGGATTGGGAAAGCTCAAAATAGGAAAAGATGTGTTTTAACTAGAGAATAAACTTTCTGTCTCCTGGAAAGATTCAGTTATGGCCCAAGGATCATCAATTCCTATACATTTAAAACTTCTTAGTCTGTTATTGTTGTGCTTGAATGTGTCTGACTCTGCGACGCTGTGGACTGTAGCCCACTAGGCTCCTCTGTTGATGGAATTTACAGGCAAGAATGCTGGAGTGGTTTGCTATTTCCTTCTTCAGGGGATCTTCTCAAGCCAGGGATCGAACCTGTGTGTCCTATGTCTTCTGCGTTAGCAGGTGGTTTCTTTTACCACTGTGCCACCTGCCAAGCACCTTAATCTGTGTCAACATATTAAAAAATGGTCTATTACCTCTTCAATTTACTGGCAAGGAAACTGAGACAGAGAGATGAAATGAGTTCTCAAGACCATACCATTAGTTTGAGAGTCACCAAAATTAAAATTCATGGGTCAGACTTAAATTTTCACCGTGGAAAATACATTTTCACAGCTATTGTTGACAAAAAAAAAAAAAAAAAAGAGTAAGAAAAATGATGCCTGAGGTTTGGGGAACATGGGTTAAAGAGTTGATGAAAACTCAAATAGCAATGATTTATCACTCAAGAAAATACTGAAGCTACATTTCTGCCCTTACTTTTCTCTTTACATAAATAGTACTCCTTTGGTATCACTCTATAAGCATGTATTCTTCAGAGACCTGATTATATAGCCAGTGGCACAACTTGCTTGGATTTGAGAGTTTGTATTTAAATAAAAAGGACTCTGAATTCCAAATTTAGAGATACATGAAAGAGGCATAAATTTCAAATGCATACCTCATCAAGTTTTGAAATTAATTTTTGGAGCCAGGCCAAAGGAGTTGATTTTCTCTCTGACTTGATGGATGCGTTCCTAGAAGAGTTAACGATAAGAGTCATCCAATATAAGTTTGAATTTTGGTATTTGGATTAATATAATTCTGACTGCTATCATAGGTACATTTAACAAGGGCTTCTTCAGTAAAGTTCACAGCAGTGAAAATGGGAATATATGCATAAAAAAACAAAACACATGCATGTATTTTATGGCAAAACTGTATGAAAAGAAATATAAGCTTTTTAACATGTAAGATTAAAGTAATAATAATAACAACAAGGTAAGAAAATGGTGCTTTCACTACAACAGTGAGGAAGTGACAGGAAGAAATATTTGGGTCAAAGTTTTAATATACATAAAGTTATGCATGTTTACTGTTAAAAGCAAGAAAACAGGCCTCAAATGGAGCATCTTGTGCTAACCCCTATATCACCAAACTAAGACTTAATTACAGGCTTGGGCTTTCCAGAAATGATATCTTCAAGCAGTTGATCAGGGATGGCCTGGTCAGCACTAGTTAGGTGGTCTGCCTGATGGACTCCTGCCATGCCATAAAGGAAACTAACCTTCCAATAACCAACCTGTCTTTTCGCCTAGTGCAAGGTCCTTGTTTCTGCTCCTTTCTGCCTGTAAAATTCTTTCATTTTGTACAGCTCCTCAGAGCTCCTTTCTATCTGCTAGACTGCATGTTGCCAGATTCTAATGAATATTTGCTCAGATAAACTCAGAAGCTTTAATATGCTTCAGTTTATCTTGTAATAGCTCTGATGTCAGAAGAGGGAACCACAGACAACCCTGACAGTCCCCAGGAGCAATGAGTAACCAGATGCAGGTACTTGTTGAGCCCCTTGAGTTTACTTCTTTCTGGAGATGTTAAGTCCCTCTCAGATGCTAGGTCCATAGATTTTACATTAGGAGCTTAAAACTTTGAGTGTTTCTTTCTCTGCACTGGATCCAGAAATCAGCCAGAGTTGAACTGTGTTTGACATAGAAACCAGACTAGGTACAGCTTAAGTTGAGCCAGATCCGGTGTAAGGCCTTGGGCAAATAAAAATTTGTTTTAAGGCTGAGCAAGCAAATTAACCTTAAGATAATTACCAAAGATAATCTTGAATTACAATAGCCACAGTGGAGAAATTTTAACCTAGATAAGCTTACCCATTTATGAGGTGCCCTAGAGAAAATAAAGAATCCATGGGCAATCCAGGAGATAGGAGTTCAACCCACTCCAGTATTCTTGCCTGGAAAATCCCATGGACAGAGGAGCCTGGTGGGCTACAGTCCATGGGGTCGCAAAGAACTGGACATGACTTAGCAACTGAACCATCACCACTAGAGAAAATGGGGTCTCAGTGAAGCACTCACGACAAAGTATGGAGGGAAAATTATTTTTTCTCTACGGTTTATGGTGACAAGGATGACACACACTGGGACACCCCAATAATACTGGAGCTACTATGGTGAGAAAACTAGCAGAAGCTGGAAAAGAGTGAGAATTCTTACCAAGGCTTCCCAGGTTTCTCTCTGTGGTGTGTTGACCACAAATCGGCACTTGCCGTGAGTGCTTGCTGTCTATTTCTGCAAGGATTAAATCAAGTGCTGCTTTAGCTGCTGACCTTCAACACTGCCTGAATGAGTTCAAGGTGGAGAGCAGAAATGAGGCATTCTGTGCTCTGGGAAACCAGCAGGACAGGTCTTCAGAGAGCTAGATATTTTCAGGAGCTGGTTTTATGAGCCAATTCTTATATCTCCTCCTATCTTGAAAAGCACTAAAATCCTTCATGGTGACAATTGCAGAAGTTTCATGAGACCAGCAGAAACTGTCTCCAAAAATAAAAATAATAATAATAATAATAATAATGTGCTTTTGATTGCAGGTACTCCCCCTTTACCAAAATCACATATATTTGCTCCCTTCCCCTGCCTCTTGGAACAGTTTCTCAGAGCTATCGGAGGGGCTGTCTCCTGAGCTGCAGTCCTCATATGGCCCCAAACGAAATTGAACTCACAACTCTCATGCTGGGCGTCTTTTTCAGTCAACAGGTGCTTGGTCAAGAAAGGAAGATTTCACTCTGTTCCTTTCTTTCCAAATTCAGGTTTACAGGCTGTCAGAGGAAACCATCAAGAAAACATGACATCTGATGACCCCAGAGATTGACCTGAGCCATGGGAGATTCCTCATCTCTTTCTTTGTCCTTAGAATGTATTTTTTTTCAAGGATGCGATCTTGAGAGATAATATGTTGTTGAGATCATTTGGGCAGTGTTCTTAACTGAACCCAGTTAGGGCCTCTATGTAAACTTTTAAGATTCCAGTGGGTGAGGGCAAAGATTTACTTACCTTACACACACCAAAAACACCTTTCTATGTAAATTCCCTTGCTTATTATTCTACCTATCAGAAACCATCTGCCTCTTTCTTCAGTCTGTCCCTGCCTTCCATGTAGGGAGGTCAGTTTCAGATTTCACCCAGGAAGATCCAAAGGTTTCAAACCAACAATTCGTAATCCAGCCAGGAGACCAAATGGGGTGGGAAGGAATCCCAAATTGGTCATCAATCCCCATGTGGGGAGGGGTGACCCATATATCAGATGCTTGTGGACCACTGAATGAGTGTGCGACAACCCCAAAAACCCACCTGGTTTGATGTGTTTGTTTGAGGAACTTCTGCAAAGCGGGGGAATGAATGGTTACACAGTGAGTGGCTCCTACTATGAGTGGGTCTGTGGTGGCCACTGATGCTTAATAAGAGGCTGACTCTCAAGTTAGAAAATTGGAAAAAGACTTTAGGTTAGAGAAGGATGTGTACTTGTCTCTGCTAGATTCAGGGCTGGTAGACAATGTGGGAGACAGGGAAAATAAATTGAGGACACTAGCATGCCATTTTGCAAAGTTAAGTAGGGCAAAACCTGCTGTGAATTACTGCCCAAGTGCTTGTGACAAAGCCTGATTGGGATGCTAAGAGGTGGAAACCCTAGGAAAATGGGGAGAGCAAAGGGGAGGATGTTGTGGTGATTGACATTTAAACAGAGCAAACACTCCATACTAAATGAAAGCAACAGCACAGTAACAGTAACTCAGCCAGCGATTGTTGTTCAGCCACTCAGCTGTGTCTGACTCTTTGTGACTCCATGGACTGAAGCATGCCAGGCTTCCCTGTCCTTTCTGGAGTTTCCTCAAACTCATGTCCATTGAGTCGGTGATGCCATCCAACCATCTCATCCTCTGTTGTCCCCTTCTCCTCCTGCCTCCAGTTTTTCCAAACATCATGGTCTTTTCCAAGGAGTAGGCTCTTTGCATCAGGTGGCCAAAGTATTGGAGCTTCAGGATCAGTCCTTCCAATGAATATTCAGTGTTGATTTCCTTTAGGATTGACTGGTTTGATCTCCTTGCTGTCCAAGGGACCCTGAAGAGCCTTCTCCAATGCCACAATTCAAAGGCATCAATTCTTCAGTGCTCAGCCTTTTTTATTGTCTAGATCTCACATTCATACATGACTACTGGAAAAACCATAGCTTTGACTATTCGGAGCTTTGTAGGCAAAGTAATGTCTCTGCTTTTTAATATGCTGTCTAGGTTTGTCGTTGCTTTTCTTCCAAGGAGCAGGTGTCTTTTAATTTTGTGGCTACAGTCACTGTCCACAGTTCCCACCAGGGAACCATAAAAAAGCTCTGAATTCCTTAAATTGAGATATCTGGTTTTCTTTAATTACCAATAAATTATTGGTGTCCAGGCTACCTGCTTCTGTTACAAAACTTCTACATATCCTGGCTCCTCCCTTTGACTCCTCAGAGCAGTTGTCTCATGGTTACTTGAGATGCTGTCTCCAGGGCTTGAAGTCTTAAAAATCCCCACTGAGTAAAACATAACTCTCGATCAAATCAAGATGGTGGAGTAGAAGGACATGCACTCATCTCCTCCTGCAACAGCACCGAAATCACAACTACTTATTGAACGGCCTTTAACAGGCAGACACTGGAATCCACCAAACTAAGAGACACCCCACATCCAAAGACAAGGGAGAAGCCGCAACAAGATGGTGGGAGGGGTGCAATCATGATAAAATCAGATCCCATACCTGCTGGAGGGGCAACCCGCAAACTGGAAAACAGTAGTACCGAAGAAGTTCTCCCACTGTTGTGAAGGCTTGGAGCCCAACATCAGGCTTCCCAGCTTGGCCATCTGGCAAAGGGACTAGGAACACCCAGGGAATCTGCCTTTGAAGGCCAGCGGGATTTGATTACAGGACTTCCAGAGGGCTAGGGGACACAGAGATTCCACTCTTGGAGGGCCCAGAGAAAATCTTGAGTGCACCAGGACGCAAGGGGAACGCGCAATAACCCCACAGGACGCCGAGCCTGCCTTCCCTGCTCGGGTCGGAGGGTCTGCAGCTGCTCACGATGGGGTGAGAAGCAGCGGCGGCAGCAGGCCTGGGAGGTGTCCGCTGGCGAGTGAGCCCTCTTGGAAGTCACCATTAACACCACCATGGAGCCCGCAGGCGCCCAGGCTGGATCTGCTCGGGCCAACCGCCTGAGAGGGAGGGAGGGCAGCCCCACTCATCAGAGAGTTGGATTAAAGTTTTACTGAGCATGCACACCAGAGCAAGACGCAGTTTTTCCGACTGCCAGTCGCTCCTGTCAGCCTCACCCACCACAGGGCACACAGAAGTAATAAGAACCACAGTCCCACAGCCTCCAGAACAAAAACCCGAACCACAGAAAGTTAAATGTAAGGGAACGGCAGAGGACTAGCTCCTAGATGAAAGAACAAGATAAACCCCCAGAAAAACAACTAAATGAAGTGGAGACAGGCAACCTTCCAGAAAAACAATTCAGAATAAGAATAGTGAAGATAATCCAGGTTCTCGGAAAAAGAATGGAGACGATGCAAGAAATGTTTACCAGAGACCTAGGAGAACTAAAGAGCAAAAAACAGAGATGAACAATCAGTAGTAGAATAACTGAAGTAGAAAAATGGATAAGTGACCTGGAAGACAGAATGGTGGAAATGGTGCAAAACAGAATATAGAAAAAAAAAATGGAAAAAAAAAAATGAAGACAGCCCTAGAGACCTCTGGAACCAAAGTGAATGTACCAACATTCGCATTATAGGGGTCCCTAAAGGAGAAGAGAGAGATAAAGGACCTGAGAAAGTATTTGAAGAGATCATAGCTGAAAACGTCCTTAACATGGGAAAGGAAAGAGTCGGTCAAGTCCTGGAGGCACAGAGAGTCCCAGGCAGGATATACCCCAGGAGGAACACAAAGAGACTCATAGTAATCAAACCGACAAAAATTAAAGACAAAGATAAAATATGAAAACCAGCAAGGGAAGATGACCACCTGTAAGGGAACTCCCGTAAGGTTATCAACTGATTTATCAGTAGAAACTCTACAAGCCAGAAGGGCATGGCTTGATATATTTAAAGTGAGAAAACAGAAGAAACTACAACCAAGAATACTCTATCCAGCAAGACTTTCATTCAGATTTGACAGAGAAATCCACAGCTTTCCAGACAAACAGAAGTTAAGAGAGTTCAGTACCACCAAACCAGGTTTACAACAAGTGCTAAAGGAACTTTAGGCAGGAAACAAGAGAAGCAAGAATGCTACATAAAGAAAATAAACCCAAAATGATTAAGAAAATGGTAATAGGATCATACATATTGATAATCCCTTAAAATGTAAATGGATTAAATGTACCAACCAAAAGACATAGACTGACTGAGCAGATGAAAACATATGCGTGTATACACTTCCACTTACCCCATCACTACTTAACACCCCATATTGTATATAATTATTTTATATTGTTAGGTTAACTGTGTTTCCATTATGACTTGCAACTGTAATTATCTTTTATTTCTTGTCTGGCTTTTAATTGTGAGAACTAATACACATCACTTACTATTGTAATTATGTAACTATTATTCGCCTAATATCATCATATCATGATTGGTCAACAGAACATAATAGAAGTATATATCACTAAAACTACCATTTAATAGAAAAACTGTAATCATTTTTAAAAATCCAGATGCATATCAGAATTATCTTGGAATTTTTGAAAAATAAATGCCAAGGTATTGTATTTTTGCCCAGAACTCTAGATGTAATTCTAATGAGCAGCAGTGTTTAAAAACAACTGGACTATATGATGATCTTTTATTTTAACTAGTTTGTTACTTTTTCTATTTCATATTCAGTGCTCCCATTTCATTTAGTTTTTCTTTTCCAATTTCTCTGTCTCTTTTGTTGTTGTTGTTCTTTCTCAAGACTTTATCAAGTGTAGTAGAAAAGCTTTTGTATACATATATATAATATATATGTAATAAGTGTATATATTTTAGAAAACGTGAATTTTTGCTAAGTTTTTGCTAAATTTTAGCTAAAATTTTTGGAAATTTTGGTTCCATTTGATGACTAGAATGCTGGATTTCTAACCTATATTCAGTCAAAACTGATATATTTCCATTTATTCTGGCATCTAGCATCATTGCTAAAAGTTTAGAAAGTTTATTACCTTAGTGACTTAAAAAAAGTTTGAATAAGGCTTCAACTTCCAACACAATTCTAAAAATATAAAGAGATACTATGTTTTATGATGTAGTGTTATTAACGAAAGTACAGGTTTTGTTCAAATTTCACAAAATTTAATGCTAGTATCCATTATTTGTTTATATATCTTACTAAAGATTCCACATTGTATTTAGTTGCATTGAGCAGCTTCAGCTGAATGCAACAAGTTCTGATAAATTCTCTTTTCATTATTTTATTCATTTTTATTCATGTTTACAAATATTTTCTAACTTTCCTTGCTATGGCTTCTTAGATACACCCATCATTTAAAAGTGGATATTAAATTTTCAAATCCATGGGATTTTTAAAGTATCCTTGATATATATTTCTCACTTTGATATTAGTTTCACACTTAAATGCTTTCTTCTCTGCACTCACCCTCTGTGTTTTTCCAGTCTTTTAACTGTTTTGAAGCTTTCAATGGCTAGATCAAAGATCTCTCTTGGTAAAAGTCATGTTGCACTTGAAAATATGTGGGTTATTTTCAAATATTTCTTGATGTTGATTTCAACATAATTCCACAGTTATAAGAGAACAGACTCCATATGATTTCAATACCTTTAGACCATGAAATTTTTGCACCTTGTTGTATGTCCCTGGATATGTTCCAGTGTTTCCTGGTTTATAGTCTGTGGGATCTTGAATAGAATTTGTGCTGTGCTGCTTTGTGAAAATTGTATAAATCTTAATTATGTTAAGTTGGTTCATAGTGCTTTTGAGGTCCACTACGTGCCTTCTACTTTTCCGTCTATTCATTCTATTAATTTTTTTGTTTGTTAAGTTTATTTTTTAATGAAACAAAGATGAATTTTTTTCACAATAAAAGGTAAAATTCACAAAGAAGATAGACATCATAAACCATTAGACACCTTAACAACAAAGAAACAAAGATACATAGCAAAATTCAGAAGAAAGATATGAGAAAAGGAAAAAATATATAATCATAGTTAGACATATTAACATTTCTTTGAGAATATTTTATCAAGTGCAGAAAAAATAAGAATAGGAGCATCTTGAATGATATCATTAATAATTTAAATATAATAGGCTTATATTTAATTTATATTAATCATATTCTACACACATGTATTTAAAACTTTGTATCTCATATGTTGTTATTAGATGTCCATAGGACATATAGAAAAACTAGCAAAAAGATAAACATAACTAAATTTCTATTAAATGCAAGTTTTGGTGATATAGATTTCTATTTTCTATTGACCAATCATGATACAGTGGTATTAAGTGAGTAATAGTTACATAATCACAATAGTAAAAGATGTTGATCAGTTTTCAAAATCAATAGCCAGACCAAAAAAAAAAAAAAGATAATTACTATTGCAAGCCATAATGGGAACATGAGTAACCTAACAAGATAAAATAATTACATGCAATTTGGGGGATCAAGCAGAGTGATGTGGTAAGTGGAAGTGCATATGTGCACATGTTTTCATCTGTTGGTACATTTAATCCATGGAGAAGGAAATGGCAACCCACTCTAGTATTCTTGCTGGAGAATCCCACAGACAGAGGAACCTGGTGGACTACAGTCCATGGGGTCACAAGCATTGGACACGACTTAGAGACTAAACCGCCACCACCACATTTAAGGTAATTATCGATATGTATGGTCCTTTAAGCATTATCTTAATTGTTCTGGGTTTATTTTCTTTAGGTAGGGCTTTTGCTTCTCTTGTTTTCTGCCTAGAGGAGTTCCTTTAGCATTTGTTGTATAGCTGGTTTGGTGGTGCTGAATTCTTGTAACTTTTGCTTGTCTGGAAAGCTTTTGATTTCTATCAAATCTGAATGAGAGTCTTGCTGGGTAGAGTATTCTTGGTTGTAGGTTCTTCGCTTTCATCACCTTCAATATATCATGCCATTCTCTTGTGGCTTGTAGAGTTTCTGTTGAGAAATCTGATAGCCTGATGGGAGTTCATGGTCTGGTTAATGGTGACCTCCAAGAGGGTTTACACCAAAGGGGACTTTCCAAAGCTGCTTCTGGTAACCCCGTCCCTGTGGCGAGCCCCTGCTGACCCATGCCTCCACAGGAGACCCTCCAACACTAGCAGGTAGTTTCGGTTCTGTTTCCTGTGGAGTCACTGCTCCTTTCCTCTGAGTCTTGGTGCATGCAAGATTTTGTTTGTGCCCTCCAAGACTGGAGTCCCTGTTCCCCCAGTGGAAGTCTTGTAGTCAAATCCCTCTGGCCTTCAAGGTCAGATTCCCTGGGGATTCCCAGACACTTTGTCAGGTCCCCAGGCTGGAAGCCCGGTGTGGGGTTCAGAACCTTAACAAGAGTGGGAGAATTTCTTTGGTATTATTGTTCTTCAATTTGTGAGTCACCCACCAGGTGGACATGGGATTTGATTATTGTGATTTTGCCCCTCCTACCATCTCACTGTGGCTCCTTCTTTGTCTTTGGACGTGGGGTATCTTTTTTTGGTGGGTTCCAGGGTCCTCCTGTTGGTGGTTGTTTACCAGCTAGTTGTGATTTTGGTGCTCTTGCAGGAGGAGGTATGTGTGCATCCTTCTACTCTGCCATCTTGAACCAGCCTTGTTCTATTGATTTTTGAGAGTTTAGTATTGAAACTCCAACTGAATATCTTAATTTATCTATCGAAAAAGTAATTGTAATATACAGTGGAACTATATTTAACTTTGTTCTCTGTTTTCCAAGTCTCCTGTAAATGTGTTATCATACTTTCATAATTTAAAAAATATAATTCTAAACTTTTAGGTTGTGACTATTTTTTAAGTCAACAATATGTATACATAAATACATATAGCTTGTGTGTGCGTGTGTGTGTGTGTGTATACAGATTCAGTTCAGTTCAGTGGCTCAGTTGTGTCTGACTCTTTGCAACCCCATGAACCAAAGCACTGATAGACAGAGTGCCTGATGAACTATGGATGGAGGTTCATGACATTGTACAAGAGACAGGAATCAAGACCATCCCCAAGAAAAATAAATGCAAAAAAGCAAAATGGCAGTCTGAGGAGGCCTTACAAATAGCTGTGAAAAGAAGAGAAGTGTAAAGCAAAGGAGAAAAGAAAAGATATACCCATTTGAATGCAGAGTTCCAAAGAATAGCAAGGAGAGATAAGAAAGCCTTCCTCAGTGATCAGTACCAAGAAATAGAGGAAAACAATAGAATGGGAAAGACTAGAGATCTCTTCAAGAAAATTAGAGATACCAAAGGAACATTTCATGCAAAGATGGGCTGAATAAAGGACAGAAATGGTAGGGACCTAACAGAAGCAGACAATATTAAGAAGAGGTGGCAAGAATATACAGGAGAACTGTACAAAAAAGATCTTCATTCCCCAGATAATCATGATGGTGTGATCACTCACCTAGAGCAAGACATCCTGGAATGCGAAGTCAAGTGGGCCTTAGGAAGCATCACTACAAACAAAGCTAGTGGAGGTGATGGAATTCCAGTTGAGCTATTTCAAATCCTGAAAGATGATGCTGTGAAAGTGCTGCACTCAATATGCCAACAAATTTGGAAAACTCAGCAGTGGCCACAAGACTGGAAAAGGTCAGTTTTCATTCCAATCCCAAAGAAAGGCAATCCCAAAGAATACTCAAACTACTGCACAATTGCACTCATCTCACACGCTAGTAAAGTAATGCTTAAAATTTTCCAAGTCAGGCTTCAGCAGTACGTGAATGATGAACTTCCAGATGTTCAAGCTGGTTTTAGAAAAGGCAGAGGAACCAGAGATCAAATTGCCAACATCTTCTGGATCATCGAAAAAGTAAGAGAGTTCCATCTTACGTAAGATGAAGAAAGTAAGAGAAAAACATCTATTTCTACTTTATTGGCTATGCCCAAAGCCTTTGACTGTGTGGATCACAATAAACTGTGAAAAATTCTGAAAGAGATAGGAATACCAGGCTACATAACCTGTCTCTTGAGAAACCTGTATGCAGGTCAGGAAGCAACAGTTAGAACTGGACATGGAACAACAGACTGGTTCCAAATAGGAAAAGGAGTATGTCAAGGCTGTATATTGTCACCCTGCTTATTTAACTTCTATGCAGAGTGCATCATGAGAAATGCTGGGCTGGAAGAAGCACAAGCTGAAATCAAGATTGCCAGGAGAAATATCAATAAACTCAGATATGCAGATGACACCACCTTTACGGCAGAAAATGAAGAAGAACTAAAGAGCTTCTTGATGAAGGTGAAAGAGGAGAATGAAAAAGTTGGCTAAAAGCTCAACATTCAGAAAACTAAGATCATGGCATCCGGTCCCATCCCTTCATGGCAAATAGATGGGGAAACAGTGGAAACAGTGGCTAACTTAATTTTTCTGGGCTCCAAAATCACTACAGATGGTGATTGCAGCCATGAAATTAAAAGACGCTTACTCCTTGGAAGGAAAGTTATGACCAACTTAGACAGCATATTAAAAGGCAGAGACATTACTTTGCCAACAAAGGTCCGTCTAGTCAAAGCTTTGGTTTTTCCAGCAGTCATGTATGGATGTTAGAGTTAGACTATAAAGAAAGCTGAGCACAGAAGAATTGATGCTTTTGAACTGTGGTGTTGGAGAAGACTCTTGAGAGTCCCTTGGACTGCAAGGAGATCCAACCAGTCCATCCTAAAGGAGATCAGTCCTGGGTGTTCATTGGAAGGACTGATGCTGAAGCTGAAACTCCAATCCTTTGGCCACCTGATGCGAAGAGCTGACTCGTTGGAAAAGACCCTGATGCTGGGAGGGATTGCAGGCAGGAGGAGAAGGGGATGACAGAGGATGAGATGGTTGGATGGAATCACCGACCTGATGGACATGGGTTTGGGTGGACTCCGGGAGTTGGTGATAGACAGGGAGACCTGGCGTGCTGCAGTTCATGGGGTCACAAAGAGTTGGACACGACTGAGCAACTGAACTGAACTGAATTGAGCTGCAGCACGGCAGGCCTCCCTGTCCATAACCAACTCCCAGAGTCCACCCAAACCCATGTCCATCAGGTCGGTGATGCCATCCAACCATCTCATCCTCTGTCGTCCCCTTCTCCTCCCGCCCTCAATCTTTCCCAGCATCAGGGTCTTCTCAAATGAGTCACCTCTTCGCATCATGTGGCCAAAGTATTGGAGTTTCAACTTCAGCATCAATCCTTCCAATGAATATTCAGGACTGATTTCCTGGGTAGATAAATTGTTCAGTATAATTCTTGTGTCAATGCTCTCTCACTGAATCTTAACTTTCTTTAGGACATGCTTATTAACCAGCAAAGTTTCTAATCAGAATATGACTCTGGTCACTTAACACACACACACACACAAAAACAACCTCTAGGGTTATTGCTCAGCAGAAAAAGGACAGAAGCATCTTTCAGATGTTTTGCAATGTCTCTCATTTTAGAATTTTTGATATCCACAAAGGGAAATGATTATTCCTTCTCTATTCACACGTCACATCCACTAATGTTAATGAAAATGGCACTCAGGAAACAAACGCCAAAATTGCCTATAGTGTTTCTGGAGCCCTCTAAGTGGCTAGCTGAAAATATGCATAGATGATGACACAGTAAACGAATCTCATTGGGATCATTCCACAGCTGAGTAGCTGCGTTGCACCAGCAAATTCTAATTATACTAACTAGTTTCCTTATCATCCCCTATGGCAATACAGACCTATTTAAAGATCATGGGAGCCAGGTGAACTAGGTGTTAACCTTTTCGGGTTGTGTACTTTACTGTTTTTTTTCCATAGAACAGTTTATTGAGATGCCGTTCATGTAACATATTTGCTTTTGAATCACATTCCATTGACTTATCTCCATAGTAAGATTGGAAATTACACAATTCAGAAGTTTTAGTGTTTATCTCAGGGCTATCTCTACCTATAAAGGATCACCCTAGCCCCAACATTTTCTCAAGGGATAAGTATGACCTCTCAGATACCAACAAGCCCATAATGAAATTTATTAAATCAGGTAAGCAAAGCATTGTATTTCATTAATTGAGATCCAAATGTTCTTAACTCTAAATACTTTTGGTTTAAATTAATAAATATTTATTTCACATAAAACCCAATGTCTTTTTTCCTGAGAATTATCTGGTATATAAAACATTTATTTTGGCTAAGTATTAGCATTTTTATTTATAGCTGGTGGTGTTTTCAATGTGCTGATAAAAACATAAACATTATAAAAACATATGTTAGTCTTTCAGCTTTTAAAAGCAACTTAAAATATTCATTCTTTGCCTATGATAAATGTTGTCTTCCCATTCTCTTCCTAACTCTTCATCCTTGCTCTGCTAGTCTTATGGGACTCTGCAGACAAGAAATCTCCATATACGAGAATCATGGAATAAATGTTCAAGCCGGGGTACCTCAGTGTCACAGTCCTCTTCACCGGGGAAGATTTTCTAAAGCCGCTTTCTTAGACTATCATAGAACTTCAGAGTTGGAGGAGATCTTATATGTCAGTTAGTCTGATTCCTTTCTGGTTCTTGATTTTCATCTTCAACAGCCCATGATAGAGAATATCTCTCCTACCAAGATTTCATTTCTGGATCGTTTCTCAAATTTTGAAATTAAAATCCCTACGTTTCTTATCCATTGGCCTTCTGAGGAAACCTTTTAATAAAAGGCAAGAAAAAGGCAGATGGTATAGGAAATTTTAAGTGCTAAGTCCGACAACCCAGAAATGTCGATGAGAACAGAAAAATGTCCCAAGGCCAGCTCTCTCTAGTCAAAGGATAAAAAAGGGGCTGTCTAGGAAGAACAGTAAACAATGGTAGTAGACAATAACCTCTCTGCTCCACCCAAGTATCACAGAGAAAACCATGGCTACAACTTACCTCTGTCAGCAAAAGCCAAGTGAAGAATACTGACTTCCACCCCTTCCTGACTATAACAAGTTCCCCTTATCATGCGTGTTAGAGAAGGTGCAGCGTGGAGGCAGGACTTTCATCCCTGCTCTGAAGTAACCAGCGTCCCTCTCAGTGTCAGAGGAGGCCTTATGGAGAGCAACACCAGTCTTCCCTCTCTTCCCAGTCAGAGAGGTGTCCATGCAGGTTTAGTAGGGAGCTTGAATTCCTGCGCTTGTTCAGCAATAACGAGGAATTCTATCCCTACTCTGGGCTGTCAGTGGAAGCCGACTAGAGAACCTGCATTTCCACCTCCACAGGACAACAGGACTTCATCCTTCTTTGTCCACAGACGTATCAGAGGAGACTGATTGCATCATAAGATTTTTAAAAGATCTGTAGTCTCACTGCATAATACCCAAGATGTCCAGGGTACAATTTAAAAATCCCTCATCCTATCAAGAGCCAGAGAAACGCCAACATGAACAAGAAAAGACATTCAACAGACATCAAAACTGAGATGACACAGATGGTGGAATTATCTGACAAGGGTTTTAAAGCAGTCATCATAAAGATGTTTAAATAGCCATAACACACTTCTTAGGTGAAAAAATAGAGTTTTAGCAAAGAAAAAGGAGGTATAAAATTAAAACCACATGAACTTTTAAAGTTGCAAACCAGTATTAAGAAACTTTTTTTTATTCAATGATGACTTTAACATCAGAATGTAGAGGACAGAGGAAAGAATCTGTGAACTTGAAAACAGAATAATAAAAATTACCTGAATTGAGTAATGGGTAGAAAATAGACTGATCAGCATTAAATAGGGTTAAACAGAGCTTCAAAGTCCTGCAAGATTATAACAAAATATCTAATATTTACATCATGGGAGTCTCAGAAGTAGAGGAGGAAGAGGGAAGGCCTAGAAAAATAATGAAAGAAAATAATGAGGCCCAAATTTGGCAAAAAAAATATAAGCCGACAGACTCAATAAACTGAAGAAACCACAAACAAAATAAAGTAATCTGTGCCAAGACACAACCTACTCAAATTTCTTATAGCTAAGGATTAAAAAAAAAAACAAAAAAACAAAACTGGAAAACAGAGACAACACCTACCTTTATTGGAAAAGCTATTGGAATGACAGGACATTTCTCACTAGATACCAGCCCTGAAAGAAAAGAACTATCAATCCCAAATTCTGTGTTCATTGAAAGTATTCTTAAGAAATGAAGGCAAAATCATAACATTCCCAAATGAATGGAAACTTAGAGAATTTTTCACCTAAATATCTACTACAGTGGATAACTAAATGAAATTTTTGAAACAGAAGGGAAATGATGAAGGAATCTTGGAATATCAGAAAGACAGAACAATGGTAAAATTAAAATTTGGGGTATGTAGACTTTTCTCCTTTTGAGTTTTCTAAATTGTGTTTGACAATCCAAGACACTTAACATTAATAATTGCTAATTGAACTGAATATGTGTATTTATTGAAAATCTGCATATACAAAAATCCAATGTTTTAAAAAAAAAATTCAAAGAACTAAAATGTTGAAGTAAGAGAACTCTAAATCTGAGAGCCATGAAGCATAGTATTGCAGTTCAGCTGAAGTATAAATATTTAGAAAAGGAGTAAAGAGTTAAAATTTACTGGCTAATAGTGTAAAGAAATTGTAGTGTTTGCAAAATGCTGAAGAGGACTAATGACTGATCTGAAAAGGGCTGAAAAAGACATGCAAGCTATACACTTGCAACTATTAACTGTAACCTGAGATTCAGTTCCCTGAACTCTAAAACAGCTGTGTTGGACCATTTCAAAGACCATTTAAAATTCTAAGATTGTAAGTTTTGTCCCCCAGAGAATGGAAAGCATCACGTAGTAAAATGAACTGCTGATTTTGTGAGTATATAGCTATGCACAGTAGTTGAGAAGGTAGGTTCAGTTACAACCTGAAAAAGAAAAGGTTATTTAAACTATTTAAACATCCTGAGAAATCTGTGTGTAGGTCAAGAAGCAACAGTTAGAGCTGGACTTGGAACGGTGGACTGGTTCCAAATCAGGAAAGGAGTACATCAAGGCTGTATATTGTCACCCTGACTATTTAACTTACACGCAAAGTACATCATGAGAAACGCTGGCCTGGTTGAAGCACAAGCTGGAATCAAGATTGCTGGGAGAAGTACCAATAACCTCAGATATGCAGATGACACCACCCTTATGGCAGAAAGTGAAGAGGAACTAAAGAGCCTCTTGATGAAGGTGAAAGAAGAGAGTGGAAAAAGCTGGTTTAAAACTCAACATTCAAAAAACAAAGATCATGACATTCAGTCCCATCACTTCATGGCAAAGAGATGGGGGCACAATGGAAACAGTGGCAGACTTTATTTTCTTGGGTTTCATAACCAATTTAGATGGTGACTGCAGTCATGAAATTAAAAGACACTTGTTCCTTGGAAGAAAAGCTATGACCAACCTAGACAGCATATTAAAAAGCAGAGACATTACTTTGCCAACAAAATCCATCTAGTCAAAACTATGGTTTTTCCAACAGTCATGTACAGATGTGAGAGTTGAACTATAAATAAACCTAAGTGCTAAAAAATTGATGTTTTTGAAATTTGGTTTTGGAGAAGACTCTTGAGAGTCCCTTGGACTGCAAGGAATTCAGACCAGTCAATCCTAAAGGAAATCAGTCCTGAATATTCATTGGAAGGACTGATGCTGAAGCTGAAGCTCCAATGCTTTGGCTACATGCTGCAAAGAACTGACTCATTGGAAAAGATCCTGATGCTGGGAAAGACTGAAGGCGGGAGGAGAAGGGGACAAAAGAGGATGAGATGGTTGGATGGCATCACTGACTCAATGGACATGAGTTTGAGGAAGCTCTGGGAGTTGGTGAAGGGCAGGGAAGCCTGGTGTGCTGCAATCCATGGGGTCACAAAGAGTCAGACATGACTGAGTAACTGAACTGAACTGACTGATTTAAACTAGTGATGAATCACAATAATGAATGTATCTGCTTCCTTCCATCTCCACATGTTCTTTCCTAATATTAATTCATCAATCATGATCTAGTCTCTAGCAGTAGTGTGCTAGATGAACTGGCTCTCAGGAGTCAATTGTTTAAATGCTGGAGGGGGTGTAGAGAAATGGGAGCCCCCCCCCCCTACACTGTTGGTGGGAATGAAAACTGATACAGCCATTATGGAGAACAGTATGGAGCTTTGTTAAAAAAAAGCTAGGAATGAATCTACCGTATGATCCAGCAATCCCTCCACTGGGCACATATCCTGACAAAGCCATAATTCTAAAAGACACACATACCCCAGTGTTCATTGCAGCACTATTTATAATAGTCAGGACATGGAAACAATGTAGATGTCCATCTACAGATGAATGGATAAAAAGGTGGTATACACACACACACACACACACACACACACATATATACGTACATATAATGGAATATTACACAGCCATTAAAAGAACAAATTTAAGTCAGTTCTAGTGAGGTAGATAAACCTAGAGCCTGTTACACAGAGTGAAGTAAGTCAGAAAGAGAAAAGCAAATATATATTAATGCATATATATATGGAATCTATAATATGGTACTGATGAAACTATTTGCAGGGAAGGAACGGAGATGCAGAAGTAGAGAATAGACTTGCGGGCACAGTGAAGAAGAAGAAGAGAATGAGACGAATGGAAAAGTAGCATCAGCATACATCCACCATCACATGTAGAACAGGTAGCTGGTGCGATGTTGCCACGTAACACAGCCTGGTTCTCTGTGATATCTTAGAGGGGTGAAATGGGGAGAGGGGAGGGAGTTTCATGAGGGGGATGTTATGTGTACAATTATGACTGATTTGCATTATTGTATGGGCAGAAATCAACACAACATTGTAAAGCAATTTTCCTCCAGTTTTAAAAAAATTTTTTTAAAGAGTCAAGTGTTAAATACCAACGAATTTTGCATGACAGTCGTTAAACCATTGGCAGCAAAAAGTGACCGTGGTGGGAGGATTTACAGCACAAAAGTGGGCAAACATTAAAACAACAGAGGATTTTATTCAGAGAACTGTTTACACCACAGAACAGCAATTCTCCTTGCATAGGCTAGAAATGTACTCATGTACCTCCAGCCTCGTCTCTCACCATGACTTCTGTCCATTCCCCCACGTTAAACTCTTCCACAATGCTCAAGATACGCAGACCTGCAAACACTCCATGCTCCCTCCCTCTTCTCTGCCTAGAACGCCCTCTACCATCACAAACACAACCATCCTAACTGAGCACCTACCGTCATCTCTAGGCCCGCTATAACCACACTCCGCTCCATTTTCCCTAGATAATAATTTCTTGTGATTAGATTTTACCTACTCCAGGAGACTTACCCGGCCTCAGCTGATTGTGTTAAGTATGGTCTGTTTTCTCCCACACTACTCAGCATCATCTTTTTATACCACTTTACGTTGTGTCGACATTCCTTGTTTACTTCTCTGCGCCTCTAACTAAAGGATACGTTCCTTGGAATTAGAGACACAGAGCTTGTGATTTAACACTGCATCCTCAGCTTGTTTGCAGTAGAAGGCACATCGGGATTGTTGAAAATTGTTTTTGAGTTAAAACTTTACTGACACATTTCAGACCGGTATTTGCTTCTCAGTTCCATCATGCTGCTGCTGCTGCTAAGTTGCTTCAATCGTGTCCGACTCTGTGCGACCCCATAGACGGCAGCCCACCAGGCTCCCCCGTCCCTGGGATTCTCCAGGCAAGAGCACTGGAGTGGGTTGCCATTCCCTTCTCCAATGCATGAAAGGGAAAAATGAAAGTGAAGTCGCTCAGTCCTGTCCGACTCTTAGCGACCCCATGGACTGCAGGCCACCAGGCTCCTCCGTTCATGGGCTTCTCCAGGCAACAGTACTGGAGTGGGGTACCATTACCTTCTCCACAGTTCCATCATATCCCATGGTAAATGTTTCCAATTATATGACTGGAATAGGTTGGAAAATAGGATTTGCTATGTGGAAACTCACTTTAAATTCAATTTCATTAGCACAAATCCATTTCATAAGGTGAAATATGGCTCATCAACTGCTGATAAATGAAATGTGCCTGGCATATCAATAAACAAAGATTGTCATGGTCATCAGTGATTGCAGCCGCCACTCCACAGAGAGCTGGTGAGCCCGGAGGGATCTCAGGAAGAAAAGATTACCTGCCATCTAGCAGCCTTCATAGCTTCCCTCATAGCTCAGCCGGTAAATAATCCGCCTGCAATGCAGGAGACCCTGGTTTGATTCTTGGATTGGGAAGATCCCCTGGAGAAGGGATAGGCTACCCACTCCAGTGTTCAGGCCTGGAGAATCCCAAGGACTGTATAGTCCATGGGGTCACAAAGAGTTGGACAGGACTGAGCGACTTTCCCTTTCATCAGCCATCTGACTGCAGTCACTCCCTGCGTGCGCTCTGAGGAAAAGAAACTCCTTATGTGAAGAGGATAGTGTGGCCCCAGAGAGCTGGGGTGCGTATCAAAGGAAAGATTTCAGTGAGCCCAGACTCCTGCATCTTCCCATAGACAGAAAAGTGCTAAACTCCTTCACTTGGGATATCTGCTTTTCTTTAACCGTAATCTTTTGATGTTCTGGACTACTTGTCCTTTGTTGCAAAGCTCCTATATATCCTAGCACCCCCTTCACATCCTTGGAGTAGTTATCTTGGGTTTGTTTGAGATGCTGCCTTCCCAGGCTTAATGTCCTAAAAATTCCCACCAAATAATACATAACTATCAACTTTTAGGTTGTAAATATCTTTAGTTGACATTACATATGCTTGGAGATATATTCATGTCTCTTTGCATGCGTGCGTGCTAAAGTCTCTTCAGTCATGTCCTTAATGCATATTTATAGATAAAGCTCTGCCTATTCATCTTCAAATACATTTTAAACAATGTTCATCATAATTAACATTGTGATTATTAGCACTTTAGTTATTTTGCATTTCCCTGGCACCAAACACCATAGTCCTGGATGCAGTACCTCTGAGCATATTCTAATTGTTGCCCATCTATCTGCTAAAATACTTCTTTACTGTTCATCATTGCTTTTCCTGGGCACATACATGATTTTTAAGATAAAAATATGTTACTAGCATTTTCTTACAGGGAATTAAAAGCATAAAGTAAAAGCTCTCAGTCTGATTTAGTCCTAACCATTCCAAAGTGCTATTATTCTAAGAAACAAAATTATAAAAGAAATCAACTTTTGGATTTTCCCTGGTGCCCAAGAGCATTCTTTTTATTTTATGATTTATTTTTGGCTGTGCAGGATCTTTGTGTCTTTTCTCTCGTCGTGGCAAGCAGGGGCTCCTCTCTGGTTGTGGGGCATGGGCTTCTCATTACAGCGGGGTCTCTTGTTGCAGAGCAGGGCTCTGGGGGGCATGGGCTTCGGTAGTTGTCACAAGTGGGCTCAGTATTTGCTCAGTATTGTGCCCTAGAGCACAGGCTCAAGTTATGGTGCTTAGTTGCTTCGCAGCCTGCGGGATCTTCCTGCATCAGGGATCAAACCCATGTTTCTTGCATCGGCAGGTGGACTCTTCATCACTGAGCCACCAGGGAAGCACCCTGAGAACATTCTTCACGATTTATTTGCAAAAGACACTCACAAATGTGCTGCAATAAAATTTGGTTTGTGTGAGCTGGTTCTCTTTGTTTGCTTTCTGTTTGTTGTGTTACCGATTACCTTCTTTGACCCTCATTTTTGTGGTGGTCTTGCTGCTGCTGTTACTTGCTAAGTAATGTGTGACTCTAGGAGTCCATGGACTGTAGCGCGCCAGGCGCATCTGTGCAAGGGATTTCCCTGGCAAGGATAATGGATCGAGTTGCCATGTCCTTCTCCAGGGGCCTGTCCTGACCCAGGGAGCGAACCCACATCTCCTGCTTCACAAGTGGATTCTTTACTGCTGAGCCACCAGGGAAGCTCATTTTTTATCTTTCATGAAAGCATTTTTCCCAGGCTGCTGCTGCTGCTGCTAAGTCGCTTCAGTCGTGTCCGACTGTGCAACCCCATAGACGGCAGCCCACCAGGCTCCCCCGTCCCTGGGATTCTCCAGGCAAGAACACTGCAGTGGGTTGCCATTCCCTTCTCCAATGCATGAAAGGGAAAAGGGAAAGCGAAGTCGCTCAGTCGTGTCCGACTCTTAGCGACCCCATGGACTGCAGCCCACCAGACTCCGTGAGAGATTTTTACTTCATGTCTTGGCAGACTGGAAATGGATATCCTAAGATTCATTTACTGAGACTGTGCTCAGCTTTCATTGTCACGAAATATTTCTAAACCACTGTGATAAGCAGACCTCGTGCATGTACGCAAGCTCAGCTGCTCACATCGTGTCCAACTTGATGTCTTCTTCCTCTGTAGATGAGGAGGTGCTGCCACCTCTGAGCACTAGGCCCCGTGTCCTTGTTCCAGTTTGCATGTGACAAGGGGAGCCCGACCTTGCAGCTTTGTTCAGCCAGCAGCTGCCAACAACTCAGGTGAGGTCCTGATGTTCTAAAGAGAATTTTGGAGAACTAAAAAAGATTCACACAGAATACAGCAAGACAGAAAGTGAAAGTCACTCAGTTGTGTCCGACTCTTTGTAATCCCATGGGCTATAACCTGCCAGGCTCCTCTGTCCATGGAATTTTCCAGGCAAGAATACTGGAGTGGGTTGTCATTTCCTACCCCGGGGGATCTTCCTGACCCAGAGATCGAACAGATATCTCCTGAATCTCCTGTATTGGCAGGCAGATTCTATACCACTGCACCATCTGGGGAGCCAAATAGACCTCATCTTTATATCTTAATTCACGTTGGCATTGCTTGCAATGAATAGGTCAAAAGATCATTCAAAATATCGTGTCTAGTTAATGAACTGTGATCTCTGAATGAAAATTAACAATAAACATCCAATAATTACACAGCAACAAAAATTAACTTGGAATTTTGCTACGTAAAGGGCATGGGAATAGTTTCCCCAGTCAATTATAATGAATCAGGATTAAAGAGTTTTAAGATAAGAATCTTGAATCTAATTGAGTACTCTAATATTACTATATTAATCACTAACTACTTGACCCTGCTAGTACCCTACCAGGCACTTTGCCTTAGGTTTCTTTTTTAATTTTACAATACCATGAGACAGATATCACCATTTTACCATTTCAGAACTCCTCTTAACCAAGGTCACAAAATTAATAAATAGTAAAATCGTGATTTTATACAGGTCTTCCTAGCTGTAAAGTCTCTGCTTTTCCTATCATCCTGTGGTTCTTAATCAGCGATACCTGTTTTCATTTAATGAATACGTAGTACCAGTGTAAGATGCTGATATTCTGAAAAACTCCCCATAAACACACAAAAAAACCTCGTCAGACTGAATTAAAAAATCAAAACCCAATAATATGCTGTCCAAAAAAGACAAACCTTAGATTCCAAATCTACAAATAGGTTGAAAGTAAAATGGTAGAAAAGCATATAAAATGCAAACAGTTGAACAATAAGAGAGCTGTAGTGGCTATATTAACATCTGATAAATATATTTAAAAATCGTAAATATTACAAGAAATTATTTAAAATATTTCAAGATGTTTTATAATGATAAAAGTCAGGGATATATCACCATCATAAATGTACATGTATTAAGAACAGATTATCTAAATACATGAAGCAAAAACTGAAAAAATTGAAAGAAGTAGATAACTGAAAAACAATAGCTGACTATTTCAATAACTCATTCTCAATAATTGAGATAGCATCTACATAGAAGAGGAGAAGGACAGGGGGTGGGGGAGAGAGAGAGGGGAGAAGAATGAAATTTCAAATTCAGATTGGAAAAAATATATATATCTTTATTGGCAGGTTAATTACTCAGTATGTAAAACCCCAAGGAATACTCAAAAGTACTAGAACTAATGAATGAGCTTTGTAAGGTTACAGAATATAAGATCAAAGTACAAAAATCAACTGTATTTCTACATACTATCAACGAACAATCTGAAAGTGAAATTTAGAAAAAAATTACATTTGCAACAGCATCAAAAGGAACAAAATATGTAGGAATAAATTTAACCAAAAAGGGCAAGATTTATAGACTGAAAACTGCAAACCATTCATGAGAGAAATTAAAGAAGACCAAAATAAATGAAGAATTATTCCTTGTCAGTGTAGTAGTAAATTCAATATTATTAAATGATAATTCTTTCCCATGTTGATCTATAAATGCAAATTAACCTCTGTCAAATTACAGCAGGTTTTTACGTAGAAATTGCCAAGTTGATCTAAAATTTCATAAAAATGCAAAGGATCTATAAGTGCCAAAGGAATTTTGAAACAGAAGAAAAATTGGAAAATTTAAAGTGCCCAATATCAAAACTAACAATACGGTTAACAATAATCAGGAAATCAATATATACATTGGCATTAACAGCAGTGGAACAGAAATGAGTATTTGGAAATAAATCCTTGTAATTATAATTGATTAACTTTCAACAAAGTTGTCAAGGTAGTTAAATAGGAAAAGTCTTTTCCCGTAATGCTGGGGAAATCCACATGTAAGTAAATAAACTTAGAGCTTTGCTTTATACCATACACAAAAATTAACTCAAAAGAATGTCCATCAATTAATGAATGAATAAAGAAGATGAGGTGTAAAAACACACACACACACATACACACACACACACACACACATACATATATATAAATAAAATGAAACATTTTTCAGGCACAAAGAAGAAGGAAATCTTGCCATTTGAGATAACATAGATGCAGATTGAGGACATTTCCTAAAAGAAATAGTGAGACAAAGAAACTCAAATCCTGTACGGTCTTAATTATATGTGTTATCTAAAACAAAAAATAAACAAAGCACCAAGGTCATAGATATGGAGAACAGATTGGCGGTTGACAGATATAGGGGTGAGTTTGAAATGGGTGAAGGAGGTCAAAATTTGCAAACTTCCAGTTGTAAAATATGTCCTGGGGATGGGGTGCAGTGTTACAGCATGCTGTCTGTAGGTACTTCATATCTGAACATTGCTAAGAGCAGATCTGAAAAGTTCTTACCACAAGAAAAAAATTTGTAACTATGTGTGGTGATGACCGTTAACTAGGGTTATTGTAGTAATCATTTCACAATATATGCAAATATCAAATCATGATGTTGTATACCTGCAACTAACATAATGTTATTTGTCAATCATACATCAATTTGAAAAAATTAAATTGAAAATTAATTTAATTAATATATTAAAAATCAATTTGAAAAAAGTATAGACCTAAATGCAAGAACTATAATTTAAAAGCTAACAGATAACTGTGGAGAAAAATGTTATGACACTGGGTTAAATAAGTATCTCTTAGATACTACCCCAAAACATAAGCAACAAAAGAGAAAGAATCATTAAAAACAAACTTTTGCACTTCAAAAGACACCAGTAACAAAATAAAAAGGCAAGACACGGACTGGAGTGAAATGCTTCCCATAGCATACCGACTGGAGTGAAATGCTTCCCACAGCATACCGACTGGAGTGAAATGCTTCCCACAGTATAACTCGCAACAGACCTGTATACAGTGCATACGTAACAGGAAAACAACCAAAGTCACAAAAGAAAAAAGGCTTCAATAGACGTTTCACCTCAGTAGATGCATGCCTGACTAATAAGAACATGAAAGATACACAAAATCAGTAATCATAAGGGAAATGCAAAGTAAAACTACAATGAGATACCACTACACGCTAACTAGAATGTCTATAATCAAAAAGACAGACAATAGCAACTGCTGGTGAGTATGTGGAAAAGTAAGATCTTCATGTATTGCTAATGGGAAGATAAATATAAGTGATACTAATATAGCCATTTTTGAAAACAGTTTGGAAGTTTCTTTAAAAAGTTAAATCTATCATATGTTTTTGCAATTCTTTCCTAAAAATCCACCCAAGGGAAATTAGAACGTATGCCCCTATAGAGTTCTGTATACCAATGTTCATAGATGCATTATTCATAATAACCAATAACTTGAAAGAATCCAAATGTCCACTAACTAGTAAATGAACAAACAAAATGTGCTTTATTCATACAAAGGAATAGTATTCGGCAATAAAAAAAAAGAAGAAATATTGACCTGCTACAACATGGTTGAACCTCAAGAATATTAGAAGCCAGCTGCAAAAGACTACACACTGTATGATTTCATTTATATAAAATACCAAGAAAGAGAAATTTACAGAAAAAAGCATATCACTAATTGCCTGGGCTGGTAGAGGGAAAGCAGAGATTTACAATAGGCTTAGATACATTCAGGCCTCCTGTTGGCTCTGACTGCAAAGAATCTGCCTGCAGAGGAGGAGACCAGGGTTCGATCCCCAGGTGGGGAAGATCCCCAGGAGAGGGAATGGCAACCCACTCCAGTACTCTTGCCTGAAGAATTGCACGGACAGAGGAGCCTGGCAGGCTAGTCCATGGGGTCACAAAGAGTTGGACACAACTGAGCGACCCACACTTTTACTTAAGATAAATTCAGGAAGTCGGGGGAAAGTTTAAGTATTGAGGTGGTAGATATACACTCTGTAAATTCATTAAAAATCACTGGATTGTACACTAACAGTTGGTGAACTTTATGGTATATTTCAATAAAGCCATGAATCTGAAAGTGAAACTGTTAGCTGCTCAGTCGTCTCCAACTCTCTGTGACCCCGTGGACTGTAGCTCGCTAGACTTCTCTGTCTGTCCATGGAATTCTCTAGGCAAGAACACTGGAGTGGGTTGCCATTGTCTTCTCCAGGGGATCTTCCTGACCCAGGGATTGAACTGGGTCTCCTGCACTACAGGCAGATTCTTTACTGTCTGAATCACCAGGGAAGCCCCAATAAAATTATGATAAATATTAAATGAGCAAGGTTCTTCAACCTTGGCTGCACATTTGAATCATTGGGGTCGTTTTAAGATATACTCATGCCTGGAGACCTTGCTGTTGTTCTTATCGAGTCACTAAGTTGTGTCTGACTGTGGCATGCCAGGCTCCTCTGTCCTCCATTATCTGCTGGACTTTGCTCAAATTCATGGCCGTTGAGTCGGTGATGCCATCCAACCATCTCATCCTCTGTCATCCCCATCTCCTCTTGCCCTCAATCTTTTCCAGCATCAGAGTTTTTCCAATGAGTCAGTTCTTTGCATCAGGTGGCCAAAGTGTCGGAGCTTCAGCTTCAGGATCAGTCCTTCCAATGAATATTCAGGATTTATTTCCTTTAGGATTGAGTGGTTTGATCTTCTTGCAAGTCCGAGACCCCTTATTATGATATAATATTCTTGGGATCAGGGCGTAATTAATTTTTTAAAGCTTTTCCAGTTATTTAAATGTTCAATGGTTGAGAACAACTACAATAAAGGCGTGTTCTTCCTTGAAGCCTTAATATATGGTATTCCAACTCTCTATTAATCTATTCAACAATTTATAAAACATTCATTACATCTCAGGCACAGTGTTTGACACTGAGGAGACAGAAAATAAAGAAGATCTCATCTCTGTCTCCATGAACTAATGAACAAGAAAGATGTACAATCCATTCATTATAACAGTATGATAAATTTTATAACAACAGTAAGTACAATGTTAGTGGCAGTGCAAAGAAAAGAATAATCAAACCTAAATAATGAAAGTAAAGGTCAAACAAAAATATACAAAGCATAGAGTATTAGAGGAAAAACAAGTAATTCAGTATAGCTGGAAAATTGGGGAAAGAAAAAATATATTGAGAGAACCTATAAAGGAGGGTACAGCAAAATTACGGAGCACATCAGACTATACAACGGGAAGCCAGTAAGAGAAAGGCCTTCAGAAAGAGCACTCTATCAGCATCATAAGTAATGAATTGGAAGATTTTCACTTCTGGTCAAGGTGGAGCAATAAGACCCAGATACACACACACACACACACACCCCTGTAAAAAATCAAAACTGTACAAAATATATGAAACTATAGATTTCAGGACAATTGGTGACCAGGCAACAAAAAACAGGCATCCCTGAAATACAGGAAACAAATGAAGTGAACTCAATCATTGCTTCAGCTTACTGCCTTGGAAAAGTTCTAGTTCATGGTGTTCATGGTACAAGGAATCCAGGTAGAGTCCAGAAGACTTCTCAGTTGAGGACACAATGCCAAGAGTCTGAAGAGAACGACATAGATCAAGTTTACAGGCATGAGCACTAGAGAGAAGAAAGCTGCACACAGAGAGAACTCTGGAAATCTGCAGAGTCCTCTTTGGATTCCTGCTGAGTACTGACCAGCACATGCATTTGTGCTTGTTGTTCAGTCACTCAGTTGTGTCTGACTCTTTGTGACCCCATGGACTGCAGCACGCCAGGCTTCCATGTTCATCACCAACTCCCGGAGTTTTCTCAAATTCATGTCGATTGAGTCGGTGATGCCATCCAACCATCTCGTCCTCTGTCATCCCCTTCTTCTCCTGCCTTTAATCCTTCCCAGCATCAAGTTCTTTGCATCAAATGGCCAAAGTATTGGAGCTTCAGCTTCTAATAAATATTCAGGGTTGACTTCCTCTAGGATTGACTGATTTGATCTCCTTGCAGTCCAGTGGGCTCTCAAGAGTCTTCTCCAACATCACAATTCAAAAGTCTCAATTCTTTGGCACTCAGCCATTTTTATGGAACAACTCTCACATCCATACATGACTACTGGAAAAATCATAGCTTTGACAAAAGTAAGTCTCAGCTTTTTAATATTCTGTCTAGGTTTGTCATAGCTTTTCTTCCCAAGAGCAAGCATCTTTTAAATTCATGGCTGCAGTCACCATCTGCAGTGATTTTGGAGGGCCCCCCCAAAAAAAAGTCTCTCACTGTTTTCACTGTTTCTCCACCTATTTGCCATGAAGTGATGGGACCGATTGCCATGATCTTTGTTTTTTGAATGTTGTTTTAAGCCAGTTTTTTCACTCTCCTCTTTTACCTTCATCAAGAGGCTCATTAGTTCCTCTTCACTTTCTGCCATAAGGGTGATGTCATCTGCATGTCTGAGGTTATTGATATTTCTCCTGGCAATCTTGATTCATGCACAAAAAGAGTGCATGAAAATACTCTAGGAAGCAGGAAGTAAATGTTCAAAAGCCCTGGAGAAAAGAAAAAAGAAAATTTTGAAGAGCTAAAAGATTCGTGCATAATACAATAAGGCAGAAAGTGAAAGTCGCCCAGTCGTGTCCAACTCTTTGCGACCCCATGGACTGTAGCCCGCCAGGCTCCTCTGTCCTTGGAATTCTCCAGGCAAGAATACTGGCATGGGTTGCCATGCCCTTCCCCGGGGATATTCCCAACCCAGGGATCAAACCCAGGTTTCCTGCACTGCAGGCATATTCTCTACCACCGGAGCCACCAGGGAAGCCCAATCCACAGTAAGGCAAGTGCGCTGGAAAGAGACGAGTCGAAAAACTCAGGCATCAGACTTTACTAATAACTTCAAAATTCTTGAACAACACATACTTGTTTCACTTATTGACTAGCTATCCATTTTCAATACCCTATTCCATTTTTTAATGGCTGATTTTTTAATTCATTGCATGTATTGATGAGAATTTTCCATACTTCTAAGTGTTACAAAAATCTATGGGAAAAAAAAGCACAATTACAAATCCAAAGATATTATAATGGGTTTCTTCTAGTCAAGTATTAATTCAGATTAAAATCAAATGTGACAAATTTCCTGCCCTGTTGTTAGCCAAAATACTTCCCTTTATCTGGGCCTTTAAAGCTACTTTATAAATAGCTATATAATCCAGCTGAGAGACCAGACAGAGAAAATACAACACAGTAATCTACTCAAAGTTACTCAACAGAAAGAATTATTTTCTCTTGGTGAGAGACTAAGAGAGAAAAAACTGGCAATATCCAAATCTGTAGGAAGCTGCTGATTGGGTAGTATTCACAACAAGGAAATATTGAAGAAGAAAAAAGGCAAATTTCCTAGAAAAAGGAGACTAACATGAGCAAAGAGTTACTGCACATATGCAGGTGGGGTGTATGTATGTGTGTGAGGCTGGAAAGTTGGAAATTATGGGAATGTGTAGCAGTATCAATGTAAGACTGAAAACAAATTGTATGGGTCACAGGTCTCTGGATTCTAGTCTGAGAGATTTAAATTCTAGTCTTCACAATCTATAGATTCAGTGCAATCCCTATTAAGCTACCAATGGTAAATTTCTCACAGACCTAGAACAAATAATTTCACAATTTGTATGGAAACACAAAAAACCTTGAATAGCCAAAGAAATCTTGAGTAAGAGGAAGGGAACTGGAGGAATCAACCTTCCTGACTTCAGACTGTGCTACAAAGCTACAGTCACCAAGACAGCATGGCACAGTACAAAGACAGGAATATAGATCAATGGAACAAAAATAGAAAGTCCAGAGATAAATCCACACACCGATGAATACCTTATCTTTGACAAAGGAGACAAAAATATACAATGGAGAAAAGACAATCTCTTTAACAAGTAAATGCTGGGAAAACTGGTCAACCACACGTAAAAGAATGAAACTAAACACTTTCTAACAGCATATACAAAAATAAATTCAAAATGGACTAAAGATCTATATGTAAGACCACAGACTATAAAACTCCTAGAGGAAAGCATAGAACACTCTCTGACATAAATCACAGAAATATCCTCTATGACCCACCTCCCAGAATAATGGAAACAAAAATAAACAAACGGGACCTAATTAAACTTAAAAGCTTTTACACAATGAAGGAAACTACAAGCAAGGTGAAAAGGCAGCCTTCAGAATGGGAGGAAATAATAGCAAATGAAACAACTGACAAAGAATTAATCTCCAAAATATACAAGCAGCTCATGCAGTTCAATACCAGAAAAGCAAACAACTCAATCAAAAAGTGGGCAAAAGAACTAACCAGACAGTTCTCCAAAGAAGACATACAGATGGCTAATAAATACATAAAAAGTTGCTCAACATCACTCATTATTAGAGAAATGCAAATCAAAATCACAATGAGGTATCATCTCATGCTGGTCAGAATGGCCACCAACAAAATGTCTACAAACAATAAATGCTGGCAAGGGTGTGGAGAAAAGGGAACCCTCTTACACTGTTGGTGGGAATGCAAACTAGTACAACAACTATGGAGAACAGTGTGGAGATTCTTTTAAAAACTGGAAATAGAACTGTCATACAACACAGGAATCCCACGGCTTACACACTGAGGAAACCAGATCTGAAAGAGACACATGTACCCAATGTTCATCGCAGCACAGTTTACAATAGCCAGGACCCGGAAGCATCCTAGATGCCCGTTGGCAGACGAATGGATGAGGAAGTTGTGGTACATATACACAATGGAATATTACTCAGTTTTAAAAAAGAACACATTTGAGTCAGTTCTAACGAGGTGGGTGAAACTGGAGCTTATTATGGAGAGTGAAGTAAGTCAGAAAGAGAAACACCAATACAGGATATTAACACACATGTATGGAATTTAGAAAGATTGTAATGATGATCCTATATGCAAGGCAGCAGAAGAGACACAGGTGTAAAGAACAGAATTTTGGACTCTGTGGGAGAAGGCGGGGGGTGGGATGATTTGAGGGAATAGCATTGAAACATGTATATTACCATATGTAAAATAGATGACCAGTGTAAGTTCAATGCCTGATGCAGGGCAGTCAAAGCCAGTGCTCTGGGACAAGTCAGAGGGATGGGGTGGGAGGGAGGTGAGAGGGGCGCTCAGGATGCGGGGACACATGTGCATCTGTAGCTGATTCATGTCGATGTATGGCAAAAATCACCGCAATATTGTAAAGTAATCATCCTCCAATTAAAATAAATTAATTAGTGTAAAAATAAATGAATAAATTCTAGTCTTCATGAGATTGGATAGCCACTGAAATTTTTTAAGGCAATTAACAAACTTCAGGTTCAATATATCATTGATTTAAGGCATATGATTATCATGCATCAACTTGCCAATTGTAGAACACTAGTTGTAAGATACATCACAGTATCAGAGACTGTAAAATATGAAAAAAAATGGAGTGAAGTCCTGACTGAAATTTCAGAGATGGTAAAGTATGGCCAAAAAAAAAAAAGGTGGAATTTGGGACTGATTAAAATTGTTAGCAATTGAAGAAGCCTGGTAACTTTGGATGTCTACTCTAATGAAAAAAAAAAAAAACTTGGTAAAATCTGCCTTTCATGTTTTAGATCCATTTCTCTCCATAAATCAAGGTGTCAGAAGTGTGTATAATTTCCTCAGTTCTTCGCAACAAAGATTTGAAAGGGCAGACCAGTGTTACAGCTTGGTTACAGCTCAGAGCTTTATTCAGTAAACAAAGGATAGTACACCCTCAAGGTGTGAGGACAGGCCAACCCCGAAGGAGAGGCCTCAACACATCTTGCCTCCCTCTTTTTATACATTTTTCTCTCCCCCCTGAGCCTGCCCTATGCAAATTAGGGCTGGCCAGGAAAGGGGGTGTTCTTTTTTCACCTGAGTTTCTCTCTCTGGTCCTCGCATTTTTCCTTTGTTCCCTTTTCACAGGCTTTCCCCTTTCCTTGTCTTTCTTTTTAGCCACCGCCATTTTGGACTCCTTTCTCTTTTCTAACTACCTGACACTCCCTCCTCAAGAGATAAAAGGCCCAATCTTGGGGAAATGGGGTGTCAAGGTCTCTCTGGCTACTTCTTGCTGAGCTGGGATGGCAAGGGACGTTGGGCCTTTCCGTCTTGCTAGTCTCATGCCTCAGAGTCCTTAAAGCAGTGTCCATCTAAGGGCAAGTGAGTTTCCTTGGCTAAGACAAACCAAAGAGAAATAATAGCGTAGTCCAGACCAAATGCAAAAGTTATCCTAAGAAAGCTTATCTTCAGAGACTTAATTTTGGGGTGTTCTTTAGAATGGCACTTATTTGTAGTCCCGAGTAGGTATCAGAGATCTCCCAGGGACTGGCAGGTCCATCACATGTCCTCTTCAGCTTTCTTCCATGGCTTGACTCATGAGTAGTGAGTCCAGGAGTCATGTCCTGGTACCTTCACTGCTGTGGGGGTAGAAAGTATTAAAGGTAGGGGCTCTTCTGCATGGACTGGAGTTGGGCCTTTAGGAGCCCACCTTTCCAGACTTTAACTAGGACCTGAGTTCCTGGAACATATAGTGGTGGCCCTTCAGAATCTTTGGGTCCTGTTTGACACCCCATAAGCATATTTATTGTTGGAATTGCCCAACAGCCATGGTATAAAACCAGAGGGTCTGAGCCTCCGGGTCTAGGAAGAGTCTGAAAAAAAAGTTCTCCCATACAGCATCTCGTAAGGGCTAAGACTGACCTGTTTCTTAGGGGCAATATGGGTTTCTATCACTGATTTTAAGAATTGGTTAGCTCTTTCCACTTTTCCTGAAGACTGAGGTCTTCAGGCACAATGGAGGTAATAAGTAGTGCCCGATGCTTTAGAGACCCCTTGGGTGACTTTAGAAGTAAATGATGTCCCATTGTCACTTTGTAGTGACCTGGGCAGGCCAAATCTTGGGATAATTTCATGGAGCAGCTTTTTTACATTCTCCTCAGCCTTCTCAGTCCACCTTCAATCCATCCTGTGAATGTATCTATCAAGCCTAGTAGGTATTTATGTCCTTGAGAAACTGGCATCTGGGTAAAGTCTACCTGCCAGTCCTGGGTGGGTTCCTCACTGTTGTTGGATGGGCTAGGCCAGCTGGGGCCTTTGAGTTTCTTGAGGATTGTTTAATTGCCAAGTGGGACATGAAGAGAATACCTGCCTTAGAGTCTTTTGGAGGCCTGATCCTCTGAAGGACCTTTTTAGTAATCTTTGGAGTAAATGAACTTCCACTGGATGTTCCCAAGCCAAAAAAGGAACCTCTCCTTTTGGAACCACCCCAAATGATCTTCTTGAAAGCCCTCACTCTTAGCTTTACGAGTCTCAGCTTCAGTATATGAAGGAGTTTCTGGCAAATTAGTCTGTGGAACTAAGGTGGCAGCCCCTATTAGGTCATGGTTCTGTAGCGCTGCTCTCTTAGCTGCCTGATCAGCTGCTTGGTTCCCTCGTGCCACTTCCATGCTCCCTTTTTGGTGTCCTTTACAGTGGGAAAACCTCAGCGAGGAGAAGGACTGCCTCCAACAGTCTAAGGATTTGATCAACATACTTGACTGGGGACCCTCGGGTGGTCAAGTGGCCTGTTTCTTTCTAATGCGCAGCAGGTGCACGTAGCACCAGAAAGGCATACTTGGAGTCAGTGTAAATGGCTACTCTTTTTCCTTTTCCCAGATCTAAAGCTTGAGTCAGAGCCACGAGCTCAGCCGGCTGGGCTGAAGTAGCTGGTGGTAAAAGTTTAGCCTCTATGGCCTCAAAATTGGAGACGACTGCATATCCTTTTTCCATCCAAGACAAAGCTGCTTCCATCAGTGAACCAGATTTCCTCAGGATTGTTCAGAGAATCTTCCAGCAATCCCTCTCAGGGTTTTGCGCAGGGGTCCAAGGTCTCTAGGCAAGACTGAAAGGGGAGAGAGCCTTCACGGGTAGGCAGGAGGGTGGCTGGGTTAAGCACCTCACACGGGAGTAGAGTCAGGCCTGGATTTCCCATCAGCGCTACTTGGTATCTGAGGATCCTTTGATCAGACATCTACAAATGGCCTCGCCTGTTCAGGAATTGTTTCACTTGGTGGCTAGTGAAAATAGTTTACCTCCAAGAGAAAGTTTTGAAGCATCTTCTACCAGGTCTGCAATAGCTGCAAGTTTTCGAAGGCAGAGAGGCCAGCCTCGCGTGGTTGAGTCGAACCTCTTGGATAAGGAAGCTACTGGTTGGGGCTCACGTTCCAACCTTTGAGTTGACATTCCCAAGGCTATTCTTTCTTTTTCGTGGACATATAGATGGATTGCTTTCACTGGGTCTGGCAACGTCAAGGCGGGTGCCTGGATTAAGGCCTGTTTTAGTGTAGCCTCTGCCTCCTTTTGAGGAAACATCTTGTCCCTTTAAGCATTCATATAAGGGTTGGACGATTAGGCCATAGTTGGGTATCCAGATTCTATAATACCTGGTGAGCACCGGGAATACTTGCAATTATTCTCAAGCTATGAGAGAGGGAAACTGGAGGATTCCTTGTACTCGGCCAGAGGACAGCCTCCTTGACCTGTGTGTAATCTGAACTCCCAGGTAAGTGACCCTTGATTGGACCATCTGTTCCTTAGCCAGGAGACTTTATATCCCCTCTCAGCCAAAAAGTTTAGAACCTACATTGCATGTTGATGAGCATTTTTCTCACCTGGAGAGCAGATTAGTAGGTCATTTATATATTGCAATATTTTCCCATTAGGTCCCAGGTCCAGATCCAGAAGATCCCAACTAAGAGCCTGTCCAGCCTGTCCAGGTGGGGGCTATCTATGAACCCCTCAGGTAATACTGTCCAAGTCATTTGTTGGTGTTTTCTCCTGGAGCCTCCCATAGGTTTTGGTCTGTCCCTATTGGAGAGGCCATAATGGGCTTTTCAGTAGTAACCAGGAGCTGTAGGGCTCTAGGGGCTGAGAAGCTTCCCATCACAAGGGTGGTCCCCAGCTTAGTGAGTATATCTCTTTCCAATAAGGGAGTAGGGCACTCAGGGACCACCAGAAACTGGTGGGAAAATATCTGTCCATCCCAGCAACAAAGAAGTGTTCAGATGCACTTTTTATAATTGCTTTTCCTGTAGCACCCCAAATGCTACAGGTCTGAGGGGAGAAGTTTCTGGAATAGGAGTTCAGGACAGAGTAGGTAGCCCCTGGGTCAACCATGAGCTTCTCAGACCTCCCTGCTACATCCAGTTGCACCCTGTTGCCAGCCCCGTGATGGTTATCTGTGACAGGTGGACTGGATGGAGCGGGCCGCTTCAGTCCTGTTGAATCATCGTGAGGGAGGGGTTGGCACCTGACCTTGAGGCTCTTGGGTCCTGAGGACAGAGAGCTGCCCATGTCTCGAATGATGACCTTTGTAATAAGACATTTTAGGAGACTTCCCATGATTTGGACACTCTTTGGTGCAATGTCCCTTCTGTCTACAGATTAGGCATTTGTCTTGTGCCCTGTCCTTCAAGGACTCGGGGTTTGCCATAGGGCTTCCCTGGAGGGCGGCCAGCATCTGGGCATGCCTTGTCTCTTTCCTTCTCTCCCTCTCCTGGGCCTTGGCCCCCCTCTCCTGTTCTCTATTATAAAAGGTATTGGTGGCTGTCTGGACCATCTCATCTAGAGGCAGCAGGGTCCTGCTGCTGTAGCTATTGTAACTTTATCATTATGTCTGATGTACACTGGGACAGGAATTAGTCCTTTAAACTCACCTGTCTCTTGTAAGAGTCTAGGTCCAGATTGGTAAACTTTTGGAGGGCCTCTTTTAGCCTTTTGAGAAGGCAATGGGATTTTCATTGGACTCCTGAGTTACTGCTGAGACTGGGCACAGCATCACAACTAATAGGCTTCCTACTATTTCCATGGGTGAACTTCCTTAGGGGTGAGTCTCTCTAAAGCTTATCCTACCCAGTATTACTGCAACCTGAGAGCCAGGTGTCCCTAGGTCAGGGTGCAGATCTCCAGGCAGGTTGAGGCAGGTCAACCTCCTGGAGATTGAATCCCTAGGCAGGTCGAGTCTGGTTACCTCCCCGGAATTGGGTTCTTGGGCAGGTTGAGGCATGTTGACCTCCTAGGATCCCTGGACTGGCAGATCCCCAAGCAGGCTGAGGCATGTCAGCCTTCCAAGGACCAGATCCCTGGACAGGTCGAGGCAAGTCAACCTCCAGGAATCCCCAGGCTGGAGTTGGGTGTCCCCGAGGTCTCCAGCATGACTAGTGCTGGGTAGGATTAAGGGGTTGTAATCGTAACTCATTGCTGGTTTGCCCACACTGGAAGGAAATAGATACCATGATGGAAACCAATCCAAGCCTATGCCCTGAAACCGTAAACCTGGTAAAATAGCCACAAGCCTAATCCTCTTATTGCTCTGAGGGAATGTGAAGTCACTGATTTCCTTCCCTAGTCCTCTGTAAGAGCGTTATAGGGTGCCTCCAGTGGCAAACATTTCATTGTCACAGACCCATTCTAGGTAATAACAGAAGTAATGATAAAGGAGTAGGTTATCTGGTCCTGATAAGAATATTTAAATAATGGGCTGAGTGGAATGATGTTGCCTATGGAGGGGGTAGGCTCGTGGTTGTAGGGGTTGAGCCAAAGTGGCCTAGGGACAAAACGATAAGAGACAAATGTTCCATAAAGTGGAGTGGAGATTTGACCCAGGGAATATGTTTGTAGCCTTAGAAGAAGGATGGTGAGGGTTTGAGCTCAAATGGTCTGCAGGGCTAACCCCCAAAGTGGCAAACAAACATTGTACCTGGAAGCCCAATCGCCCTTGAAAGTTTGCCACCAACCGATGGACTGGTAGCAGGCATTGTGTGCCTGGCACCCACCCTAGTGGGTCAACTGAGAGGTGCTGTTGTCACATATGTGGGAAACATAGAAGATGAAGGCCTGAATCTCTAGAGTGATTGGAAATTATACAGTATTTCCTTCCCAAGGGCAAGCCATTTTCTAGTTTTCCCACCAGAAAATTGCAGAGGCAACATTGTTCGCCCAGACGGGGTTTGTGAAAAGAGCATCCTTTCTAGAAATAGAAAGCTGATGACCTACCCAATACTTTGCAAACAAAGGCATAGATGGAGGGAGGAGCTGAAGGACAGGGGGAAAAGCAACGGGAAGAACGTGCTGAGGAATCCCCTTCATAATTGCCTGACCTGTGCCCACAGTTTTCATTGGCCTGATCCTTGGCACAAGGGAGATTAAGGACAGAACCTGCACCCACTTGGATAACAGCTACTGGGACACAGTGGTTAGTGGTGTAACAGGAGGGAAAGGCGCAGGGCACAACTTTCGAAAGAATGACGTAGCCCAAGGGCACAACACAAACCAATTAGAATTAAATGTGTTGAAGATGGCAGACAAGTCAACTTTGACTAGATCTCGATCTGCAATCAGCAAGCTAAATGACATACCCAGAGGCTCCATCACAGTTTCAAAGCACTGTTGAAAGACCAAGGAGTGGGCAGTGGCCCAATTTCAGGAAATTTCTACCCCTTCCCCAAAATAGTTGGAATGATCCTCCCACTCATTAGCATATGAAATTACCCAGCCCATAAAAACTAACCATGCCACGTTTCACAGCCGCTGCACTCACCCTCTGCAATAGCCAACACTCTGTGGAGTGTGCGTCTCTCTGAATCTGAATAAATCCACTTCTTACCTGTCACTTTGTCTCTCACTGAGTTCTCTTGGCAATGAAACAACAAGAACCTGAGTTTCACTAGATCCTGAAACTGGGTACCAAGGGCTTTGGCTGGGTTCGAGTCCTAGCCACGTGGGTTCAGTTCCCTGAAAGGTTGTTGCTGAGTCCTGAAAGATGCCGTGATTCTTGGCCTTCGGAGAACAATTCAATCCAGGGCCTGCGGTGAGGCCGCTCAGAGCTTTTGTGTAATAAAGTTTTATTAAAGTATAGAAGAGATAGAGAAGGCTTCTGACACAGACATCAGAAGAGGGCAGAAAGAATACCCCGCTGCTAGCCTTGAGCCAGATGCTATACAGCTACTAGCAGTCTGCTAATTAGAGAGAGGAAATGTCTCAGAACTCAGAGAATGGCACCAGGCCCCTCACCCACAACATGCCTGCTTGAAGGGTGTTCAAGGAAACAAGAAAAGAGAGATTGTAAAGGAATTAACATATGCCCTTTCAGCCATAGGGGCGAGGACCCCCACCTTAAATGGAAGTTTTCTGGATTCTGAGACTGAGCCGTGTAAGCTTTCTGTCTCGTTTGTTTTTGCTGTGCCGGTTTCCAGCACGCTGGGCTTCTTGTCACTTCCATGCACTGGGTTTCTGTCGCGCTCAGCTTCCACCTCGACAGCTTTCAGAGTTGGGCTTCTGCTGCGCTTGGCCTCCGCCTCGCTGGGGCCAAGCTGGGGTAGCTTCAGAGGGCCAAGCTGGGGTAGCTTCAGAGGGCCAAGCTGAGGTAGCTTCGGCCAAGTCAGATCTGAGTCACAGCTCCAGCTATGTTGGGAGAGTGTGTAATTTCCTCGGTTCTGTCTCTCTGCAACAAAGATTTGAAATGGTGGACCAGTGTTACATCTTGGTTACAGCTCGGAGTTTTATTTGGTAAACAGAGGACAGTACACCCTCAAGGCATGACGGGAGGCTGACCCCAAAGGAGATGCCTCAACCCATCTTGCGTCCTTCTTTTTATACATTTCTCTATTCTAACTACCTAATAAAGGGACTCTATGTCTTTGAAAAAATGAAATCACAGTTAATGCAAATTATTTGTTGCAGCATTTACAGGTGTTTGTAACTCAGGAGTTTAGATGGTGCATTTAGTGAGGTCAAGGACTTCAGGATTATCTGAAGTAGGTCAGATAGTCACCAAGAAAATCATATTTGCTCAAGGCCACAGTCTGTACTCGTACACTAGATGTCTATTTAGCACTGTAAACTATCTATCACAAAAACACCAGACCAAGAAGAATCACAAAATTACAGAATTGAAGAGCTGGGAAGGGTCAGAGAAATTATAAAATCAAAATGCCCCCAGTTCTCACAGCCTGCCATTGGACTTCTACATTCTTTCCTGCTAAACTGTAACCCCCATGAGGACAGAGACTGTCTTTTTCACCATCATAGCCCCCTGAATAATATATGATCAGTAAATATTTTTGAACAAGTAAATGGGTGTTCTTGTGGGGGAAATTGTGCCAGCTATATCCAGTAGTGGCGCTAGTGGAAAAGAATCTGCCTGGCAATGCAGGAGACATAAGAGACATGAGTTTGATCCCTGGGTTGGGAAGAACCCCTGGAGAAGGGAATGGCAACCCACTATAGCATTTTTGCCTGGAGAATCTCATGGACAGGGGAACCTGGTGGGCTATACTCCATAGGATCTCAAAGAGATGGACACTACTGAAGCAATTTAGCAAGCATGCAAGCTTTCATTAAAAGTGGGAAGTTCAGAGTCTTCCCATTTGCATAGTGAATTGGAGCCACTGAGGCCTGAACATGAATGGAGATATGGCAACTCAGTACTGTGAACTGGGAAATGCATTTTAATTACCCCAGGCATTTTCTTTTTGCAAACAAATTGCTTCTGTTGTTATGACAATATGGGATCATGAACCCATTCACCTTAATGGTGGGTAATAAGGCCTATAAAGCTAGTCATAAAAATGCTTTGTTTGCAGTGCTGTTTTTAGAAACTCCTATCTTATGGAAAAATCTTTCTCATTATTGAAAGCTTTTTAGTTATTTAAGAATCCTGGAAATGAAAGGATTCCCATGAATTTAAGAACATCCTTCTTACCTTAATTAAGGAATCAAAGTATTTGAAGACAGTGGTAAGAATTATTTCTAAATCTACTTAAAATCTATATAAACTATACATTTTTTTGCTGGTACCATAAAGTAGAATTTAATCTGGAAATGGCTGAAAATAGTCTGAAAAAAGACACTGTATGTACAATGAGGTAACAGTCTGAGACAATAGACCAATAATAGTTTCAAGGAAAAATATTTTCTATTGAATGATATTTCTTCCATTAAATATATATATATATATATGTAGTTACTCAGTCATGTCTGACTCTTTGCAACCCCATGGACTGTAGTCTACCAAGCTCCTCAGTCCATGGAATCTTCCAGGCAAGAATACCGGAGTGAGTTGCCATTTCCTTCTCCAGGGGATCTTCCCAACCCAGGGGTTGAACCCGGGTCTCCTGCATTGCAGGCAGATGCTTTAACCTCTGAGCCATCAGGGAAGCCCATTAAATACATGTACATTATTTTTTAAAAATGTCACCTTAGAAAATGAAAAGGTAGAATTTAAGAATAGTGAATGCAAATTAAGGGAAGACTAATAATCTAGTTTTACAATTAGATTAGCACAAAATTTAAAGGCAGTGCATTCATAGCTAATGAGGCTAAGTATGAGTTGCTACAAGTTGAGAAAAATAATCTGGAAATATGTATTAAAATTTAAAGTTTGCACACTTCTGAACTAACAATACTATTTTGGGGGACTCTCTCCTCCTCTAATAAAAAATACACATATTGGAAATTCTCTGGCGGTCCAGTGGTTAGGTCTTGGAGCTTTCACTGTGGTGAACCGAGTTCAATCCCTGGTACCCTGCTTGAGAAACTAAGATCCCACAAAATGAAAAATGTTAGTTGCTCAGTGGTGTCCAAATGCTTGTGACGCCATGGACTGTAGCCAGCCAGGCTCCTCTGTCCATGGAATTCTCTAGGCAAGAATACTGGAGTGGGTAGCCATTCCCTTCTCCAGGGGATCTTCCTGACCCAAGAATTGAACCCAGGAATCCCACACTGCAGGCAGATTTTTTTTTTTTTTACTATTTGAGCCACCTGCAAGCTGAGGGCCAAAATACAAACAAAACAACAACAAAAAAATACATGTACCTAAGATAAATGGATAAAGGTATATGTTGATTGTTATAGCATTGTTTGATGCTGCAAAAGAAAAGAAAGAAGGAAAAAAAACTAGAAATAAATCGAATGTCTATAATTATAGTTAATCAAAAAATATTATTTGACTATAAAAAATTAGGTTATGATCTTAATACTGGAGGAATCCTTTGATTTAATAATAAAAAGTTATGGAGTAGTATGAAGAATATAGTCTTTTCTGTGAAATCAATTTTTAAATAAAAACTAGATGTGCATATTTGTGTGTTTATAAAAGCATGGAGCTTTTAATATTGATTGCCCAAGGTCGTGGCAGTACTAAGAGGTGATTTAAAAGGGAGCTTTAGAGCTCCATAATCTACATTACTTCCTCAAAAGCCTCTCTACAGATACATAAAAAGAAGGAAAGTGCTTCCCTGTTAGTTCAGTGGTAAATAATCTGCCTGCCAGTGCGGGAGACACGGGTTCCAACCCTGACTCGGGAAGATCCCACGTGCTTCGGAGCAGCTAAGCTTCTGCACCACGCCCGCCGAACCGCAGCTACCGAGGCCGCGGCCGCAGCTACCAGGCCCGGCGCCCTGGAGCCCAAGCTCTTCAACAGGGAAGCCTCCACAACGGGAACCCCAAGCGCAGCAACGGCAGGGCAGCCTGGGAAGCAATGAAGACCCAGCGCAGTCAGGAATTAAAAATTACAAAAAAAAAAATTAAAAAGAAAAAGAACTGGAAAGAGTGTTCCGGCTGTTTGCACACAGCTCCAAGAAAAGTCACCTGTTCCTTTCTGCTGCTGCTAAGTCGCTCAGTCCTGTCCGATTCTGTGTGACCCCATAGACGGCAGCCCACCAGGCTCCCCCGTCCCTGGGATTCTCCAGGCAAGAACACTGGAGTGGGTTGCCATTTCCTTCTCCAGTGCATGAAAGGGAAAAGGGAAAGTTAAGTCGCTCAGTTGTGTCCGATTCTTAGCAACCCCATGGACTGCAGTCCACAAGGCTCCTCCGTCCATGGGATTTTCCAGGCAGGAGTACTGGAGTGGGTGACCATTGCCTTCTCCAAATCTGCGTGACTTGAAGAAAATCAGTCCGTCTGCTCTGTAATTTCAAAACCTAATCAAATCACTACTCCTAAACAATGCTGCATGGAAATTCTGAAGTCTTCTTAGCTTCAACAAAGTGAAATGGATAAGAGACAGCTTTTTCACATACATCTTTTTTTTTTTTTAATTAAGTTACCATGCAATATTTTCAAAACTTAAAATGATACTCTAAAAACGTTGTGGTGGAACTAATTAGGAACTTATACCACTGTGTGTTGAGCAGGGGAAACGGGGAAGGAGTTTAGGAGGAAACTGTTCAGTGTTTGGGAGGAGTGTTCAGTTGTAACTACCAAAAGTAATAGAAATGTTAGTTGTCTTATAATTGGTTTGTTCATGTTCCTTCATTGTTTTCCCCAGCATTTTTTTCCCTTCTCTCTGAACTGTACCCAAAGTCTAGACATTCTTAGCTGTTAGGACTAGAAACAGCCAAAGTTCTTCCTCAGATCATTCTATAGTCAATTCTTTTTCACTTTCTCTTTGAAGTTTATCTTCCAGCATTTGTTTCCAAATTCACATACTACATTTTTTCATATAAAGTACCTGTTGCTAATATAGTGGCAAACTGGATTTAGGATTAGTCTTCCAGAAATTATGAATTTGCCCAAGCTATTGTTCTTTCATTGCCATGACCATTTCTCCTTACAATCAAAGTGCCCACCATGGAACAAAGTTTTCTCTGTGCTTATTATCTAAGAAAAGTTACATAATTTAAGCTTCAACTCTCATGCAAGCAAATCAGGAAGTTTATGCATACATAGTATCTTGTGAATAACTTCAATATATCTATTGTATCATGTGCATGTGCATGTGACTGTATCCCCATAAATGTAAGCTTCAATAAGGCAGGCATCGCGTCTTTTATTTCGTCATTTTCCAGTGTCTAGCAGAGTGCTTGACCTAAGTACTATTAAATGTTCACTGGATACATAAAAGTATAAACAAATGAACATTTAATGAATGCCTACTTATTCCAAGAATACAGTTATTTGGGCTGCCCTGATAACTCAGCTGGTAAAGAATCCACCTGCAATGCAGGAGACCTGGGTTCTATCCCTGGGTTGGGAAGATCCCCTGGAGAAGGGAAAGGCTACCCACTCCAGTATTGTGGCCTGGAGAATTCCATGGATTGTATGGTCCATGGGGTTGCAAAGAGTCGGACATGACTGAGTGACTGAACTGAACTGAACTGAACTGAATCAGACACTTAAGATACATCTTCAGTGGACCTCAGTTTTTAAAATATTCAAAACCAAATACTTTAGAAATCTTTCAGTTCAGGTCAGTTCAGTCGCTCATCTGTGTCCGTCTCTTTGCAACCCCATGGACTGTAGCATGCCAGGCTTCCCTGTCTGTCACCAACTCCCAGAGTTCACCCAAACTCATGTCCATTAAGTCGGTGATACCATCCAACCTTCTCATCCTCTGTCATCCCCTTCTACTCCCACCTTCAATCTTTCCCAGCATCAGGGTCTTTTCAAAAGAGTCAGTTATTCTCATCAGGCAGCCAAAGTATTGGAGTTTCAACTTTCCGTATCAGTCCTTCCAATGAACACCCAGGACTGATCTCCTTTAGGATGGATTGGTTGGATCTCCTTGCTATCCAAGGGACTCTCAAGAGTCTTCTCCAACACCACAGTTCAAAAGCATCAATTCTTTAGTGCTCAGCTTTCTTTATAGTCCAACTCTCACATCCATACATGACTGCTGGAAAAACCATAGCTTTGACTAGACAGACCTTTTTTGGCAAAGTAATGTCTCTGCTTTTTAATAAGCTGTCTAGGCTAGTCATAACTTTTCTTCCAAGGAGTCTTCCAAATGTTTTTTAATTTCATGGCTGCAGTCACTATCTGCAGTGATTTTGGACCCCCCAAAAATAAAGTCTGTCACTGTTTCCATTGTTTCCCATCTATTTGTCATGAAGTGATGGGACCAGATGCCATGATCGTAGTTTTCTGAATGTTGAGTTTTAAGCCAGCTTTTTCACTATCCTCTTTCACTTTTATCAAGAGGCTCTTTAGTTGTTCTTCACTTTCTGCCATAAGGGTGGTACCATCTGCATATCTGAGGTTATTGATATTTCTCCCAGCAATCTTGATTCCAGCTTGTGAATCATCCAGCCTGGCATTTTGCATGATGTACTCTGCATATAAGTTAAATAAGCAGGGTGACAATATACAGCCTTGACGTACTCCTTTCCCAATTTGGAATCAGTCTGTTGTTCCATGTCCAGTTCTAACAGTTGCTTTTGACCTGCATACAGTCTGTAAGTAAATAATAAATCATCATTATTATATTAAAATATATAACATGTTCAGTTAGATTTTTCTTTCCCCAATTCTCATGGTAACTTCCAAAAACTTCTGAAAATCTCTTTAACAGAACTTGCTTGGCATAGCAAAAAGGAGAGATATGTGTGTTCCAGCCACTGAGCAGGGCCTTGCCTCATTAGCTCACCTAGGTATGGTTTCTCTTTCTTTAATTTGCTAAGTCTTTCTACACCCAAAGGAAGTAAACCACAGTATCTCTAAAGATCATTTCCTTCTCCTTACATTTTATGATTTTATAGTTTAAATTGTCACTTTTCAATTATAATTCTGCTTCAAACTGAAAAAAAAACCATCACCCTGCTTTCTCCTATTGGCAAGGCTTGTTTATATAAACAATCTTAACAAATGCTCATGTGATGGTTCTCAACAAGCACAAAATAGAGTAGCTATTGATACCAATAGATTTATTGCATATGTTCATCAAATTAATCTAATATTTGCTCAATTTTCACCTGACTTTGTTCAAACAAATACTGAAATGTCTTGGAGAAATCACACACACACACAGAGGCACAGACACAATATAAGCATCCTTTGTGTGGTTCTACCCTTCATTAGTTTTCCTCTTCCATCTGCAAATCAAAACCTCTTCACACAGGATATTTCACTATACTCTTCAGGAATAAGATCCCTTTCGGTCCTGAGAATGTGGAGGGAAATGAGTGTTTTCAGCAACCTGTCTCTAAGCTAAGGATTTCCCACCACCTGCTGCTTTCTGCACTTCACAGCTAGTGTTCCAGCTCGCTTTCCTGGGAGGAGAGGAGGAGACGGGAAGGGAGGGGTGGAAGGTTGCAGCGTGCAGGAGGCGGGATTGAGGGACGGGAGGCCGGGGCAGGCGTGGCCCGGCCTGACTGCGGGATAAATACGGAGAGCGGGAGCCGGGGCGCAGAGAGGACTCCCGGGGACGCCTGAGCCGAGCAGCACCGAGGACAGCGACTGGCGGCGCGGGCGCCCTGCGTTCTCGTCTCCCGCAGCCCGGGGTTTCTTACACACACACACACACACGCGTTCACGCTCGCGCACGTGCACAGACACACACGCGCCTATACCCTGAGGCTCTCACCCCATTCAGCGCTGACACACACATACTCCACGCAGACCACCCACTCCGCTCTACGATGGCAGAATCCCACCTGCAATCATCTCTGATCACAGCCTCACAGTTTTTTGAGATCTGGCTTCATTTCGACGCTGACGGTGATTATCTTTTATCTTTTTAACTGTTCGAAGAACCTTGTCCCACCCTTTTCCTTTCCTTGAGCCTCCTGATCCGATTATCCTTCATTTCTTTTCTTTGCTTCTTCACCCATCTCCCTAATCTCTCTCCAGTTGGCTGCCAACCATGAACTTTAAAGTTTATGTGATGTTTCTATGTTATCCCAAAACCTTGAAAGTTTTTTTCTTTCTCCAAGGATGATACTAATAGAAGGTGGGGGGCTGGGGTGGAGGGTAGCGAGAGCGAGAGACCCTACCCTGCAAAGTTTCTACGGCCACACTCATCACCCCAACCATCCTCCTTTGCCCTTAGTGGGTCTCTCCCAGGAAGAGACCGCTGCCCTGTCGTGTATCTTTTGCGGGTTAATCAATATTGAGGCCAAGATAGGACCTCTCCGTTGGCCGGAAAATAGCTGTTGTGGAAATTGAACGGGGAAGAAACTTAGAGTGCAATGTCTAACAATTGGGGGCTTCTTTGTCTTTACAGGAAGTGGTTACCTGGAAGGAAAGGAGCTTCAGAACCTGATCCAGGAGCTCCAGCAGGCGCGGAAGAAGGCTGGTTTGGTAGGTTGAAGTTTGCAAGGGAGGAAAGAGACCTTTGCCCTTGAATAAATATTCTAGCATTCTGATAAAGAACTAGCGAAATCAAATGGTTTCCGGAAACGTAAACATTTATTTACTGAAAAGGGGAGAAAGAGTGCCTTTTGAAATTGTGTAGGGAGAAAGAGAGGGAGAAGGAGGGGGAGACACAAAGACAAAGGAGAGAGAGAGAAATTCCTTAAAGGGAAAAAGCCCTACAATATGAAATCAGAGCTTTTAAAAGATTGTGTACTTGTATTTTAATCGTACTTAAAAGGAAAGTGTGGGTGAGACCTGTTAGCAGATCACCACCTCTTCTATTGAGTTCAGTTAGGTAATTTTTAACCTCTCTTTAATAGCCTGAAAAGTAAAGGAGTAGAAATACATTTCTGCCCCTTGGAGGTCAGGAAACCAATCTGCAGATTATGGATCTCTTATTCTATTGCCAATTATTATTCTTGTAATGTTGATGTGGTTGGAGTGAGGAGAAAATGTCCTTCCTCACTGGGGGTTAATTTGTACAACTTTGCAACATAATAATGAGCAAGAAATTTAGCAAAAAGGGGATTCATTTCTGTTGTGAGGAAGAAAATCAAAAGTTAGAGATGTAAAAAGTAATTTTAAGAACTTCACACATTTTAAACATGCAAAGTGATTCTCTAATGGGAAGCAATTAGTAGCATTTTTAAAATAAGCTATATTTGTAATTTAAGCTATCAGTTAATTTTTACTAATTATGAATAACTTCCTTTAGGCATAAATTAGCCTGTTACGAAATGATATTGTCAGCATAGAGATTTTACATTATATATAAACAAATATATATGAAGATACAAAGATATATCTTTAGAGGAAAATATAATTGTGTGAGCTTTTAGCAAATCACCACCTCCAGCACTGAGTTATATACATAATAGTATACATAAATATGGGCTTCCCTGGTGCTTCAGATGGTAAAGAATCTGCCTGCAATGCAGGAGACCTGGGTTCTATCCCTGGGTCAGAAAAATCCCCTGGAGAAGGGGATAGCAACCCACTCCAGTATTCTTGCCTGGAGAAACCCTTGGACAGAGGAGCCTGGCGGGCTGTGGCCCACAGGATCACAAAGAGTTGGACAAGACTGAGAAGTATGGCGATACATACATATGTCTATACATATTATTCACTAATAGTCACCTTTTTATTCTTTCTAAATTGAAAATTGTGTGGCACACATCTCCGTACAACATATCAAAACAACACGTAGCTTTCCAGGCTCCTCTGTCCATGGGGTTCTCCAGGCAAGAATACTGGAGTGGGTTGCCATGCCCTCCTCCAGGGGATCTTCCTGACCCAGGGATTGAACCCAGGTTTCCCGCATTGCAGTCAGATTCTTTACCATCTGAGCCCCAGGGAAGCCCAAGAATAGCCTATCCCTTCTCCAAGGGATCTTCCAACCCAGGAATTGAACAGGGTCTTCTGCATTGCTGCAGGCGGCTTCTTCACCAGCTGAGCTATCAGGGAAGCTCCAAAAGAATGCCAGAGGACACTGAAGTGATGTATAATACATTAAAAGCTATCAGTTGCTAAAATCCAGTGATTTAAATCAAATTGATTTAAAACCAGAGAGCACTCTGGGACCCTGGGTCAGGAATATATCCTGGAGAAGGAAATGGCAACCCACTCCAGTATTCTTGCCTGAGAACCCCAGGGACAGAGGAGCCTGGCAGGCTACAGTGCATGGGGTCACAAAGGGTCGGACATGACTGAGCACGCACACGGCATTCTGGGAATTGTTTTACCAGGTTTGATATTACATAAATTTGAAAGTGTAATAGGACGGGGTCAAATAAAATTGAAAATGTTTTATACTCTCTCCATACCATCTTATACATTACCATGTAAATAAATTCATGCAATATTATCATTATAGATCTAGGTATCTTTGACTAATAATACAAAACATTTTCTTCTATAGTTAAAATACATATATCTAAAATATCTGGTTGGGAAATCTTTCTTACCATAAAACTTCTAATTAAAACCTTTAAAGATGTTTCCAGCAGCTAAATGATTATATTTTAATTTTCCTAGAAGTAATTTTAATATTTATTTTCAGCTTAGAAATTCAGGCATTTAGAAACTCTATACATGTTTTCAGATATTTCTTTTCCTCTTCCCATTTTAATACATATACTTTTTGTAAACAATGACTTGTTAGAGTTTGTTAAATTTTAGATCTTAATTATTTTTTTCTACTGCTAAGTTTCCAATCTTAGAATATTGGAAAATGTTATTGTTGGATTATAATCCAATAATACCAAATCTGAGCACAGGTTCAGGATTATATTAAGTTGCTTAATAGCTTGATTATTGTAATATAGGTTTGAATAGTTAAAATCTAAATCAAGATATGAATTGAAACATTCATGTACTAGACAAATATTTCACTATTGGCCTCACTGTATTAAATCAACTTTTATCTATTTTTTCTTCTCTTTTTTTTTAGAACTTAAAGGTTGAACTTATAAACCAGGTTTCTTTGCATTTCTTGCAACAGGATAACAGATTTTACTGTATTAATGGAAAAATTATTTGGCTTAGCATATTAATAATGTGAAATTTCAAAATTTCACTAATATTAACTGTAGGTGAATATAACATTAATGAAATATAATAACTCAATATACTTTCAGAACTAGCATTTAAAAAATTTACATTTTTTTATAAAGCTTTATTATCATTATCATTGTAAGTATGTTTTGCACTGTTTAAGGTAATAAAGGCAAGTTGAAATTAATCCATATTGGAAGGGGTTTTTTAAGCCTATTTTAAGCTGCTTAACTACTATTTGTTACCTTCTATTAAAGATATTTACCTTTAACCAAAGTAGGATTTTTTAACACTGGTAATAATAATATTCAGCCTCAGTACAGTCCTCACACTCTATTAAGATATTTATCCCTAGAGCAAATGTGTGTGATAGATGCTCTCACCATCTTGTTAGTTATGATAAAAACTAAGACCTTAATTTACTTTTCCAAGGACACAGAATAGGACATTCATAAAGGCTGACCTATTTTACATTGGCTTCAGTTAATGCAATAGGGCTATTTTAAATGGGCTATATTGAGGACCCAAGGGTATAAATCCAACTTCCTGAATACTAGTTCTATCTCTGTTCAGGTCATTAGTTTACTGTTCAGAGCTATCTATTCTGTCAATATGTGAAGAGGTTATGTAAGCAATAGAATAGATTGAAAAAGATAAGTCAAACGAGATGAAAGCTTTCACCGTCCCTCTTCAATATATCTTCTGTACGTAACTAAATGGGAGCAAGAACATCCTCTCGTTAGAAAATGGAAACAAGGAAACACTGGCGAACTGCTCCCTAAATCACTCTTGGAGGCAAAGATCTTCAGCATATAGTCAGTAATCCAAACTAAGGTCATCAGATTGCCTGTTTCTAATGAAAGTACAAATTGGTCAAGTCATTTTCATTAATCTGACACAAATTTTTCTGATTTTTAATTTGTAAGAGCATTTCCAGCTTCTTCCACCCTGGAAACTGTCTGTTTACAAATGCGTTGCTTTTGAACATTCACATTTGCTTGTCCAAATTGAAAACACAACACTAACTTCCATGGATAAAGCATGTTACAATAAGAAATATGTTATAGGATAATTAGTACAGCAATATAAAATAATCTTCCCGGAAGCAAGTACTGTTAAGGTACAGTCACAAGGATCACTATATTTAAATTCACTAAAGGCTATGAACAGAATAATTCTGACTACATTATTAAAGGATAACATATTCTCAAAACTAATAATAGAAGGTAAATCATAATGACTGATTCAGAAATTATGTCTTTCATTTCAAACCAGTAAAACTGGTACATTAGTTATATCCTAATTTTCATGAAAAGGTTAATCAACATGCATAATTCTAAATGGTTCTAATTCCAGTTTTTCTTTGTAACAAGTTATTAACATGATAACAAGCATACTGTTTGTTTTTTTTAAAAACCTTCTTCTTACCTGGCTTGTTATAATTTTAGGAGTTATCACCTGAGATGAAAACTTTTGTGGATCAGTATGGACAAAGAGATGATGGAAAAATAGGAATTGTAGAGGTAAGGAACTTATGTATTGTTTTCATACAGTTTTAAGAAGGGAGCTTTTTGAAGTTGTATTCAACCCAAACATGATAGGCAAAACCTGTTCTAAGAGGCTTATTTTACTTAAGTAATATGCTATCTTTTGTTCAGAGATATAAAATCAAAAACTGCTCAGAAATGAAACAGACCTAAGAATTTTCATAATCCAAGCCGAAATTTAATATATTACAAAACTAAGACCTAAAGAAGTCAGATGATTTGTCTCTGGCTATGCAACTGTCTGCTGGCCCTGGTGCAGTTAGAGATTCAGGTCCCCAACTTCTGGATGAGTACTCGTCCCATTACCTTACCAGCCTCAGTTCAATAAAATGCTAACCAAGAACCGTGGTTCACTGGTATTTCTTATTAACAGTGTAGACTTTTCTGTTAGAATATAAAATGAACTATTTGCAGTCCCTAAAGATGATCTTATGGCAAAAAGTTGCATCTTGTTTTCTGAAGTTCCATTTTAAATTGCCAGTTGGCCATGTAAAAACACAAGAATTTAAAGTGGGTGAATATTTTATGATGTGTAGGTATAGTTTTCTTTTAAGTCTTTAAAAGTTGAAACTTGGATATCAAATCTTATCTTTTCCTAGTGGGGACAATTTTTTTGTCTATGAATCAAGGAAGCAAAACTTTGACTATACATTAACTCTTTTGCATTCTTCAGATATGTGAAATAGTACTTTTTTACTTTTATAAAATCTAATGTCTCAGCTACTTTCTTTATCTCTGCAACCCATTAGAGAAATTGAGTGGATAACTTTGTCCAGAAAAGTTAATAAGGTCATAGTTTAAAATATATCAAATAATAGACATAATTATGTTCTTTATATAATGTTCTTAGTGTATTAGATTGGGAAGTATTCTTAGTCATAATTTACCTTTGATTCAGAGAACTAACCTGGTTTTCAAAAACTGATGTTATAGGACACCAGTGATGTCAATGTGAAATATACTTATTTTTAAACAGCTACTACAAATAGAGTTAAAGAAGGACATACTATTATTATCTTTGTAATTAAAATATTTCCCTGGAGTATACACTTTTCCCTTTGCCTATGCATAACTCATTATTATATAAATAGATAAATTAATAGTAATGGGACTTATAGACTAACATAGAGGCCAACTAATCAAGATATGAATTGTCAAGGATAAAAAAACAACACTGAAATGAACATAAATGAGATGACATAAATCTAATTATTCAAAACTAGTCCGAAATTCTGAAATCAGTGAAATTATAGATGTGGCTATTTGAGAGTCTGGCATACTTTGTGACTCTAGGACAGGGAAGACTGTCATCTTGTATTTAATGCATTTCAACTTAAAGACTCCAGTGGACTCGGCTATTTTTAATTTCTTCAGTGACCCTAGGTTACAACAGTAGCACAAAAAGCATGGATCTTATTCACATAGATTCTATATTTTTAAAAGGACAAGATGAATAAATCTATTTTGAATCTATATATTACTGCATATTATATGGGATAACCATTTATGAAGTATTATTTGAGGTCCAATCTGAATGAGAAGCTAGGAGTTACTACCAGATACCTTTTCCTAGAGATTTGATGTAAGGAATTTCCATGAAGCTTGGGAAAGAAACTGTTACATGAAAGAAAGGGATTTCTGTGTGAGGAAAGATAGAGATAGTTAACAAAAGAGAATGAAGAAGTTAATGAAGACTGCAATGAAGACATGAGGAACTTTTATAGCAATGACAGTAAGAAAGAGAATTTTCATTTATTTGTATGACATTACACAATTTTGGAACCCACTCCAGCACTCTTGCCTGGAGAATTCCTGGACACAGGAGCCTGGAGGGTTATAGTCCAGGGCAGAGTCGGACACGACTAAAGGGCCTGAGCATGCACACAATTATGGAGTGTTTTCAAACATGTGATCTCATTTGATCCTCATAACAAAATAAAATAAATTTATAGCTGAGGAAAGTTGTAGCTTAAATAGAATTTCAGCCACTTTCCTCTAAACCACTCAGCTTTTTTTTTTTTTTTTGCAATTAATAATCCACATATTTTCTGCATTAAAAGAAAATATTTTCAAGCTTCTGTTCATTGATTACTTATGGCAAGGCTTAAATTTAGCCAGGTTGAACGGGGATGCACTAAGTATAGAGCAGTTATTGGACCCAAACACTTGAAACATGATTTGGAAAGAACTGTCAATCGGTGAAAGCAGAAAGAGTTTAAAGGAAGAGAAGGGAACCCACATAAGACTTAATTAGAAAGTTTAATTATTCCAGGACATGCAACTTACTGTTGCATGGGACCCAGAAAAGTTAACCAAGATTTCTCACTTTAAGGGTAAAGAAATCGAAGCTCAGAAAGGTTGAATGATGTGTCTAAGATCCCACCGGCAAGGAGTGACAGATCTGACTCTGATTCCAGAATTCTTTTTATTAATCAGAGTTATCAGCCAAGACACAGAAGGAAGTGAAGAGGGTCAGTACTTGGAGAAACGAGAAGGGGAGAATGGGGGAACAGGGAAGAGATTGCTGCTGTAGTTCACAGGCAGGTTGATCGTACTTAACCTGGTTAAGGAGGAGGGATGAGAAAAAAGGAGAGATTACGAAAAATCATTGGAAGAAGGGAATTGAAAGCTACAGATTACTTGTACAAAATGGAGAAACGGAGAATGGGGAATGCCTGAATTTATAATGTGCCCTCTGGTGTCACCAGTAAGTTGTGTTAAGTCAAGTTCATCCTTTCTGTTTTCCAATCTGACACATTTCACTTGCTAAGAAATCCTATATATAACATGGAACATAAATACACGAATTTCAGCCAGCTTTGAAGGAATAAAAAAAAAAACAGGTTTTCCAAAATTTATAATAATTTACAGATTCCCATCAGCTCACATCAAGTACATGAACTTTCATGTTCAAAGGGAAAATAGATTAGATTTGCTTATGTATTGCCCACTTAGTAGGTGTATTCAGGGGCTCGTCAAAATCTAATCAAAGTAAACCAAATGGTATTTATGTGGTAGTCTGCTTTCCAGGTCAAATTGACTTGGCTTTAATTGAAATGTGTTGTTCAAAAGATCAGAAAATATAGTGGTTAACTTTCAAACTTTTGTTTTAAAGAAGTTGACTGACACTTTCCAACAACATGCTCTTACTACCTAGACATGTAAAAACATGTAAAAAGAAGGGTAATATACGAATATGCTTTCTTGTGAACTTTTAAGTTTCATGTCTTTTAAATAGATTTTCAAATTCACACAAATACAGCTTGATAATAAAGAGATTGTTGATACAAACTCAAAACAGGAACTCTGAAATTCTGAGATAATTTAACAAATACCATGACAGTCAAAATGTTCTAAATTTATTCAGACTAATAGCTCTATTGCAGAGAAGATTGATTAAAATAGTCAAAGAGGGAGACTGATTTAGCAGATAATAGAAATTCCTTCTCTGGTGCTCACATTAAGTATAGATGTTTCCCTTAGCGGGATGTCAAATCTGCAAACTTTTCACCTGATCGCTTGGGCACGGTATGAGAAAATAGCATCCTCTCGAGTTTTACTGTGTCTATTTGTCCAGGTCAGTGCATCCACCGGAAAAATAGATCTGAAAGCTATTTCAGTTGTAAAATTGTAATAACCCTCCCAGGGAAGCAGGCCTTTTTCTAGACTTTCCTTCTTTTTTCTTGATAGTGGGATTTAAGCATGTAAGTTTAACCATAATAAATGTAATTTTTTAAATAGTAAGCTAGTTTTCTACCTCAGGCTTCCCTGGTGATTCAGCAGTAAAAAATTCACCTGCAATGCAGGAGGCTTGCAGGAGATGAGGGTTCAATCCCTGGGTCAGGAGTATACCCTGGAGGAGGAAATGGCAACCCACTCCAGGATTCTTGCCTGGAAAATTCCAAGGACAGAGGAGCCTGGCGGGCTACAGTCCATGGGGTTGTGAAGAATTGGACACGCCTGAGTGACTAAGCATACACAGTTTTCTACCTCGGAGTTCAGGGAAATGACTGACAATAGAATCTTATTTAGAACTTCATTCTTGATAGATTTTTAAAAATAGTTTATCAAGACTGAAGATTTTAATGGAGGGTGATAGTTAAAGGACAAGAGTCTCAAAATCAAAAAATCAGACTGATTTCAAATCTGGCTCCAACTATAAGCTATGTGATAGCGGGTCATTTACCTTCTCTGAGCCTGTTTCCTTGGCTGTGAACATGGATGACATATGAATATCAACATCAGATAACACCTGTCAAAAACAGATAAGCCCTGGTACACTAGAAAAACTCAACAAATGTACTTGCTATTATTATTAAAAATAAAAATATTTCATTAGAAAATTTATGCCATTTTTTTAATGTCAATCTTTTCCCTACTCTTATAACTTGTCAAATTCAAATTATTAAATTCAACTAGCCTTTAATTTGTGTGAAAAGATTATTTGCCTTTTAAATTTTCCAATTTCCTGGACTCACTTCTCATTGGCTAGAAAAATATTTCTTTGGCTTCCAAACCAAGAAAGTGAATGTTTTACTAATATGTGTTGAAAGAATCTAACATGCACCAAGATTGTCTTCAGAAATTATGCCTTGTGTGTGCTTTAAAAGATATACCTCAGGCATTTATATTTCTTGTAAAGTTGTTCTTCACATGTCCTCTCCCAGCACCTAGCATAGGTAGGTGCTGTAGTTATCACTACAGTTACCACTAAGTTATCTCTTGCTTTGAAATTGTCTGAAACAAGATTTTTCATTATCTGCCTCCCTGTAAAATTATTGCCAGTGACTATGACTCCCCAGCATGCGGTCTAGTGCCTTGCAGGTTCTGAATCATGGCCACGTGAGCCACAGCAAGGGATTTCAACCTAATCCAAAGCACAGTCAAGAGCTCCATTATGGCTAGTAATAGAAGAGAGGTGGTGAAGATCCCTGTTCTGGGACAGGTTGGTTCCTTTGGGGACCGTATCTGAGTTGAAGAGAAGCAATGAGGAAGTTTATTAGGAAGTGCTCTTGGAATCAGTGCCTGTCCAAGGGAAATAAAAGAACAAAGCTGGGCAGAGCGAGACGTTGGGCTGTGATACAGTCTCAACTTTGGCTGACCTTACAGTGAGCTCTGAACTGGGACAACCCTTCAGAGATGTCCCAAGTTTTGAGTGAGAGAGCTAGGTTTTATATCCCCATGTGCCTCTTGGGATCACAGCTCTCGTAAGCCCAGGTAATCTCCCCAAGAGACCTGCCAGCTGAGACCACAACAACACTCCTAGCACCCAAAGAGAACTCTAGATGGCAGTCACAGTGGCCACCCCAACCCCTATCCACAGCTTAGTAGCAAGCTATTTGAATTCTCACAGTCTATGCTGATCCTGGATGGTCAACTGCCTTCATTCGTTGGTTGAGTAAAATATCTATGGAAATTCTTGCAGGTGCCAGGCAAAGAAACATTAATTAAGTCACAGACCCTTTCCTCAAGATGTACATAGACTGAAAGAGAAGACAGGCAAGTAGAGAGAAATTTTTGCCTTCCCACTCTCAGTGACAAGCAATCAATTTTTGTAAATGAAGCTTTGAAAGATTCTCCTAGTAGCCACAGTTATCTGCCTTCCATTCATTTCCTTGCTTCTCTTAACTCTCTTCTCCAACCCATAATAAAGTTTTGAGAGTTTATAAAAAAGCAGGCAGGCAGATTGAAAATTAAGAAATCACCAATAATCTTGGAACAAGTAATACAGGATACTACTGTTGACAAAATAGAGGCAACAACAGCCCTACTTAACAGCTTGTATAAAAGACCTGTCACCTTGTAGACATGGTCGTAGAGTCAACAGCTGGAGAGTTACTGCACCCAACTCTGAAATTTGAATATTGATTCGTATGCTTTCCCTAGTGGTCCAGTGATTAGGACTAGGTGCTTTCACTGCCAAGGGTCTGGGTTCAATCCCTGGTCCAGGAACTAAGATCCCACAAACCACATGATGTGGCAAAAAAAATACACACAAAAAAAGATGATTTGTTATGTTATTTGTTTGTTGTGAAGGGGCTTCCCTCATAGCTCAGTCGGTAAAGAGTCTGCCTGCAATGTGGGAGACTGGGGTTCAATCCCTGGGTTGGGAAGATCCCCTGGAGAAGGAAATGGCAACTCACTCCAGTATTCTTGCCTGGAGAATCCCTTGGACAGAGGAGCCTTGTGGGCTACAGTCCATGTAATTGCAGAGAGTCAGACACGGCTTAGCAACTGAGCACACAGCCACATCCACACATACTTACTGCTTCTTTCTTAGTGGCTGGTTTGTCTTATGACAGTGTTTTATGCGTTTAGGACTCATTGCTAATGTCTATAAAATATGATGGCACTGATAAAAAATAAAGGAAAAAAATATGATGGCACTGTATTGAGTTTAACATTAACAGTTCAATTAAATTAAAAGATTGACTATGTTGCATGTAGATATAATATTTATTTTATTATAATTAAACCAACTAGGACCAAAATAGCAGGGGTGAAGAAATATACATTTATACTAAACATGAAGAACAATTTTACCTTCTCTATATGCGACATTCTTAGAGACCTCTGGACTTTATGCAAGTTATGTGAAGTTTAACTTTTGAAACAAAAGAGGTTAAAATTTCCCTAATTTTACATGTGGTCCTTGCTTGCTAGTTCCATCTTTTAGTTTTTCTGTTTTTTATCTATTTGATGGGTTTTGATAAGTAGATTTTTAAGAAAAATTATGATTTTGTTCAAACCAATGTACAGTAATTTTGAAAATCCAAGCAATATAGAAAATCACAATGAAGATAAAAAATATGCTCACTACAAATCATTTTAAGTAGGTATTTTTAATGAAGTAAAATTATTAAACAATTACAAACATTTATGTCAAGTACCTAACATGCTGAGCACCACACCAAGTATTCAGGGGATGCAGACAAAGAATAGTCTTTGCCCTCCTGAAATGAGTGGTCTATGGGTAGGTCTACCAAAAGCTTACAAAGTGGTATCTGACAATTTACATACCAATAAGGAAAGAGTTGGCACTGGCTATTTCCTGTTTCCTAAATTAATGCTTGCATTAATGCATAACCATACTAGTGACCTTTGTTTGGAAATAAGAAAATGTTTTCTGACAGTCATACCAAACATCTTAACAGGATATCTGGCTCTACCCCTTACTTTCATCCCATTATTAGTGCCTGAATGATTCTAATTTGAGATATTATTTCAAAGGCCTAAAAACAAGATAAGTTAAAGGACATATACAGCATAAAGAAGCTGAGGTTACTTGCATATAAGATAGAATGATGCATTTTATATTTTAAATTTTTTAATGGACCTAAAAGGACAATTTTTTTTTAAGTGTGAGAGTCTTATATAACTTGGTAGATTTTGACATGTATGCTGACCTAAAGGTTAATCTAGTCCACAGGTTTTTTAGTCTAAAATTCACAGATGAGGGTCCATGCCTGTACTTCAGGGGATTCACCAACTTCTGGAAATTAGATGAAATATAGTGTTGTAGGTTCATTCTTTAATGGTGAAGATGCAGTGATTCTAACAGATTCTCAAAGTCATTTTGAACCCAGTACATTTAAGAGACAGTGGTTTCTATTTCAACTCCTCATTTTAAGTGAGGAGCATGCTAAGATCCAGAAACGGCTGAGGGATTTGCTGGGGACCACAGCTAATTAGCAGCTGCCCAGGAATAGAGCACACACCTTCATTAGGCCGCCAGTCCAGCTCCCGCGCCCCCTGCGCACAACAGATAGATTGTACTCATCTCAAAATGGGATCTGGAGTCCTTCCCTTCTCCAAAAAAAAAAAAAAAAAAAAAAAGGAGCACTGAAGTTACAAAATGAGATCTTCGGAGAAATGTCTTCGGGTCACTCGAGGGAGATCATCAAATAAAATTTAAGCCCTGGACTCAAGCAACAGATGTCCTTTTAGCAGACGCCAAACATTTGAGAACTGATATTCCCTATTACCGTTCAGCCCCCACTGCTCACTGTTAAGTGTCTGTTCCCATCTCTCTCTATTGTTTTACCATTGCCCTGAGTTTATATTGCATTGCATCTCTTAACAAGCTTTCTCCTCCGACTTCAGAATTCATTTTTGGCCTGTGTCCTCTCCGCTACATTCATCTCTCTCAGCCTCTTCTTTTATGAAATGTATGGTCCCACGTGTGCCATCCTCCGGGCCCTCGCAGGAAAAGGCCTGATCTGTGGCACAGGACAGGTGCAGGGCCCGAGCCACCGGGAGGAGCCTGCTCGTGTGTCTAGCGATGAGAAGTGTCAGCCACCCTTCCTTTGAGCTTCCTAGGCATGCCTGCTGCAGCCTTCTCGCTGACCCGAGAACCGATCCCTCGAGGGCAGCAAGCGCTGCAAAACACGATGGCGCTTTGTAGGGACCAAGTACCGAAAGGGAAAATCGATGGCCATGCTGCTCCTCGCCTAGTTTTCCGGGTAATAAAATTATGGTCAAGCAAAACTAAGAGCAGGAAATGAGGGAGACTTGCGTTCAAGCGCCTTTGACCAGCTTCGTCCACCTTTTCCAGCTGGCCCACGTGTTACCCACAGAAGAAAACTTCCTGCTGCTTTTCCGGTGCCAGCAGCTGAAGTCCTGCGAGGAATTCATGAAGGTACGGGAAACCTCTGCCCCGAGTGGCGTCTTCAGATACCGGGAAGCAGGGACACTGACCTTTTCTAACGTGTTTGGTCTTCCTTATCCAAAATTATTTACAGACATGGAGGAAATATGATACTGATCACAGCGGCTTCATAGAAACGGAGGAGCTGAAGGTAAGCAAACAAAAATGTGCACATTTTTCCCTTTCAAATACAACTATGAGTTTTGTAGTTTAAAAAAAAAAACAAACTTCCCACAAAAGAAACTAACGTTAAGCAATGGCACATTTTCATCCACTCTTCCACATGGTTAATAAAATACCACATCAAAAAAGAGACTGCACGTACTTCTTGAAATTCTGTTCAGCAACTGACATTTTCTGTGGTGTGTACAAATTGTTAATAAGGGAAAGATAGATGATAGAGAGATAGATATATGATGGTATACTAATCCAAATAAGTCAGATTATTTCCGTTAAAATTTGACATTTTATTTCAGAAGTTAAACAACTATATAGATGTCTCTTTAAAGATAAAGAAACAACTCTTGGACACCAATTGTGTGCCAGGCACTTTATACATATCTTATTTAATCTTCATGTGAGTTCTGCGGGATTAATGTTACCTCAGTAAGGAAAAAAGGGAAGAGAAGTTAAGTGATGAACTGAAGGCTACACGGAACAGGACATACAGCTGTGATCTGTGAACTAGTTTGCTTCCAAGGCCCCTGGCTTACTGTATCTCAGTAACAACAAGAAAAACAAAGTCTTCATATAATCAAACTTCTGAAAAACTGTAACTTTGAAAATGAATTTAGCAATTCATATCTCAGAAATGTACTTAGGAGCTGGTAGGAGAGGAGGGAGATAGGAAGGAAAAGGGAAAGAGATCTGAAATCAAGTCTTGTCTCTGGACAGATCTCTTTATCATTCTGCCTCATTTTTTCATCCTTTATTTGAGGGTAATAACACCTACCTCTCAATTTACTGTGAGGCTCAAGTAAGATGTTACATCTGAAAGATTTTGTGAAATACAGGTAATATAAATTGTATTATTCACGAACTCAATAATTTACTAGACTTTCAGAAATACAAAACCATCTTTCTCTCATTTCTCTAAATTGACCTCAATACTTCTCAGTCTGAAAGACTCTATTTTCTCTATCTTTAGGATATAGAATAACTAAAAGAAAAACAAATATTGAGCACCTGCTATGTGGCAGGCATAATACTAGATGCTTAAAATGTATTTTGACATTTAATCCTCAAAGAAAATTTGCAGGGGAGGTATTATAATTCCCATTATACAAACAAACAAACTGTAATTCAGAGAAATTAGATAATTTTCCAAGAGTACTCAGCTGCTTGGGAAAAGAACCTGACTTTGGACATAGAATATCTGATAACAGTAATAATTTTTTTCCCCACAACATCAAAAGTTTTCAGCTTTAGTCACCAAGAGTTACCTCTTATGCTGTTATGTATGTAGGGAAACATGAATATCAAACATGGTTTCCTGGTCATAGTTTAACATTGTTTGAGTTACACGTATTTGATCATTGAGGGCTTCCCAGGTGGCACTGGTGGTAAGGAATTTGCCTGCCAACGCAGGAGACTTAAGAGATGTGGGTTCGATACTTGGATCGGGAAGATCCCCTGGAGGAGGCCACGGCAACCTACTCCAGTATTCTTGCCTGGAGAATCCCATGGACGGAGAAGCCTGGTGGGCTACAGTCCATGGAGTCACACAGACTGGAACAACTTAGCACATATGTATAATCACAAAATTGCTAAAGCATATGGAACTAACAACACTTAAAAATGCAAACATTTTTCATGTGAAATCACCAAAAACTATATTTTTCACAAATTTGTAGTTCAGCAACCCACAAGGTGACAGTTAAATTACTGTGTTTTTATTCTACTGGACCAAAAAAATTCTTTTAAAAATCATTTCAAGTTTATAACGAAACTTTAGCTCATTTCCAATACTGACCTTCTTTGTTCTAAATTTTATTCTCAGAAGAGATTCTAAATAGAAGTACTTCTCTCTGGGGAATTTTGAAGATAAGTTGGCATTCTTTTTTAATGGATCTTTCAAGAAAGCTAATTTTAAGATTCCATAATGGAGTAAAACATTGCTTGCTCTCAGACATGACTTTGAATCTCAGCGTCCTGAAGTTTCTCCCAGGCTATTTTTGTGACCACCATTTTAGTCTCTGATGAGGATTTTTAACCCAATTAGTCTCTGACAAAAGCCTCATATGGTTCAAAAATAAAATTCATCCCCAACAGATAACTTTGAATTTTCCATGCTTCACTTTGAATTTTAAGTGGAATGTTTGAAGTGAAAATAAATTTATGAAACCAAGAAAAAAGTCTCCTTCCTTGAAAATAATGAAGTTAGATCATCCCAGCAGAACTAGAAAATTTGGGAGGGAGATAAATGACATCAAAGCTGAAGAAACCCAATCCTTCAGTAATGTCTTAACATATCAGCTCAGTTTTCCATAATTGCAGTAATTCATTTTCTGAACAAATAAAGACATTGCAAATGAACAGCACTAGACAAAGTGAAAAACTATTATATTCTTAAGTACTTACATTGTCGTTTATGTGGCAAGCTTTTGAAAGCTTTTATTTGATTTATTTCTCTGGTAAAAAAATTAAAATCACTCCTAAACTCCAACTGTCAAATTAATAATCATCTTTTCTTTCATCCTTCCCATATTAATTTCTACTTTGATGTGATTCATATCCTTCAAGAATTAGGTAACGCCTGCAGCTAACTATTTTAGTTTGAACAGTCAGGTGAAACATTCTAACCAAGGTGCTTTGGACTGCATCAAACCTAAAAGCTAATCCAGCCTCTAGTGAAGTGGCTATACACTGATACAGAAATACAGATTGTAAGGGCAGAAAATGCACTTGAAATTAAGGGTAGATCTCCACCTTGTATACTAATAATTGTTCACATACCTCTGAAAGGTATAGGGAATCCATTCTCTTTTTTGGGCTTCCCAAGTAGCTCACAAGCAAAGAACCTGCTTGCCAATGCAGGAGACATAAGAGACGCAGGATCAGTCCCTGGAGGAGGGCATGGCAACCCACTCCAGTATTCTTGCCTGGAGGATCAATCCCGTGGACAGAGGGGCCTGGTAAGTTACAGTCCATAGGGTCACAAAGAGTTGGACATTACTGAAATGACTTGGCATGCACCCAGGCATAGTGTTTCTTATTTCTTGGAGAAGAATCACATGAGTATCTGTGAAGATACCATTAGGAAGAAATGCATCCATTGGGCTAGCTGGCTTTATAAATTTTTACTCTGAGTCCTACATGGTGCATAATCTAACTTCTCTTTAAATTGAAATCATAAATGCATAGCATACCATAACATGGTCTGACCCATCAGTTCTCAATAAAAGGCAGATGTCATGCCTCTCAAAGGCAGCATCACTGCTGGATGCCAAGAGGACCTGTCTTCTAATGTTCTCCATTCATCCAGTCCTATTCTCAAAAAGAGGCTTTCTTTGTATTCTTGGGGTGTTCCATTCCAAGGCAGGCTGTAAAGAAAGCAGATTGTTATTGATGAACTTTATCTGTTTTTTGTCTTAACAGAACTTTCTAAAGGACTTGCTGGAAAAAGCAAACAAGACTGTTGATGATACAAAACTAGCTGAGTATACAGACCTAATGGTAAGACTGATCTTGAAAAGATTATACCCAAGAGCCTATGAAATATTACGGTGTTCTGGCTAATTCCCAAGACTACACAGGATGAAATGAATAAACCATGGTGTGGGCATTATATGCATACATATATCATTTCACTTGAAAAGTGAAATACCTATGAAGCTTCTACCTTGTAAGGCTAGCTTCAAGGCTTCCTGTATGAGCGTTTCCTTTCTTGTGGAGTTAAGTAATTTTCATCTATCAAAAGATCACTTACTTAGAAATTTATTCTGTAAGGATTGATTCATATTTTCTGCTCATACTCTTTGATGCTGTAAAAGAGAAAAACAAAGTAAATATTTATTTTCCTATTATTATTTGGAAAGTTTCAGGATGTGCTATGTAGTGCCAGACAGCATATCTCCCACATCTTGATACATACAAACACATATTTGCAAGAAAAATAAACAATGATGTTCCAGAAGTCTAGCGTAAGATCACTTTTACTCTATTTTATATTGCTGTGATAAACTTTGGTAATTGACAAGTCATAGAATTGAAATTTTGCACTGAAAGTTTAATAAATGCTAGTTTCTAGAATTTTGCCGCCTATATAGGTAATTGATTACTCAAACTTCTTTATTTTGAATTTCCTTCTCTATGCAACAAATATTTTTTTTAATACAAAATAATGCTTTCTGTCTTTCAGCTGAAATTGTTTGATTCAAATAATGATGGGAAGCTGGAATTAACTGAGATGGCCAGGTGAGTTTAGGAACTATGCAAATATTATCATTATAAGCTGACGTTTGTCAAAAATCTAATGCAGTTATATAATGTTTTTCTCTTAAAAGATTACTACCAGTGCAGGAGAATTTTCTTCTTAAATTTCAGGTATTTCTCTTTTTCTCTACCATACATAACATTTCTCAAAAGGTTAAAATGTGGGATATCTGCCAAGGGAAGCACAATGAAATATAATTGTAGCATTTTAATCTTTGCCCTCTTCTCTATCATCTAGGGAGTCAAAATGTGTGGGAAAGAGTTCAATAAAGCTTTTGAGTTATATGATCAGGTAAAAAAAAATTGTTTCTTATCTATAATTTGATTTTTTAGAAAAATTTGGAACATGCTCAAAAAGGGAAAAAGCCTCAAACTCAAGGTTATATTTAAAGAAACATGAGCTATTAAAATTACTCAGCCAATTTATTCTTGTCATAGGAAATGAATTACGTTATATCCCAAATTAGACGAATTTGATTCAAATCCTATGCTACAATTTATCTCCTGTGAACTGTGAAGAAGATACCAAACTCCTCTGATCCTTAATTTCCTCATTGGTAACCAAGAGATAATAATACTCAGTTTGCAGGGTAGAACGAGGGTTGAGCTAGATGAAAATATCCTGCAGGGATTCTCCCACGTAGGGTATAGTCAGATCACGTGTGTGAGGAAAGGTTGTGCATGACGTCAGCAGTTAACACGCTTGTTCCTTCTAATTTCTCTCCTCCTGGACCAGGCCAGTCCCCTGGAGGCCCTAGTACAGCTGTCCCACTGTGATAATGGCCCGCCTCTGTTACCGGCCGGGAATATACTTTCCCCACGCCTGTGTCCTCCCTCCAGCAAAACACTTGTGATTAATTTCTTACTTCAACGAGAGGTAGTGATATTGTTAACATACAGGGAAATAGTAAATGCAAAATCGCTTTGAAAATTTCAAAGCATTTTACAAATGTAAGGTGCTGAATGAGAGGAAATTCGTATCTGTTTTGGAACTTTGGAGCAGTTAAAAATTTGAGGGTCTGACCTACGAGGTTAGTATATCTGCCAAATTTGCAGTAGGCAGATTTTCTGAGGATTTCAATTATTTCCATTTTACTATCTTTGCCTTTTTAATGGATGAGGTTGCTTACATATTATTTTATTACCCCTCCCATAGGATGGCAATGGATACATAGATGAAAATGAACTGGATGCTTTACTGAAGGATCTGTGTGAGAAAAATAAACAGGTAATCTAGTTACCTTGCCATTTCCTTCTTAAGCAAACTTGATGGATCCATCCAGATGCAACCACACATCTACTTTGGAGAATCTACTGTAAAACTTTATAGAGGAGAAGAAGTAGATTTCAGTTCTTAACTTGATTTCATACTGGTCTGAATCAGTGTTTAACTGTGATAAATAGATTTGAAAAGTTACCTTGTGATTTATTTACATTTGTATAGAAGTTTAATCCAGCTCTTCTTTTTTTTTTTTTTTATTTATTTATTTTTTTATTTTTGGAGGCTAATTACTTTACATCATTACAGTAGTTTTTGCCATACATTGACATGAATCAGCCATGGATTCACATGTACTCCCCATCCCAGTCCCCCCTCCCACCTCCCTCTCCACCCAATCCCTCTGGGTCTTCCCAGTGCACCAGGCCCGAGCACCTGTCTCATGTACCCAACCTGAGCTGGTTATCCGCTTCACCCCAGACAACATACATGCTTCAATGCTGTTCTCCTGAAACATCCCACCCTCGCCTTCTCCCAGAGTCCACAAGTCTGTTCCATACATCTGAGTCTCCCCCTCTGTTTTGCATATAGGGTTATCGTTACCATCTTTCTAAAGTCCATATATATGTGTTAGTATACTGTAATGGTCTTTATCTTTCTGGCTTACTTCGCTCTGTATAATGGGCTCCAGTTTCATCCATCTCATTAGAACTGATTCAAATGAATTCTTTTTAATGGCTGAGTAATATTCCATGGTGTATATGTACCACAGCTTCCTCATCCATTCGTCTGCTGATGGGCATCTGGGTTGCTTCCATGTCCTGGCTATTATAAACAGTGCTGCGATGAACATTGGGGTGCATGTGTCTCTTTCAGATCTGGTTTCCTTGGTGTGTATGCCCAGAAGTGGGATTGCTGGGTCATACGGCAGTTCTATTTCCAGCTTTTTAAGAAATCTCCACACTGTTTTCCATAGTGGCTGTACTAATTTGCATTCCCACCAACAGTGTAAGAGGGTTCCCTTTTCTCCACACCCTCTCCAGCATTTATTGCTTGTAGACTTTTGGATAGCAGCCATCCTGACTGGCGTATAATGGTACCTCATTGTGGTTTTGATTTGCATTTCTCTGATAATGAGTGATGTTGAGCATCTTTTCATGTGTTTGTTAGCCATCTGTATGTCTTCCTTGGAGAAATGTCTGTTGAGTTCTTTGGCCCATTTTTTGATTGGGTCATTTATTTTTCTGGAGTTGAGCAATCCAGCTCTTCTTAATGCATTGTAAAACAAGCAGTTCTGTCTCATATTTTATTACTTGACAGTGGTTAATTCACTTCCACGTTTAACTGGATTATAATACTGTCTATGTCCTATTTAGGATCTGGATATTAATAATATTCCAACATACAAGAAAAGTATAATGGCTTTATCGGATGGAGGGAAGCTATACCGAACAGATCTGGCTCTCATTCTCTCTGCTGGTGACAACTAGGGTTGAAGACCATGACCACTCATTAGTGATACATTGTCTCTAAAAAATAATTGTGCACCATAAGGACGTAGGCTGTCTTTTCTTTTGTATCTGTAAATTTAACTGCATATAGATAATTATCCAAGATCTGTGGCACACTCTTTTCAGATTGTTTCTATACTCTTTGTAATGTACAGTTTTTGTAACCATATGACTGAAAAGGAGGATGTCTATGCTTAGGCCAGTCAATACACCCAATGAAAAAAAAATAACCTAACATATTCTTCCTTCCATACATGTCGTTGGACAAGACTTCCCTCAGAAATCCACCAGGATTAGTCTCTAAAATCCTAGTCTCTGATATTTGTCACTATTGAATAGAAGGATTATACATAACAAGCTAAGCATTCTTATTTCAGACAATCTGAAGTCTGCCCAACAAAATAGTTCTAAGCTGTATTTCCAATTGGAAGAAATGTGCTTTTGCATCTAAAATACCAAACTACCAATCAATAGTTAATCACGGCTCTATGAGGTTAATAGTCTCACTTCACTGGGCAAGAATTTAGTGAATCAGCAATACTTCTACTGCTTGAATTCTTGTCAGTCTACTGGTTCAAGTTGATTTGATGACAAGGAAAGGCAGACAATGCATAGATCTACCTAATTCTACATTTGTATTTGTATTTATAAGTCTACTGTCAAAGAGTATGACCTCAACCCATTTTCTAACTGGTTTCATGTCTTGCAGCCTATAATTATTCTAGGAAACTGCTGTTTTATGTCATAGTCTATGTACTATCAGATTAAATTATATATCAAGTATCCTGGTGTTTACTTTGCATACTTCTTGGATTTTCTTTCTGTGTAGAACTGTTCTTCTCCACCAAGGGTAACTGCTGCCTCTGAAAATAATTTTTTTCTGGATACGACAGCCCTGTTTTTACTACATAAGTGAATTTTAAGGTAAAATTCACGGCACCCTGATTATTGAATGTTACATCAACAATTTTGTCTATTCTGTGAATTCTATATTTCATACTGATCAGCATTCAAACTAGTTCTATTTCTATCTGCAGATAGTTTCAAATGAGTTAAAAAGAACATCTGGAAAGAAATTGCTAATGCAATCATTTATCTTATTTAGCAAGGGTAATTCTAAAACATTCTCTTGACACACATTCAAGCCACAGTTTCATATATTTGTAGCTAGAACATACTATACTGGCTATAGTTGACATGTCATGCTTGGTGATTTCTCATTTTTTGATTGTGAAGCAGGGAACTATGAGAGATGTGTCTCTGAAATTTATAGTTACTACCAAAGAGTCAATGGTTCTGGATCACTTTGAATGTTGCCATTCTATAAATTCAGCACTGATTTTCTCAATTCATATAAATAACAAAAAGTGAGGTATTTCTTTCCCCCAAGAATGAACAGAAAAGAGATTGCCAAAAAATAAAATTTATCATATGATTTCAGTGGTAGACTGGCTTTGCTTTTAGTGTGTAAATGGAAGCACTGGACTTAGGCTGAATTTAACTACTAAGAATAAATAAAAATGAAAATAACTTTAATAATTTCTTGTATTTCTGTTTTCTTCCTCAAAAAAGTCAGTGAACATGTAACCCATGATCAATCCATGGGAAATGTAGGTTACCAAAATTATTACACCCTAAGACATCTAATGGGCTTCCCTGCTGGCTCAGATGGTAAAAAATCTGCCTGCAATGCGGGAGACCTGGGTTTGATCCCTGGGTCAGGAAGATCCCCTGGAGAAGAATGGCACCCCACTCCAATATTCTTACCTGGAGAATCCCCATGAACAGAAGAGCCTGGTGGGATACAGTCCATGGGGGCGCAAAGAGTCGGACATGACTAAGCAACTAAACACAGCACAAGGCATTTAAATAAATGTACAACTGCCTGACTCATTATTATTGAATTATGGGATGCCTCATTGAATTAATAGGTGTCTCTGACATTAAGATTTACAAAGGAATCTCAATAAACATAATCAAATATTTCTTCATGAAAGATGTTCTCTAGAGAAGTAGGAAGAGTATGCAGAATTTCCCTACATTTCATCTGTGGGTGAACAGCTGTTCATTGCAAAGTATACACCATAACTAGACCAAGTCTGGTACTCTTACAATAATAGCGAGGAAACAGAAAGAAAAGCAACAACAAAAATTCTGATAGGAGTATGTCTGAGGGAATGTCTTAAGAGTGCTGACAGTAATACGGGCCACAAATTGAGCACCAGGCCCATCAGGGTGGACTTTAACTCCTAAGCACTCCCAGGGAAAATTCTTACAACTCAGCTAAATTAGTCACAATTACATATAGGTGACAGGCCAGCCTCCTGGATCAGAGAACAGAACGAAGAATGGAAAATGAAAGAACAAATGTAAGATAGCTTGTATAACACCTACCTCGTATCACGAAATCCATTCCAAGTATGTTACCAGTCTAAATGGGAAGTATATGCAGACAGCAAGAGAATATCTCTAATACTTTAAGCATGGAAAAATTCCTTAACCAATTATGAAAAAGCAGACTGAAAAATTGAACTCTATTAAAATTAAGAACTCTGTTCCCAAAAATATACTATTAACAGAGCAAAGTTGTTTGTAGCTTGAAAAACCAAACACCAGCGTGTGAAAAGGTATTCATGTTGGCTCACAGTCTTGAGAGTTTCCCAGGTGAAACCCCAAACTGGCTCCAGTACACAGAGGGCATGAAGGGACCTAAGAGAGAGGCAGACCACTCCAGGCTGGTAGGTGGCAGTTTTAGTAAGGAAGGAAACTGACATACAAGGCTCGGCTGGGGTATTAAGAGAGTAGACCCCCACACTCACCCACCCGAATCTGAGAGTTTCCATAGAGCCTTAACCCTGGGTTCGGTCATGCATTCAAGCCAGGTGGTCTCACAGTATCTTACTTAGTCGTGGCTGAAATAGCTCTGATGTAGGAATGTCAAATGGACATTCCAGGAAGGAGGGAGTGAGGAGCCTGGACTCAGCTCTTGGGTCAACCTGCAGTCAAGTCCACTTGATGACGTCCTTCAACGATTTGTAACACTGACAAAGATACAAATATATAAACATTGTTTTCAAAAAATAATGTTTATATTTAACACAACATAAAAATGTGTAAGAAAGCTGAGCAGGCATTTCACAAATAAAAGGATATCTAACTATCCAAAATAAAAATAAAATAATCAGCTTTATTAGTAGTCAGGAGAAATCAAAATAAGTGGAATACTACCATGCACTCACCAGAGAGGCTAAAGTTAAAGAGATTTTTGAATGCCAAGTATTGGTGAGGTTGTGGCACAGTGAACATGTTTACACACTGCTTGGTGGGAAGTTAAGTTGTGAAGACCTTGAAAAGCCATTTGACAGTATCTACTAAATTTGAATGCACATATACTTCATGGGCTTCCCAGGTGGCTCAGTGGTAAAGAATCTGCCTGATGATGCAAGAGACACAAGAGATGCAGGTTTGATCCCTGGGTCCGGAAGATAACCTGGAGGAGGGCATGGCAACCCGCTCCAGCTCCGGTATTCTTGCCTGGAAAATTCCATGAACAGAGCCTGATGGGTTGCAGTTTATTGGGTTGCAGAGACACGACCGAGTGGCAAAGCACACACACACTTTACAATCCAGAAATGTCACTTTTAGGCTTAGCAACCTAACAGAGAAAGGTGTGTGTGTCTTCCAAAAAAAAAAAAAAAAGGCATGTTTAAAGCAAGAAGCATTGTATTTGACATAACCCAAACTAGAAACAATCCAATGTCTACCAACAGCAGAACAAATAACCTGGTACATTCCTATGGTGAAATGTTATGTAACAATGAGAATGAGCACAGGGCACAAGCCTACACATGGACGTCACCAGATGGTCAACACCAAAATCAAACTGATTATATTCTTTGCAGCCAAAGACCGAGAAGCTCTACAGAGTCAGCAAAAACAAGACCGAGAACTGACTGCGGCTCCCACCATCAGCTCATTATTGCAAAAGTCAGGCTCAAATTGAAGAAAGTGGGGAAAAACACTGGGCCATTCAAGTATGACCTAAATCAAATCCCTCAGGACCATACAGTGGAAGTGAGAAATAGATTCAAGGGATTAGATCTGACAGAGTGCCTGATGAACTATGGACAGAGGTTCACAACATTATACAGGAGGTGGTGTCCAAAACCATTCTCAGGAAAAAGAAACATAAGAAGCCAAAGTGGTTGTCTGATGAGGCCTTACAAATAGCTGAGAAAAGATGAGAAATGAAAGGCAAAGAAGAAAAGGAAGGATACACCCATATGAATGCAGTGTTCCAAAGAATAGCAAGGAGAGATAAGAAAGCCTTCCTCAGTGATCAGTACCAAGAAATAGAGGAAAACAATAGAATGGGAAAGACTAGAGATCTCTTCAAGAAAATTCGAGATACCAAGGGAACATTTCATGCAAAGATGGGCTCAATAAAGGACAGAAATGGTATGGACTTAACAGAAGTAAAAGATATTAAGAAAAGGTGGCAAGAATACACAGAAGAACTGTACAAAAAAGATCTTGATGACCCAGATAACCATGATGGCTCAATCACTCACCTAGAGTCAGACATCCTGGGGTGTGAAGTTAAGTGGGCCTTAGGAAGCATCACTACGAACAAAGCTAGTGGAGGTTATGGAATTCTAGCTGAGCTATTTCGAATCCTAAAAGATGATCCTGTTGAAGTGCTGCATTCAATATGTCAGCAAATTTGGAAAACTCAGCAGTGGCCACGGGACTGGAAAAGTCAGTTTCCTTCCCAAAGAAAGGCAGTGCCAAAGAATGTTCAAACTACTGCACAATTGCACTCATCTCACACACTAGTAAAGTAATGCTTAAAATTCTCCAAGTGAAGCTTCAACAGTCCATGAACCGAGAACCTCCAGATATTCAAGCTGGATTTAGGAAAGGCAGAGGAACCAGAGATCAAATTGTCAACATCCACTGGATTATAGAAAAAGCAAGAGAGTTCCAGAAAAACATCTATTTCTGCTTCATTGGCTATGCCAAAGCTTTTGACTGTGTGGATCACAACTGTGGAAAATTCTTAAAAGAGATAGGAATATCAGACCACCTTACCTGCCTCATGAGAAATCTGTATGCAGGTCAGGAGGCAACAGTTAGAACTGGACCTGGAACAACAGACTGGTTCCAAATAGGAAAAGGAGTACATCAGGGCTGTATATTGTCACCCTGCTTATTTAACTTATATGCAGAGTACATCATGAGAAATGCTGGGCTGGATGAAGCCCAAGCAGGATCAAGATTGCCTAGAGAAATATCAATAACATCAGATATGCAGATGACACCACCCTTATGGCAAAAAGTGAAGAAGAACTAAAGAGCCCCTTGATGAAGGTGAAAGAGGAGAGTGAAAAGTTTTAACTCAACACTCAATAAATGAAGATCATGGCATCTGGTCCCATCACTTCATGGCAAATAGATGGGGAAACAGTGGAAACAGTGTCAGACTTTATTTTTGGGGGCTCCAAAGTCACTTCAGATGGTGACTGCAGCCATGAAATTAAAAGCCACTTGCTCCTTGGAAGAAAAGTTATGAGAAACCTAGAGAGCATAGACATTCCTTTGAGAGCAGAGACATTCCTAGAGAGCAGAGACATTCCTTTGCCAACAAAATCCATCTAGCCAAAGCTATGGTTTTTCCAGTAGTCATGTCTGGATGTGAGAGTTGGACTGTGAAGAAAGCTGAGCACTCAAGAATTGATGCTTTTAAACTGTGGTGTTGGAGAAGATTCTTGAGTCCCTTGGACTGCAAGGAGATTCAACCAGTCCATTCTAAAGGAGATCAGTCCTGAATATTCATTCGAAGGACTGATGCTGAAGCTGAAGCTCCAATACTTTGGCCAACTGATAGGAAGAGCTGACTCATTGGAAAAGACCCTGATGCTGGGAAAGACAGAGGGCAAGAGGAGAAAAGAGTGACAGAGGATAAGATGGTTGGATGGCATCACCGACTCAATGGACATGAGTTTGAGCAAACTCAGGGAGATGGTGAAGGACAGGGGAGCTTGGCGTGCTGTAGTTTATGGGGTCGCAGAGAGTTGGGCACAACTTAGCAACTGAACATGACAAAGCAATTTCTATATAGATAAAATCCAAAAATATAAGAATACATGTTTTATAATTCTAAACAGAAACTTCAAAAGCAGCTTAACTTAGGTGTTAGAAGTCGAAATACCAGTCAGTTTTAGGGAGGAAAATGGAGTCACAGTGGGGAACGTAAGCAAGACTTCTGAACTCCTGGTGATATTTTGTTTCTTACCTTCTTAGTGGTTATACAACCAAATTCTCTTTGTGAAAATTCATGATTTGAGTATTTTTAGTAATCACAGTGAAGTGAAGTGAAAGTCACTGTCTGTCCAACTCTTTGCAACCCCATGGACTATAGAGTCCATGGAATTCTCCAGGCCAGAATACTGGAGTGGGTAGCCTTTCCCTTCTCCAGGGGATCTTCCCAACCCAGGGATTGAACCCAGGTCTCCTGCATTGCAGGCAGATTTTTTACCGTTTGAGCCACCAGGGAATCATAGGTCACTTAAAATTATTTTTGAAAAATTAATGGTGTCCAAAGCCTCCCTGAAAAAGCCAGCTATATAAACATAAGGAAAAGCACATTCATAGGATGAATAAACTGCTAGTGCAAAGGCCCTAGGCCAAATAATTCTGAGGAATAGAAAGAAAGCTGCTGTGAGTCTGGGTGAGGGGAGAGGGTGTATAACATAGAGGAGGCGAGATCACCTCTACCAGCGTAAGCAGTTGAGATTTTTGTATTAAGCACCATGTTTTCTGTCTCCAGACCCAAGGATTATTTTACTGTACACTTGAGAACTGCAAGACCTTGGAAGGAAATTGAAGCTAAAGGGATTGAGGCTGTGAATGAATTTATGAAAATACAAAAAACATTTTTATGTTCAGTTACAACAAAATAAAACTGATCAAGAACCAATCCCCCCCCTGAAAAGTTACTGGGCCTTTTTCTTTTCAAGGCTTTTCTAATAGAACTGTATCTCATAAAGACCTTACTGTTGTCTCCTTGTTTAAATGATGATCCCAAGAACCTGGTCCAATTGAGCAGGAAACATAAGCTTAACTTAATCATATGACCTTGGTCAAGTCCTAACTTCCTTGAGCTTCAGTTCTCTTTATAAAATGAAGGGGTTGAAGGGGCAGAGTCCAGATGGAGGAGAGGGAGCACATGAAGTCCACATTTCTGCACCACCAAGACACTGCCAGATGCTTGTGGGGACCTCAACACCCAGGCAGATGGGTTGAACCCCTGGGCAGTAGGGCAGGACTTGTAGGGAGGGAGGGGGAAGAAGCGGAGGCCAAAGGTGGTCAGCGCCCCTGGCGGCAGCTGGAGGAGGGGAGATATCCATACACTGGAAGAGGCACACTTACCTTGAGGGGCCAGCGGGGGCAGGAAAGGACCTGGGGTTTGGAGGATCAGAGGGGAATGTGGCTCACATCCCTCCACCGACTCAGCCTGGGGGGCCTGCTGAGGCCCTGTGCCTGGTCCTCCACCTTCCAAGGCTCCCTGTGCTCACAAGGGTCCTGGGGGGGCATAGAAGGGGGGCAAGGAGGAAGAGACAAGCTGGATGGGGAGCGACCCTTGGGGAACAGATATCAGAAGTCACTGGCTGTCCCCCAAGCATCCAGCCCAGGGCAACCTGTGGAGGCCCCAAGCCTGATAACTCCACAGACAGAGGTGCTTTTTTGTTTTTGTTATTGGGTTCTGTTTCACCTTCCAGTTGTTTCATATATATATATTCTCTAATATATGTTAATCTTCTCAATTTATTTGGTATTCTTTGTTACTGTTGTTATTTTAATTTTTTGCCACACTGCACAGTCTGCAGGATCTTGGTTCACGGGCCAGAGGTCAGGTCTGAGTTCTTGTACTGGGAGTGCCAAGTCCAAACTACTGGACTAACAGAGAACATCAGAACCCAGGGGATATTAATCACGGTAAGGTCTCCTGGAGGGCCACAGCTCAACACTGAGACCCAGCTCTACCCAACTGCCTGGAATTTCCAGTGCTAGAAACTTCAGACCAAGCAACCAGAAGACAGGAACCTATCAAAAAAAAAAAAAAAATGACATGACAAAAAATTATGTTACAGACGAAAGACCAAGGTAAAAATCTATAAGACTAAATACATGAAGAGGAAATAGGCAACCTGCCTGAAAAAGAAATTTAGACTAATGATAGTAATGATTGAAAATCTTAGAAATAGAGGCACAGATTGAGAAAATATAAGAAATGTTTAACAAAGACTTAGAAGAACTAAAGAACAAACAGAGATGAACAGCACAACAACTGAAACGAAAAATACAGTAGAAGCAATTAATAGCAGAATAAATGAGACAGAAGAATGGATTAATGAGTTGGAAAGTAGAATGGTGGAAATAACTGCCAAAGAGTGGAATTAAAAAAAAATTGAGGGGAAAAAAATTGAAGACTTTCTTAGAGATCTCTGGGACAGCATGAAATGCACTAACACTCGAATTAGAGGAAGAAGAGAAAAAGAAGGATGTGAGAAAATATTTGAAGATATAATAGAAAAAAATTTCCTAGCATGGGAAAGGAAATAGCCACCCAAGTCCAGGAAGACTGATGAGTCCCATAAAGGATAAACCCTAAGAGAATCACATCAAGACACATATTAATCAAACTAACAAAAATTAATTCAAAATTAAATTCAAAGAAAAAATGCAGCAAGGGAAAAGCAAAAATAATATATAAGGAAATCCCCATAAGGCTCTGCAGAAGCTTTGCAGGCAAGAAGGGAATAGCAGGATATATTTAGTGATGATAAGGAAAAACATACAACCAAGATTATTCTACCCAGCAAGGATCTCATTCTGATTTGATAGGGAAATTGAAAGCTTTACAGATAAGCAAAAGCTAAGAGAATTCAACCCAACCAAACCAGCCTGAAAAACAATGCTAAAGGAACTTCTCTAGGTAGGAAACACAAGAAGAAAAAGAATCATACAAACAAAACAATTAACAAAACAGCAGTAAGTACATATTAATAATTACCTTATATGTAAACAGATTAAATGCTCCAACCAAAAGATACACACTGGCTGAATGGATTAAAAAACAAGATCTGTGTATATGCTGCCTACAAGAGACCCACTTCAGACCCACATATAGACTGAAAGTGTAGTGATGGAAAACGATATTCCATGCAACTGGAAATCAAAAGAAAGCTGGAGTTGTTGTTCAGTTGTTAAGTCATGTCCAAGTCCTTGTGACCCCATGGACTGCAGGACACGAGGCTTCTCTGTCTTCCACTGTCTCCCATAGTTTGTTCAGATTCACGTCCATCAAGTTGGTGCTGCTATATCTAGCTATCTCATTCTCTGTACCCTCTTCCCCTTTTGCCTTCAGTCTTTCCCAGCATCAGGGTCTTTTCCAATGAGTCAGCTCTTCGCATCAGGTGGCCAAAGTATTGGAGCTTCAGCTTCAGTATCAGTCCTTCTAATGAATACTCAGAGTTGATTTCTTTTAGGACAGATTTACTGGTTTGACCTCCTTGCTGTCCAAGGGACTGCAAGCCAAGAAGACTCTCCAGCACCATAATTTGAAAGTATCAATTCATCTGCACTCAGCCTTCTCTGTGGTCCCACTCTCACATCCATACATAACTGCTGGGAAAACCACAGCTTTGATTTTGTAGACTTCTGTTGGCAAATTGATGTCTCTACTTTTTAATACACAGTCTAGGTTTGTCATAGCCTTCCTTCCAAGGAGCAAGCATCTTTCAGTTTCATGGCTCCAGTCACTGTCCACAGTGATTTTGGAGTCCAAGAAAATAAAATCTGTCAATGCTTCTACTTTTTTCCCTTCTATTTTCCATGTGTCTGTGTGTGTGTGTTTTTTTTTCTTGAATGTAGAGTTTCAAGTCAGCTCTTTTTTTTTTTTTTTTCATTTATTTTTATTAGTTGGAGGTTAATTACTTCACATTTCAGTGGGTTTTGTCATACATTGACATCAATCAGCCATGGAGTTACATGTATTCCCCATCCCGATCCCCTCTCCCACCTCCCTCTCCACCCGATTCCTCTGGGTTTTCCCAGTGCACCAGGCCCGAGCACTTGTCTCATGCATCCCACCTGGGCTGGTGATCTGTTTCACTATAGATAATATACATGCTGTTCTTTCGAAACATCCCACCCTCGCCTTCTCCCACAGATTCCAAAACTCTGTTCTGTACATCTGTGTCTCTTTTTCTGTTTTGCATATAGGGTTATCATTACCATCTTTCTAAATTCCATATATATGTGTTAGTATGCTGTAATGTTCTTTATCTTTCTGGCTTACTTCACTCTGTATAATGGGCTCCAGTTTCATCCATCTCATTAGAACTGATTCAAATGAATTCTTTTTAACGGCTGAGTAATATTCCACGGTGTATATGTACCACAGCTTCCTTATCCATTCGTCTGCTGATGGGCATCTAGGTTGCTTCCATGTCCTTCAAGCCAGCTTTTTTACTCTCCTCTTTTACCTTCATCGAGAGGTGATGTTCCTCTTCCCTTTCTGCCATTAAAGTGGTATCATCTGCATATCTGAGGTTGTTAATATTTTTCCTGAGAATCATGATTCCAGCTTGTGATTCATCTAGTCTAGCATTTCGCATGATGTACCCTGCTTACAAGTTAAAACGAGTGATGATATACAGCCTTGACGTACTCCTTTCCCAATTTGGAACCAGTCTGTTATTCTACGGCCTGTTCTAACTGTTGCTTCTTGTCCTGCACAGAGGTTTCTCAGCAGGCATGTAAGGTGGTCTGGTATTCCCATCTCTTGAAGAATTTTCCACAGTTTATTGTGATCCATACAGTCAAAGCCTTTAGCATAGTCAATGAAGCAGAAGTGAAATTCACTCACTCGTGTCCAACTCTTTGCAACTCCATGGACTCTCCAGGCCAGAATACTGGAGTGGGTTAGCCTTTCCCTTCTCCAGGAGATCTTCCCAACCCAGGGATTGAACCCAGGTCTCCTGCATTGCAGGCAGATTCTTTACCAGCTGAGCCACAAGGAAAGCCCAAAACGTGTTAGTCATTCAGTCATGTCCGACTCTTTGCGATCTTATGTATATTCCAGAAAAAAGAGTTAAAAGAACTGCAGATAGTTACATGGGAAGACAGCTTACCTGGGGATTTCAGTGTACTCCTTCCTATATACATTATACACACAAATTACTTTCATAAAAAATAAAGACTAAATGAAAAAAGGCAAAAAGTTGAAAACATACCAAAATGTTAACAGAAGTTTTCTTTAGGAAGTTAGCTTTCAAATCTTTTATTCTTTTGTATTCTCACATTTTCTAAGATAATAATTTCTTAAAAATCAGAGTGGAAAAACAGAAGGGCCTTGTCTTTCATTTGTGTGCTTGACGCTTCACACGGTGTTTTTAGTTACCTCGCTTAATCCTCATAACAACCCTGTGAAGCAGATATTACAATTTTGAATTTTACCATTAAGAAAATAAGTGATGAAACTTACAAAAGGTCATTTATGTAACTACTGTCACTTTTTTTTCCTACACCATAAAAAGTATTGATAATTTAAAAATAAAGAAGAAAGATGTGGATAGAAGAGAGGAAATGGTTATTTTTAAAGGTAAATGGAGATAGGTATGGGGCCCCAGTGAAAGGCAAAATTATCATACACATAAAGGGTACTCATTCTAAACCATTTATGTACACAATTTAATGTAATTGATGCATATAATTAACTGTCAATGTAATAAGGATTTGTATATCAGGCTTATAGTATATAAGTTCAAACAGGAAAACTAGATTTTTTTGCAGGAGGTAAGATGGAAGCTGCTGGCGCCCTCTCTCAGTAACTTAGGCAATGGGGAAAGTCAGCCTGGTGGGCATATAGTGAATGATTCCTAAATGGCGACCGACTCCAGGATTCCTGCCTGGGGAGTCTTGTGGATGGGGACTCTGGGGTGCTATACAGTCCATGGAGTCACAAAAGAGTCGGTCATGACTTAATGACTAAACAACAATAATGAAAGCAAAATACATTTTTTTAATATAAACTCAAAATTATATCTACATAAACTTGAAACTGTGGATTTTTTGTTATTTGATTCCTAGGATAACAAATTAGTCAAATTAAATATGGAATAAAATGAAATTATACATGAAAAGTTTTTATAAGCTTTGTTCATCTTTTCTACACAGAGAATACACACTTTACATTTTTTAGCATTTCCTATTCTAGTAATTTTATTTTTTTCAAAACAAGCGTTTTATTAAAAAAAATTTTTTTCTATTCTTTTCCAAATTCTTTTCCCATTTAGGTTACTACAGAATATTGAGCAGAGTTCCCTGTGCTATACCTGTATGTCTCTGTTGGTTATCTATCCTAAATGTTGCAGTGTATACATGTCAGTCCCAAACTCCCAATCTATTCCTCCCCACCCCATCCTTCCCTTCTGGTAATCGTAAGGCACAAAGAATATATACTTTAAATGCTGAGATGAAATGCTACCTACTAGGCGTCACTTTCTCTAAACTCTAGAAACAGAATGAATTACTCCCCCCTCCATAACCCTGCTGGAATATTCATCACAATGAATCACAAGTAATTATTTACAAGTTTATCTATCCTGTTAGATAATGAGTTTTAAGAGTGCAAATGCTGTAGATTATTCATGTTTTATTCTTATTGCCAAATAAAACTTCTGGTAACAAAATAGGTCCTGGCAAAAACTTGTTTGAATTAATACTAAGTTAACTGAGTTAATACTGAGTTAAAACTGAATTAATACTGAGTTAAAGAAGACAATTCATAAGTACAATGAAAAGGAAATACACTGAAAAGACAGAATCCATTATTAGATTTATTGGAAATCCTGTTTTCTTTTAGACACCGTCACCAAGGCCATCGTTTTAACATGTAACTCAAATGCTACTTCCACCCTTAAGTTTCTCCTGATTTTCTCCAGTTACAAATATCTGTTCCTTTCTCTGCACATCTAAACACTTTCACTTCTATTAATAGCCTTTCACTTTCCTGTTTTTATTTTTAAAAAATTATTTAAAGAGACAATATCCTATCTTATTCATCTTTTAATGTACAAGATCTACCTATCATTGGCCTAGCATATAATACACATTCCAGGAATGCTTGCTCAATTAACAATTTATTAGACCTGAAAATATTCAAATCATTATAGATAGTCTGCATAATTTCCATTATAACCAAGATGAAGGCCAGAGTAGTCTTAGGAGCCTTTGGTCTTCCTGATAAGTCCTTCTATTACATCCCACTGATCCTTGGTGACCTACCACAAAAAGAAAAAGTCAATTTAATGAGGTTCTTGTGTGTTTTTAAAGCTTAGTATCCTCACTGTTAATATTGTATTACATTCACAAAATGGCATTACCTTCCTCAGACTGTTGAATTCCCCTGAAATAAGTACTTCCTCTCCACCATCAAATCTGATTACCTAAAAAATGATAATAAAAGCTGTGAAATTAACTTCTTTTTAAAAGTTTTCTGAACCATTAGCCATTTTTCCCTTCTAACTGGCTGGAATATCTCTTTGACACTTTCAATCCAAGCACAAGTTTTAAAGACAAAACTGACAATTAAACATAAATTGATTTACTCTCTTAAAAATCCTCTCTCCATCATTTCTATGATTTCAAATTCTACCCAGTCTTAAAGATCAGCTTAAAGGCATGTCTAACAGAGCTATTTGCATTTAATAAAATTAATTTATTAAAGAATCAACTCCATAAGCTTAAATTATATTAGTATTTCTATATTATAAATAACATCCTAAATACAGCTCATTAAATAATTTAAATCATATTTACATTCAACATCATTGGGATTGGTTCTGCAGTCCACCTTCCCACCCCAAATCCACTTCCCAAAAGTGTTGAGAGAGAAAACAATGCTTACAGCTCCATTAATCCAAGAAGCATAATCACTACAAAGGAAAGCAGCAAGATTTGCGAGTTCTTCCACAGTTCCCAGCCGACCGCAGGGAATTCTGTCAATCATTTCTTTCTCAAATGCTCCGGTTGGGTCCATACGGCTAAAGGCACCCTTAGAAGTTAAGAAAATAGTTAGGTTGCTTTAAAAAAAAATCCTATTTAAGAAATAAATTTGCAACAAATGGAATGTTACTAAGGCAGCCTGTTCATATCTTACTCCCTATATGCAAAAAGTTTTGCCAAATTCTTCCATATTCATTTTGCCTAATATTGACCCTTAAAAAGCCACTAGAACATATAACCTTTCTCCATTAGTTTCTTCATAAGTAAAATGTGGACGCCTGTCTGAGCTAGCTCACAAAATTGCTGCCTGAGAAATGAGAAAATGTATACAAAAATACTCTGAAATACGTACAAGTTTAGTGTGATGGAAGTAAGGAGGCTACTGCCATTTGATTTAACACAGAAAAATGACCCCAGAAGAAAATATTTAAGAGGAAATTCCTTTTCCTTCTCCTTTTTTTCCTCAAAATCATAGGAAAGGAAGAAAACAAGTATGTAGTAATATCAAACTCAAGTAGGTCCCAGAGAGAGAAAAACCATAACTAAACCTGCCAAACAATTTCTGCCTTCTGTGAATGATGAGGCGGAGCAGGCCAAGATAAAGGATGCGTGCCTGTGCTCGAGTGTGTGAGTTGCTCAGTCGTGTCTGGCTCTCTGTGACCCCATGGACTGTAGCCCGCCTGGCTCCTCTCTCCATGGGGATTCTCCAGGCAAGGATACTGGAGTGGGGTGCCATGCCCTCCTCCAGGGGATCTTCCCAACCTAGGGACTGAACCTACATCTCTTATGTCTCCTGCATTGGCAGGTGGGTTTTTTAGCACTGGCGCCAGGGAGGAAGCCCAAAGTATGCATGCACACTGATTAATGAAAGTGATTGACTTTTCCTCCACGATTGCCTGGAAGTCTGGGTGACGATTCTTTTCGGTAATACAGACATGAGTCAGAGCAAGCACACACAGGCTCCTTGTGAGCCCTTCAGCCTTCCCTAGACAGGTGTAAAGAAAATCATAGACAAAGGTGTCAAACCTGGTTCTATCAGTGCTGGCTACAGAGTTTCCATACTTCAATTTTCTTTTAATTTCTTTAAAATTATATGCTTGTCATTTGCATAAAACGCATACCTAGACTGCTAAAGCTCCTGGATGGCAAGCATTTTGTCACAACTGTTTTTGTATCTTTCTCAGCACCTCTGCACACACAAGGCACTCAGTAAATATATGTTAAATAAATAAAAAATGCAGAAGACCCTTCCTAGATATTGAGGTCCTAGGATGAAGTTTCAATGACTGTTTAATCCTTTTCAGACAGTGCTTAACACAGTGATACTCTGAATCAATTTTAATATGTGCATTTGAATTATTTTTCCATTAATTTTATCATTTTTTATAATTTAAGTGCCAAACAAATAAGATGTTCAGTCAAGTTTCACTTAGGCAGGTTTTCTATCTTCCACCCTTCAAACTACTTAATTAATACAACCATCTTCATGTTAATACTTAACAACCCAGAACCACCTATAAGGCAAATGTTCCTTAGCATTATTTTCCGTTTATATAACAATACTGGAGTGGGTAGCCATTCCATTCTCCAGGGGATCTTCCTGATCCAGGGATCAAATCCAGTTCTCCTGGATTGCAGGCAGATTCTTTACCATTTGAGGCACCAAGGAAGCCCCCTCAGTTTATTAAGTTAAAGTTAGCAAATTCCACCTGGGCCTTCAAAGCAACACTGCAGGTGGGATTAGAAATTCCTGCTTTACATGAAAACAAAAAAGTATGAGAAGAAAGTTATTGGGGATAATGTGAGAGAACAGAGAATCTGTGAACTTTTTCAGCAATGTCTATAATAGCATAAGTGATAATTATGAGTTGCAATGAATATCTGGTTATAGGTAAATTACATGCCATCAGAAGAATTTTTAATAGCAGAGACATGGGAATTAGATGACATACATAACTAAGTGTTTAAAGTGAAAAGGCACAGATATGACTCAAAGAAAATGCTACTTATTTTCTACATATAAGACCAAGCTTATATGATAAATTTAGAAAGCATCTCTAACATTTAAAATATAGTTACACATCCATGATTTTAAAAAAAGGATGTCAAAGTAAGAACCTGTAAAATATATTAAAAAATAAGAAATATAATAACAGATCATTAAAACAAATCAGACAAAATGCCAAAATTCATGGCATAGAAGATCCCAGAAAAATCATATTAAGACACTGAAATAGACCTGATGAAGGAGTCGTGTAACTGCTGTTTTCTTTCCCAGCTCCTTATTTCTCATGTTGGATAATAACAAAACCGTCTTCCCTTCTCCCAGGGCTCTAAACTCTGGTATCCTTGGAAAATGCTGCCCATTGCAGAACATATGTATTAATCGTCCACTCCTTAATCACTCAAAACGTGATCATAAGCAAACCAAAACTTACTTTGGTTTTTATAGGCCCTGGTTGAATCACATTGAATCTCATTCCATATTTACCCCATTCAGCTGCAAGAGACCTAAAAATTCAAACAAACAGTACCAATTTTAAAAATATTATACTATTAATTACAAATACCATTAACCAAGACTTACCACATGCCAGAGACTACAGCTCCAGTAGGTAAGCACTATTATTCCCTGTGTTACAGACAAGGAAACTGAGGCACAGAGAAAATAAATCATTGGCTCTGGGTCATATGGCTAGTGAGTCTTCGACTTCTAGAAGTCTAGCTCTAGAGTTTGTGCCCTTAGTCACATGCTTCTGTATTATATAACATTTACATTCTAGTGTCCGAGGCACTATGCTAGACTGCCTACCATTCACATTTTAGCATGAAGACCAATATCAGCATACATTTTTAAAGAGGATAATACTATTTAGCATAAAGAACTGAGAGAATGATGTCTCTTCCTCACATTTTCTGGAGTTCAATGCAACTTTACTTTTAGTACATTAGATCACAGTGTCTGCAACATTACAAGTGCCTTCATCGAGTAAATGATGGAAACTGTGTAAAATGTGCCAATATTACTCAGAGGAAGAAGTACCCATCTCAACCAGGAGAAAGAGGGAAGGCTTCCTTCAGGAAGTGAGACTTGAACAGACACTTGAAGAAGGATTAGGAGGTTTTTGTGGGAGTGAGGGGAAAAGAGAAGAGGATGGAAGATACTGGAAGGGAGGGTGGAGAAAAGAAGACTGTCCAGGAAGACTGGACATGGGCCAGTGGGTGTAAAGGACAAAGGCAAACAATACGCAGTCTCCAGGACCTAAAAGACCTTATCTGGTATGACTGTGTGCTACAAGGTATGGAAGAGGGCTGATGGGAACTCAGGCTGGGGAAGAACACACACATTTATTGAGCATCTACTATGTGCAATTCACTGTGTAGTAATACAATATCAAAAAAGCAGCATAGGACCATGGCTCTTAAAGAACATGAAATTCAAATATCTAATAAGATCTCGGCAAAACAAATAGAGATATTGTACAAATGGTGTCAAAATAGTCAAATTCTAAGCTCTTATTTCCAATATCATTTCACCTTAAAAATGGTAATTATCTCTCTTCAGACTAAGTTTAAACTGCTGAGTAAAGTACAATTTTGCCTCCCAAACAAATGTGTATTATTAGCTTACAAGTTAAAAAGTACCTTAAAACTACTCAAAAAAGAGAACTGTATAGTTCAGCAGGAACTGAGCATTGGTTATGTACCAGATCTTGCTGAGTAATGAGCAAGATGAATAAGATCTGCTTTCTTCTCTCACAGTACACAGATCCTAGTGGGGAAGTTATATAGCTTTAATAATATATTAAAAATGGTCTACAATGCCCTTCTCTGTGCGCCTCCATTTTAGAATCTACAACACAAGATAGCCTTTATTAATGTGTGACTCTTCTCATTAGATTAGAATAAACAAAGTTTTAAAGGTGCAAAGGGTTATTGTTGCTCAGTCGCTAAGTCCTGTCTGACTCTCTGCGACCCCATGGACTGCAGAATGCCAGGCTTCTCTGTCCTTCACTATCTCTCAGAGCTTGCTCAAATTTATGTCCATTGAGTCAGTGATGCCATCCAACAATCTCATCCTCTGCCACCCTCTTCTGCTTTTGCCTTCAATCTTCCAGAGAATCAGAGTCTCTTCCAATGAGTCAGCTCTTCCCATCAGGTGACCAAAGTGTTGGAGTTTCAGCTTCAAAATCAGTCCTTTCAATAAATGGGTTGATTATCTTTAGGACTGACTGGTTTGATCTTCACACAGTCCAAGGGACTCTCATGAGTCTTCTCCAGCACCACAGTTTCAAAGCATCAATTCTTTAGTGCTGAGCCTTCTTTATGGCCCAACTCTCACATCTGCACATGACTACTGGAAAAACCATAGCTTTTCTATATGGACCTAAGTCAGCAAAATGATGTCTTTGCTTTTTAATGCACTGTCTAGGTCTGTTATAGCTTTCCTTCCAAGGAGCAAGCATCTTTTAATTTTGTGCCTGCAGTCACTGTTTACAATGATTTTGGAGCCCAAGAAAATAAAGTCTGTCATAGCTACCAATTCTCCTTATTTGTGATGGGACTGGATGCCATGATCTTTGTTTTTTGAATGCTGAGTTTCAAGACAACTTTTTCACTCTCCTCTTTCACCTTCATCAAGAGGCTCTTTAGTTCCTTTTCACTTTCTACCACTAGAGTGGTATCATCTGCATATCTGATGCTGTTATTTCTTTCAGCAATCTTGATTCCAGCTTCTGATTCATCCAGTCTGGCATTTTGCATGAGTACTCTGCATCGAAGTTAAATAAACAGGGTGACAATATATAGCCTTGTCGTACTCCTTTTCCAATTTTAAACCAGTTGCTTGTTCCATGTAAGATTCTAACTGCTAGTTCTTGACCCTCATACAGGTTTCTCAGGAGACAGGTAAGGTGGTCTGGTATCCCCATCTCTTTAAGAATTTTCCAGTTGGTTGTGATCCACCCAGTCAAAGGCTTTGGCACAGACAATGAAGCAGAAGTAGATGTTTTTCTAGAATTCCCTTGCTTTTTCTATGATCCATTGAATGCTGACAGTTTGATCTCTGGTTGCTCTGCCTTTTCTAAAGCCAGCTTGCACATCTGGCAGTTCTCAGCTCATGCACTGCTGAAGCCTGGCTTGAAGGATTTTGAGCATCACTTACTACCACATGAAATGAGTGCAGCTGTGCAGTAGTTTGAGCATTATTTGGCATCACCCTTCTTTAGGTTTGGAATGAAAACCGAGCTTTTCCAGTCCTGTGGCCACTGCTGAGTCTTCCATGTTTGCTGACATATTGAGTGTGGTGCTTTAACAACATCAACTTTGAGGATCTGAAATAGTTCAGGGGGAATTCCATTGCTTCCACCAGCTTTGTTCGTAGGAATACTTCCTAAGGCCCATTTGACTTCACACTCCATGATGTCTGGCTCTACACGAGTGACACCATCATGGTTATCCCAGCCATTAAGACCTTTTTGAATAGTTCTTCTTTGTATTCTTTCTCCCTCGTCTTAATCTCTTCTGCTTCTGTTAGGTCCTTACTGTTTCCATCATTTGTCGTGCCCAACCTAACATGAAATGTTCCCTTGGTATCTCCAATTTGCTTGAAGAGATCTCTAGTCACTCCCATTCTACTGTTTTCCTCATCTACTTCTTTGCATTGTTCATTTAAGAAGGGCTTCTCATCTCTCCTTGCTCTTCTCTAGAACTCCGCATTCAGTTGGGTGTATCCTTCCCCTTCTCCCTTGTGTTTTGCTTCTCTTCTTTCCTCAGCTATTTATAAGGCCTCCTCAGAGAACCATTTTGCCTTCTGGCATTTCTTTTCTTGGGGGACAGTTTTGGTTACTTCATCATGTACAATGTTACAAAGCTCTGGCCACAGTTCTTCGGACACTCTGTCTACCAGATCTAGTCCCTCAAATCTATTCGTCACCTCCACTGTATAATCATAAGGGATTTGATTTAGGTCATACCTGAATGGCCTAGTGGTTTTCCCTACTTTCTTCCATTTAAGTTTGAATTTTGCAAGAAGGAGTTAATGATCTGAGCCACAGTCAGCTCCAGATCTTGATTTTGCTAACTGTATAGAGCTTCTCCACCTTTGGCTGTAAAATATATAATCAGTCTGATTTTGGTATTGACCATCTGGTGGCGTCCATGTGTAGAGTGGTCTCTTGTGTTGCTGGAAGAGATGTTTGCTATGACCAGTGTGTTCTCTTGACAAAAATTATGTTAGCCTTTTCTCTGCTTCCTTTTGTACTCCAAGGCCAAGCTTGCCTGTTACTCCAAGAAATGAGAAAAAATATCCCAGAGGAGGTGATATGAAAGCCCTAAAGGGAGGTGAAATCTATTACAGTAAATTCTAACAACAGCGCAATCTAGGCAGAGACATATGAACGTGCATGATGTGTTTAAGGAAGTATAGAGCTTAGAATATCATACTGAGTTTTGGCTTTTATTCCAAAGATGAACAAAAAAATGATATAAGGTTTTTAGCCAGGGAATTATAACAAGCAGATAGACATTGTTAGAAAGATGAGTCTGGTGGGAACATGAAAAAAATATAAACTGGCAGCAGAGACACATATTATGGGGCTATTACAATAAAAACGAAAAGCAATGATAAGAACTTACATTAAAACAAAGACACTGGGGAAGTCCAATGGGGAACAAATTCAAAAAGCAATCATACACTGCTGAGAAAAAGCCAAAAGACCTGACAAGTGGAAATTGTCTATGCTAGTTCTATCAATCCTGTATAATAGTGGAGCAAGTATAACAAAAAGATGAAAGCATATTCAAGGGAGGTCAGAGGGGGCACTAGGAGAGAACATGGACACTCCAGTCTAAGTTCCTATCGGTCCTTTTCTCAAACTTTATAATACAGTCGCACTGGATAAATGATTAAAATTAAGTAATAATTAGTTTCTCAGTCACGGTAACCACAACGCAAGGGTTCCATGGCCACTTGTAGCTACTGGATGGTACAGATCTACGGAACAATTCAGTCACTACAGAGAATTCTAGTGGACGGTGCCTCTGTAGACAAACAAGACCTATTCATGAGACGCAATGTCCCCTGGCAAATCCAAATTAGCCATTGTTTTAGTTTTCTCTGGAAAGAAACAAGAAAGCAAGAATTTAGTTACACAGGCTTTCAAAGCACATCATCTCCAGGGACAAGATTAACCTGATAGTACTTATTAGATTACTATATACACAGTAATATAAGATTAACAAGATAGTACTCACTTGTTCAAGGCCTCCACTCCTGCCTTGGCAGAAGCACTTGGTACTACAAAACCTGATCCAGTCTCAGCATAGATGGTTGTAATAGCAAGAAATGATGCGCCTAATATTTTTAAATGATACAGTAATTAACAATACAGCTAAGCCAATTCACATCAGGAAAACATTATTTAAAATAATGGGATCTGACTCAAGAGGGTATAACAAAAACTGAAGAACTTTTTAAAACTTTATTAAGGCTAAATTAATGAAACAGTAATCTACTAAAATTGCCTCATCTTTCTTTGCTAGTAATCTTGCTGTCATTCAGGATGGCCCAATCTTAATCAAAATTCTAGGCCAGCCTATACCTAGGCTCAAATCTCAGAGGCCCTGCATAAGCAGCTGGATAGGATTTCCATTAGCTATCCACCCATTTAAACAAGAATAAATCAGAACTAAAACTAAATTAGCAGGGACTTCTGCCTTCAGCACCACAGACTTGCCTTCCTCCTGTAAACATAAAGAAACTGTAGCAAATATATGATACAACTATTTTCAGATACTGTTTAGCAGGCAGGGAAGACAGCAATTTCTGAAAGAAGAAAAACAAATGAAATGAGCCATAAGATCACATTTGATATAAAGGTACTATACATATACTATAGTATGTACTACATATATATATATACATATTATAGTGTATATTACAGTCCGTATAGTATATATCCTATATACATGTGTCATATAGACTGTCGCACAAGGAGTGGGAAAACAGTAAAATATAGCATTATCACGGTGTTTAGGAGACAGACTGGAGTTTGGAGAGAATGAGGAAGTTTGAATTTGTGAGCAGATTTACCCCAAAGGAGAACACATGTAAAGACAGAGCCTCATCAATCTGCATGGTGTATCCTTGAGTCTGGTCAGACACCAAAATGTACATGTTAGGCTAAGAGTCCATAAGGTCAGGCAAGAACCTGGGAGTCATCTGAACAATTCCCATAGTACACATAGGGCTGGGAGATAAGCGAGTCCAAGGAGCCTTGTTGAGTATCGGGGCTTTCAGCGGAATGTCCAGAAGGGCTGTGCATCAGAAGGAGGGTGTTTGTTGCTCAGCTGCTGACTTGTGCCCAACTCTTTGCAACCCATGGACTGCACCCCAGGCTTCCCTGTCCTTCACCAGCTCCTAGAGTCTGCTCAAATTCATGTCCATTGAGTCAGTGACACCATCCAACCATCTCATTCTCTGTTGCCTCCTTCTCCTCCTGCCTGCCATCCTTCCCACCATCAGGGTCTTTTCCAATGAGTTGCCTCTTCGTATCAGGTGGCCAAAGTAGGAGGATTTAATTAGCCCAAAGTAAAGTCTACTCTAGACGCACCCAAATAAAACTTCAAAGTGAACACTGAACTAATGGACCTGATCCACAAGCTTTTAATTCAAAAGGCAATGAAAATGCATACATATATGTGGACACCACTTACATACACACACATGCACACACCTCAATGACATAAAATTTATAGCATGCAACCAAAAATTACTACACACGAAAAGATATAGACACAACCAGGAAAAAAATCAGATAATAGAAAGTCTCTCAGAAATGCCATCAAAGGTAGAATCGGCAGATGAAGACCTTTCAGATGATACTGTACGTTGAATGGCTGCATGTAAAAAACAAATCCTCATGCTGCATACAAAAATAAACCGAAAACGGATCAAAGACCTAAATGTGAGACCTAAAACTGTAACAGTCCTAGAAGAAAATAAGGCAGAACACTCTGGCACAAATCACAGCAATATTTTTTTAGATCTGTTTCCTAAGACAAAAGAATAAAGGCAAAAATTAGCAAGTGACACAATTAAACTTAAAAGCTTTTGTACAACAAAGAAAACCATGAACAAGATGGAAAAAAACCTCCTAAATAGGAAAAAATAGACAAATAAGATAACTAATAAGGGGTTAATAACCAAGATATGTAAATAGCACATGCAACTCAATGTTAGATAAGCCAAACAGCTCTGGCTTAAACAGCTTAAAGAATGGGCAAAAGACCTGAACAAACTGTTTCCAAAGAAGATATATAGATGGCCATCAGACATAAGAAAAATGCTCAACATTACTAATCATCAGAGAAATACAAATCAAAAGCACAATGAGACATCACCTCACACCTGAAAGAATGGCTATCACCAAAAGTCTATAGATAACAAATGTTGGCGAGGATGTACAGAAAAGGGAATCCTAATATGTTGTTGATGGGACTGTAAATTGGGGCAGCCACTATTGAAAACAGTATGGGGTCCTCAAAAAATTAAAAGTAGAATTACCACATGATCCAGTAATTCCATTGCTGGAAAGAAATGAATGAAGAAAAGGAGCATACTAATTAGCAAAGGTACCTGCACCCCAATATTCACAGTGGCATTATTTACAATTGCCAAGATATGGAAGCAATCTTAAGCGTCCATCAACAGATGAATGAATAAAGAAAATGTGATGTATATATACACAATGGAATATCACTCAGCCATAAGAAAGAATGAAATTGCAACATCTGCAACAAAATGAATGGTCCGAAAGAGTATCATGCTTAAGGAAATAAGTCGGCGAAAGCCGAATGCTATATGTAATCACATATATTTGGAATCTAAAATCTAAAATGTACTGAACTGTGTGCTCAGTCGTGTCCAGCTCTTTGCGACCCCATGGACTGAAGCCCACCAGGCTACCCTGTCCATGGAATTTTCCAGGCAAGAGTACTGGAGTGGATTGCCATTCCCTTCTCCAAAATCTAAAATAAATGAATATATATAAGAAAACAGAAGCAGGCCCATGGATACAGAGACCAAACTAGAGGTCACCAGTGAGGTGAAAAAAGAAGGGAGTGGTGAGATAGGAATATAGGATTGAGACACAAACTACTGTGTATAAAATAAGCAACAAGGACACATTCATTGTACAGCACAGGAAAATATAGCCATTATTTTGTAGTAACTTTAAATGGAGTATAATCCATAAAAATATTGAATCACTATGTTATATACCTGAAAGTAACATAATATTTTAAATCAACTATACTTCACAATTTTTAAATTATTTTTTAAATATAAATTTATTTATTTTAATTGGAGGCTAATTACTTTACTATATTTAAAGATAGTAGAAAAGACTTCTGTTCAAGATGTCAGAATAGAAGTTATGTGTGCTCATCTCCCCCTGCGAGGCCACCATAATCACAACTAGCTATTGCACAACCATCAACAGAAGGACACTGGAACCCATCAAAAAAAAGATACTCCAAAGTATCTTCTTTGTCCAAAGACAAAGAAGAAGCTGCAGGGAGATGGTAGGAGGGGCACAATCATGATAAAATCAAATCCCAACCTCACTGGATGGGCAACCCAGAAACTGGAGAAAAATAAGCCAAAGAAGTTCTCCCACTGGAGTGATGGTTCTGAACCCCACGTCAGGCTTCCAACCTGGGGATCCAACAAAGGGACTGGGAATCCCCAGGGAATCTGACCTTGAAGGCCAGTGGGATCTGATTACAAGACTTCCACAGGACTGGGGGAAATGGAAACTCCAGTCTGGAAGGTCACAAACAAAATCTTGTGTGCACCAAGACTCAGAGAAAAGCAGCAGTAATCCACAGGAGACTGAAGCAAAACTACCTGCTAGTGTTGGAGGGTCTCCTGTACAGGCGTGGGTCAACAGAAGCTCCCTACAGGAAGTGGGGAAGAGGCAGCGGCAGTCTTGGAAGGTCCCCCTTGATGTAAACGCTCTTGAAGGTCATCAGTAACCAGACCAAGAGCCCACAGACCCAAGGACTGGGTTGGCTCAGGCCAAAAAACTACCAGGGAGGGGACACAACCCCACCCATCAGCAGGTAATTGAATTAAAGCTGTTCTGAGCAAGGCTCTGCTCACTAGAGCAAGACTAGTTTTTCCCACCAGCAGTCCCTCCCATCAGGAGGCTTACACAAGCCTCTTAGCCTCCTCCATCAGCAGGCAGACAGAAGAAGCAAGAAGAACCACAGTCCCACAGTGATTAAAACAAAACATTAAAGAAAGTTAATCAGCATGAAAAAGCAGGAAGTTGCATCCCAGATGAGGGGACAGGATCAAACTTCAGAAAAACAACCAAATCAAGTGAAGATAGGTAACCTTCCAGAAAAAGAATTCAGGATGACAGTGAATATGATTCAGGATATGGGAAAAAGAACGGAAGACCTACAAGAGCTAAAGAACAAACAGAGATGAATAATATACTAGAAGGAATCCATAGCAGAATAACTGAGGCTGAAGAATAGATAAATGACCTGAAGGACAGAATGGTGGAAACCACTGCCACAGAACAGAATATAGAAAATAGAATGAAAAGAAATGAAGACTGCCTAAGAGACCTCTAAGTGAAGTCGCTCAGTCGTGTCCGACTCTGCGACCCCATGGACTGTAGCCCACCAGACTCCTCCATCCATGGGATTTTTCAGGCAAGACACTGGAGGGGGTTGCCATTTCCTTCTCCAGGAGATCTTCCCGACCCAGGGGTTGAACCCAGGTCTCCCGCATTGCAGGCAGACGCTTTACAGTCTGAGCCCCCAGGGAAGTCCAGGACAACATTAAACACCTCAACATTCACGTTACAGGGGTCCCAGGAGAAGAGAGAGAGAAAGGATCTAAGAAAATATTTGAAGAGCTAATAGCTGAGAACTTCTCTCACATGGGAAAGGAAATAGTCAGCCAAGTCCAGGAAGCACAGAAAGTCCCAGGCAGGATAAAACCCCGGGAGGAACACACCGAGACACACAGTAATCAAACTGACAAAAATTAAAGACAGAGATAAAGTGTTAAAAGCAACAAGGGGGAAAAGACAAATAACCTACAAGGGAACTCCCATTAGGCTATCAGCTGATTTCTTAACTAAACTTGTAAGCCAGAAGAGAGTGGCATGATATATTTAAAGTGATGAAAAGGAAGCAACTACAATCAAGAATACTCTACCAAGCAAGACTCTCCTTCGGGTTTGATGGAGAAATCAAAAACTTTCCAGACAAGCAAAAGTTAAGAGAATTCAGCACCACCAAATCAACTGTACAACAAATGCTAAAGGAACTTGTCTAGGCAGGAAACAAGAGAAGGAAAAGGTCTACCTATAGAAAATAAACCCCAAACAAGAAAATAGTAATAGGATCATATATATATATATATAGATAACTAACTTAAATGTAAATGGATTAAATATACACATTAAATATAAATAATTAAATATAAATAAAAAAGACACAGACTGGCTGAGCAGATGAAAACATGTGCACATATGTACTTCCACTTACCACATCACTCTGCTTGATCCCCCAAACTGTATGTAATTATTTTATATTGTTAGGTTAATCATGTTCCCATTATGGCTTGCAACAGTAATTATCTTTCATTTTTTGTCTGGCTATTGATTGTGAAAACTGATCAACATCTTTTACTACTGTGATTATGTAACCATTAAAACCATAATCACAGAAAACTAGCCAATCTGATCACACGGACCACAGTCGTGTCTAACTCAATGAAACTAAGCCATGCCCTGTGGGGCCACCCAAGACGGTCGGCTCATGGTGGAGAGGTCTGACAGAATGTGGTCCACTGGAGAAGGGAATGGCAAACCACTTCAGTATTCTTGCCTTGAGAACCCCATGAACAGTATGAGAAGGCAAAATGATAGGATACTGAAAGAGGAACTCCCCAGTTGCTGGGAGGGATTGGGGGCAGGAGGAGAAGGGGACGACAGAGGATGAGATGGCTGGATGGCATCACCAACTCGATGGGCATGAGTTTGAGTGAACTCTGGGAGTTGGTGATGGACAGGGAGGCCTGGCGTGCTGCGATTCATGGGGTCGCAAAGAGTCGGACACGACTGAGCGGCTGAACTGAACTGAACCATTACTCACTTAGTACCATTGTATCACGACTGGTCAACAGAAAATAGAAATACATATAACCAAAAGTAGCATTTAATAGAAAAACCTGTAATCATTTTTAAAAATCCAGATGCATATCAGTATTACCTTGGAATTCTTCGAAAAACACAAATGTCCAGAAGTTACTTGTTTTTTTTTTTTTTTTGGCCAGAGTTTCAGATATGTTTCTAATGAGCAGCAATGTTTAAAAACAACTGGACTCTATGAGGATCTTTTACTTTTATCTAGTTTGTTTCAAATTTTCTATTTTACATTCAGTGCTCCCATTTCATTTAGTTTATGTTTTCCAATTTCTCCACCTCCTCTTTTTTTTTCCCAATGTTCTTTCTCAAGCCTTTAACGAGCATAGTGGAAAATCTTTCGTATGCATATGTATATGAATAATATAGAGCTTCCCTGATAGCTCAGTTGGTAAAGAATGCACCTGCAATGCAGGAGACCCTGGTTCAGTTCCTAGGTCGGGAAGATCCCCTGGAGAAGGGAAAGGCTACCCACTCCAGTATTCTGGCCTGGAGAATTCCAAGGATTATATAGTCCATAGGGTTGCAAAGAGTTGGACACAACTGAGTGACTTTCACTTTCACATATAAATAATATGTATAATATATATATTTTTGAAGATTTATGAATTTTTGCCTAACTAAAAAATTTGACATTTTTATTTCACCTGACTGACTAAGTATGAATAGAATGCTAGATTTCTAATTTTAAAAATAGATATGCAACAAGCAACAATGGTTTACTCTATAGCACAGGGAACAAAGTCAATATCTTATTATAACCTATAATGGAAAATAATTTCAAAAATAATATATGTGTATATGTATAACTGAATCATACAAGAAAAGAATCTACTTTTTGAAATTCAGTAATGTTTATCTTTTTGTCAGTTTTTCTAAATGTCCTATGGAAACCAAATAACAAATGAGATACAAAATTTTAACTATAGTTGTGTAGGATATAAGATTAATATAAATATAAAACTATTGTATTTAAATTAATGAAATCATTCAAGACACATCTATTCTTATTTTTTCTGCAATTGATTAAATAGTCTCAGAGAAATATTAATATGTCTCACTATGATTATATACTTTTTCCTTTTCCCTTACATTTCTTCTCATCTTTGCTTTACGTATCTTTGTTTCTCTGTTGTTAGGTGTTTAATGGTTTATGATGTCTATCTCTGTTGTGAATTGTACCTTTTATCATTAAAAATATCATCTTTGTTTAAAAAAACAAAAGATGGAAGAAAGAAAGATATTCTAAGTATTCTAAAATATTTCAAGGAAAACATGAGTATAATTAGAAATACAAAAGTAGAACCAAATAGAACTTCTAACACTAAAAAACATGTGAAATGAAAAATCAAATAAATGGTCTTAGTTGCAGAAGAAAAGATCCATGCTCTTCATTCGCCACAAATATCAAGCATGCAAAATAACAGACAAAGAAGGGATGAAAATTGGGGGGGGTGGGGAAGGCAGAACATCAATAAGCTGTGGAAGTCTCTAGCATGTCAACATATATATAATTGAAGTCCCAGAATAAAGGAGCAGAAAAATCATTTGGCGAAATAAAGACTACAAATGTACTATACTGGGTAAAAACTACAGCCTCTAGAGACCAGATAACCTACTCCTTTATCATTGCTTCTGTTATTACCTAGAAAGGGTCTATGATCCTCTGGATCACAGAAAATTCCAAAAAAACATCTACTTCTGCTTCACTGACTATGCTAAAACCTTTGACTATGTGGATCACGACAAACTGGAAAATTCTGAAAGAGATAGGAATACCAGACCATCTTACCTGTCTCCTGAGAAACCTGTATACGGGGCCAGAAGCAGCAGTTAGAACAGGACATGGAACAATGGATTGGCTTGAAATTGGGAAAGGAGTACATCAAGACCGTATATTGTCACCCTGCTTCTTTAAGCTATATGCTGAGAACATCTTGCAAAATGCTGGGCTGTATACTCACAAGCTGGAATCAAGATTGCTGGGACAAAAAGCAACAACCTCAGATATGCAGATGATATCACTCTAATGGTAGAAAGTGAAGAGGAACTAAAGAGTTTCTTCATGAAGGTGAAACAGGAGAGTGTAAAAGCTGGGTTAAAAACTCAACTCGAAAAAAATGAAGACCATGGCATCTTGGTCCCATCACATCATGACAAATAGATGGGGAAAAATTGCCAACAGTGAAAGATTTTATTTTATTGGGCTTCAAAATCACTGTGGACAGTGACTGCAGCCACACAATTAAAAGATACTTGCTGCTTGGAATAAAAGCTATTAAAAACCTAGACAGCATATTAAAAAGTAGAGACACTACTTTGCCAACAAAGGTCCCTATTGTCAAACCTATGGTTTTTCCAGTAGTCATGTACAAATGTAAGACTTGGACCATAAAGAAGGTGGAGAGCCACAGAGTTGATGTTTTTGAACTGTGGTGTTGGAGAAGACTCTTCAGAGTCTCTTGGACTGCAAGGAGATCAAACCAATCAATCCTAAAGAATATCAACCCTGAATATTCATTGGAAGGACTGATGCTGAAGCTGAAGCTCCAGTACTTTGGTCACCTAATGTGAAGAGCTTACTCATTGGAAAAGACCCTGATGCAGAGAAAGATTGAGAGCAGGAGGAGAAGGGGGTGACAGAGGATGAGACGGTTGGATGGTAACACTGACTCAATGGACATGAGTTTGAGTAAACTCCAGGAGATAGTGAAGGACAGGGAAGCCTGGCATTTTGCAGTTCATGGGGTCGCAAAGTGTCAGACACAATTTAGCGACCAAACAACAACAGACTAGGAGGAGATATTCAAAATGCATACTATTTCTCACAGAGTACTCAGTACAGAGTCTATGAAAAATTTCTACAAATCAATGATAAAAAGGTAGAGCAAAATGGAACAACAGACTGGTTCCAAATACGAAAAGGAGTACATCAAAGCTGTATATTGTCACTCTGCTTATTTAACTTATATGCAGAGTACATAATGAGAAACATTGGGCTGGATGAAGCACGAGCTAGAATCAAGATTGCCAGGAAAAATATCAATAACCTAAGATATGCAGATGACACCACCCTTATGGCAGAAAGTGAAGAGGAAATAAAGAGCCTCTTGATGAAAGTGAAAGAGGAGAGTGAAAAAGTTGGCTTAAAACTCAACATTCAGAAAACTAAGATCATGGCATCTTGTCCCATCACTTCATGGCAAATAGATAGGGAAACAGTAGAAACAGTGGCAGATTTTATTATTTTGGGCTCCAAAATCACTACAGATGGTGACTGCAGCCATGAAATTAAAAGACGCTTACTCCTTGGAAGGAAAGTTATGGCCAACCTGGACAGCATATTAAAAAGCAGAGACATTACTTTGTCAACAAAGGTCCTCTAGTCAAGGCTATGGTTTTTCCAATAGTCATGTACAGACGTGAGAGTTGGACTATAAAAAAAACTGAGCACCGAAGAATTGATGCTTTTGAACTGTGGTGTTGGAGAAGACTCTTGAGAGTCTCTGGGACTGCAAGGAGATCCAACCGGTCCATCCTAAAGGAAATCAGTCCTGGGTGTTCAGGACTGATGCTGAAGCTGAAACTCCAATATTTTGGCCACCTGATATGAAGAACTGACTCATTGGAAAAGACTCCGAAGAGGGGAAAGATTGAAGGCAGGAAGAGAAGGGGACGACAGAGGATGAGATGGTTGGATGGCATCACCGACTCAATGGACATGAGTTTGAGTAAACTCCGGGAGTTGGTGATAGACAGGGAGGCCTGGTGTGCTGTGGTTCATGGGGTCGCGAAGAGTCGGACACGACTGAGCGACTGAACTGAATTGAACTAAAGACTGTCAGGTTACAGCATCTATAACTGACAGAGATTTTGGCAGAAAAAAAACTGGCTCCATCTTTTAAGTAGACTGAGCTAATATAATTTTAATGAAGTCCATAGAATTTTAATTTTAATCCAATGTGATGAGTAAAAATAGATCAAAGTCTATATTACAATGAAAGACAATAATGAGAAAAGAAAGGAGAATCAGATAGAAATCAAGAATAACAAAGATGGGCAGCGGATGAAATAAAACAGACAAGACAGGGAAATACGAAGAATGAGAGAGACCAAGATGAAGAAATAAACAGAGAAACAAAAGGGAAGAGTTGATAGAGAGAGAGAGAGACAGACAGACAGACAGACAGAGGATCAGAGAAATGAGTAAGAGGTATGGAGAGAGGAAATCAGACACAGTGTGGACAATTCTCAAATACACTTGAGAAAGGATATAGTAAGAAGAGATACAAGGATCCTGGGAGAGAGAAGAGGTCAGCCCACACTTCTCTGTCTCCCCGCTCATTCACCCCTCTTAAAAATTTTTTTTTAAAAAAGTAAATTCCCTATCTCAATCATATTCACTTTGCTATAATAGGAATTGAAACATAGGGTTTCAACTTCAATATACAATGGGGAAAAATGGAAGTTGTTAGCACATGTGTAGAATAAAAGTTAATGCCCCTCTAGAATCCTTCTGTCTGTTCCTACATCCTTTCTCAAGCTGATTTGAGAGTTATCCACACTGTACTGAAGAAGAAACTGAATCTAATGAGACAAAGCTTTGAATCAACAGTAGGAAACTGATCAGCTCCATGCCATTCCCCTCAAGCCCCAAAGGACATCCTTCAAGTAACACAAAGATACTTCCTCCTTGTCCTGGTTCAGAATACTCCATCCCCTCTCTGAGAGAACACCTGCAGCCTTCAAGTCCCAGCCACAGCCTGGGCAGGGACAGTGTCTTACTCACCTCTGTCATCTGCGCATGCAGCACAGGGTATGGTACACAAAAGTCATCAGTAAGTGTTAAGTGAATAAGTACACTGGTTCTACACACACTGGCTTTTCCTGTAGTTGTGTATGGATGAGAGTTGGACTGTAAAGAAAGCTGAGTGCCGAAGAATTGATGCCTTTGAACTGTGGTGTTGGAGAAGACTCTTGAGAGTCCCTTGGACTGCAAGGAGATCCCACTAGTCCATCCTAAAGGAGATCAGTCCTGGGTGTTCATTGGAAGGACTGATGCTGAAGCTGAAACTCCAATCCTTTGGCCACCTCATGCAAAGAACTGACTCACTGGAAAAGACCCTGATGCTGGGAAAGATTGAGGGCAGGAGAAGGGGATGACAGAGGATGAGGTGGTTGGATGGCATCACTGACTTGATGGACGTGAGTTTGAGTAAGCTCCAGGAGTTGGTGATGGACAGGGAGGCCTGGCATGGTGCAGTCCATGGGGTCACAAAGAATTGGACACGATTGAGCGACTGAACTGACTGTACAAGGACTGTCATTGCATCATTAATTATCCCAGGGCTTAGCACAGAAACAGCACACAGTAGGGCACCAATTAATCTGTGAAGAATAAATAAACATACCTTTCTGGGCTTTGATTAGTTCTTTCCCAATTGCCAGAGTCACAAAGGCTGTGCCATTCAGAACTATGTCAGTTATTGTCTTCCAAGCATTAGGAGAGAGTCTTTCGGAGGGAGAAATAAAATTCCCTGCTGCGTTGTTTATCACAACCTAATAAGTGAATAAGGCAAGCGACAGGAACTTAGATGAGGAAGAATATTTTTCCTAAAGGGCTTTTATTTCTGAAACTTATCCAAATAATATAGTAAAACTCAAGTTCATAGTCTGTTATGAAACAATACCGTGAGATTTGGTTCAGTTTTACCTTCTGTGAGCCTGAAAATTTCCTATTGTTTACCAAATTTTGGAATTCTAATCCCTGTCTCAAAATGAGGGTAGAGTCTATTATTAAAAATATACATATAGATTAAGCATGTCTAGGATGTGATTATTTATGTCGAGGAATCTCAGTTAAAGTGCCTTTAATTTCTGGTATCATTTCGGCTTAATTTAGCTAATGAAATTCTTGGTTGATGACCTGCTTCTTCAATAACAATAAAAATTCTACTTAGTTCTACAGTAGATATTGATATGTCCAAAAATATATTTAACATAGAAAAGTGCTCTCTTTGAGACTGCTGGAGAAATGGCTTCTTTCCAATATGTGAACCAAACAAAAGCAAAACATCCATGTATATCTCAGGTCTTATAAGGAGAAATCTGCAGCTTTTTTGTAGGTTTCCTTGTTTGTATTATTCTCCTCTATGGACAGAGATAATCCAAAGTTATAAAGAAAAGCAAAGAGCATGAATCATTTAAACTAAATATTGTGCTCTTGGATAGCTACTCTTATTTCAAAATCTCATTAAATAAAATGAAATAAAGTTTGTTCTATATGACTGTAAATGCATTTTTAAAGTATTCCTGAAAGGAAATAGTATAGCAATCTACCTACTCTGTTTCCTAGCAAAAAGAGCTGGTTTTTTGCTAGCAAAGGAAAACAGGGACTTCTTAACACAGAACTTGCTCAGCATCAATATTTTATTTCATTAATACACCTTGGTAGGTGCTATCAACATCAAACACCTCATACAGTCGCCTCATCACCATCAAACTTACATCAGGATGTCCGACGACTTTGATCATTTCTGACACAGCGTTTTGCACCATATCAGGGTCCCTCACATCACACTGAATTGCATGAACCTGCAAAATAACAAAAGGAAAAAAAGAATTCTACATTTTTTCAGACTTCTTAATCCATAAGCATGAGTTACTTACTTAAGCATAATTCCTAAATCTGATTTAAATAACTTTTTAATGTACCTTATTTCCAGTCTGAGAAGATATCTGCTCCGCAGTTGCTTTCAAGACATCAATTTTTCTAGAAATAAACACAAGGTACTTTGTATGAGTTCTGAAATAACTTCATGTTATATTTTTCTTTTTAATTTCATAAATTAAGAAAGAGAATTTACAGCTTAAAGACATGTATTTTGAGGACAATAGAAAAGCTAAATCTATAAACAAGTTAGTTTGAGTGCATTTATTTTCAAGAAGTTAAATTTAAGCAATTTTCATATATCTGACAATAATTGATAGAATTACTTTTAAGCCAGTTAAATTTTAAATTATTTCCTTAATTATATTCTTTTCTATGTGTTTTCTTGCCCAGGCATACTTTAGAAGGAAAATACATTCCTGGAATGATGTAAGCTTAGGTTAAACTATTTTTTAAAAATCTATGTTATATATAAAATCTATGTTACCAGATTTTATACGAAATTGATGGGTTTGGACAACCTATATGTATTTAGAATCTTACACTCTTCAGAAAAAAATACACACAAAAAAGCAATGTAAATCACATAGTATTACAAAGAAAATAATATATTAACACCCTTAAAAACATTGCAACATAAAAAATAAATGTTCTGGCCAATTTTCATTAAAAGAAACATCTGAAAGAAATTCCTTTGGGCCCTTATAAATTACACAGTGACTTATCATTCAGACTATTACTTAGCCTATCTAAAAATTTATAGTATTCCAAACTGAGAGAAGGGATAGTTTTTTGGCCAGTCTCTAAACCTCTAACTTGAATAGCTATAAGATACCAGGACATGCCTAAATAAATTCTTTCCACAAGGCCTCCCCCTTCCTATACTCATCACAATAGATGTTTCAAAATATTTGCCCATCTTATAGGAAATGGAAGCATTCTATCCATTATCCTGATGCAAGGTTAACTATCTACAGAATCAGTAATTATAATCAGTCTCATTAAAAACAAAGGAGCCTCAATAGAGTGCTTTATTACTTTATACACAGAAAAAATTCTGTCACTGAACTTATGAAGTATATTATCAGTTCCATCATCAATCATTACTTCTATCATCACAAATAATAACTGACTTTTCCCAAGGAGATTTAAATAATCTGAAGAATATTTCATAGAGATTAAGATGCAAATCAAACAAATCTGGCAAAAAGTGTTTTCAACACTGTCTCACAGAATTATTCCATCAGTAGACTCTTGCCAGGCAACTCACAGAGACTCACTCACCGGCTGGCTATCACACACTGCGCACCCAGGCTGGACAGATAAGTTGTCATTCCTTTTCCAAGGCCAGTGCCTCCCCCGGTAATAAATGCCACTTTTCCTTGAAAACTATCGGGTGGTAGCATCACTTTTGGAAAAGGTGGAAAGAATTTAGACTGCACAGCTTCATTGTTTTGATATAATGTTTTTGTTCCATAACTGAAAAACTAATAGAAAAAAAATGAACTGAAATATGCATACTTGTATTCCTACAAAAGATATGAGTTTTTAAATTTATTCTTTAATATTAGTCAAATTCTTGGATTAACACAAACACTGTAAACATACTGGTACTGTATTTAATCAATTTTTATACTTTTTCTGTTGGAATGTTAAGTAACATAGAATGCTTTAAAGCATGGGCTTTGGAGTTAGTCTACACAGGAGAGAACTTTCTCCCTAATCATACAACCTTCAGCAAGTTATTTAATCTCTATTTGCCTCAATTTCTTCTATAATTGGAAACAATGACAGAACCTTCCTCACAGGTCATTATAAGGATTTCATGAGACAATATAAACAATAAACTTAGGAAACTGTATAGCACATACAAAACATCTTATATATGCTGGCACTGTTAGTTTAAGTGTTTAGTTTCAAGTTAACTTAAAAAGAGCTTAAAGCATGATTGTCTTTTAACAAGAACAACTTGGAAAAAAAATCACATTCCATCTTTTGAATCATTTAAGAACATTATAAAAGTCCTTTATAAGGTTTATCAAATCAAATGCCTCTTCTCATGTTGTCTTTGAATAATAAATTTAGAACGGGAAAAAAATACTTGTAATAATTAAAATGGGGGAAAATATAAAACCATTTTTGACTAAAAAAGTATTTGCACTGCTCTATCTTATATTTTACAGCTTACCCTCATATTGATTATCGAAAACACTGCTATTCTCTCATTTTTAATTATGAAAACAAACTTTTAAGTGTTAAACAAAGTAACAGATAAAGAGCCAATAATAGTCATTAAATGTTTACCATGTATCAGGATTAGAAACTAATTGTCACCACCCCACGAAATAGGTATTATTTTTACCCCCGTTGTACAGGAGGGGCCCAGAGAAGTTAAATATGTTGCCCAAGTTGCAGAACCAAGATTATAAAACCTTGCATGTTGTCTCTCTATATTCATTGAGATCCTACTGAGTTTAATGATCACACTATTTGGGTACCTGATATTCCCCATCAGGTCATGGTTGTAAGATTAAAACTTTAGAATATATAATTTCCCACTAGAGCATTCTTATACATTAAATGCGCTGTCATTATTTGTCGTGAGATATCTTGAAATTTACTGTAAAGAAATAGAAATGTAGTCAATAACTTAGGATAAGGCTATTCACAAGTAGAAAATGCTTATAATATGATGAGGGGAAAAAAGAGAAACACACAGGATGTCCTGAACTATAAATAAAAATATATGCTTAGAAAAATGACTAGAAGGAAATAACAACAGTAAGTAGTGGATTCAATATTTGCCAAGTGTCAGGTCTACTTAGGACTTTCTACAACCCTATAAGGTAAACTGTACTGTTACAAGAGTGGAGACCAGAGATCTCTTCAAGAAAATTGCAGATATCAAAGGTACATTTCATGCATGCATGAGTACAACAAACGACAGAAACAGCAAGGACCTAACAGAAGCAGAAGAGATTGCAAAGTGGAAAGAATACAGAAAAAAGAATTATACTAAAAAGGTCTTAATGACCCAGATAACCATGATGGTGTGGTCATTCATCTAGAGTCATACGTCCTAGAATGTGAAGTCAAATTGGCCTTAGGAAGCATTACTATGAACAAAGCTAGTGGAGGTACTGGAATTCCAGCTAAGCTATTTCAAATCCTAAAAGACGATGTGGTTAAAGTGTTGCATTCAATATGTCAGTTAACTTGGAAAACTCAGCAGTAGCCACACAGCTGGAAAAGATCAGTTCGAAAGGGCAATGCCAAAGAATGTTCAAACTATTGTACAATTTCACTCATTTCACATGTTAGTAAGGTTAAGGTCAAAATCCTTCAAGCTAGGCTTCAGCAGTACGTGAACCAAGAACTTCCAGATGTACAAGCTGGTTTAGAAAGGCAGAGGAACCAGAGATCAAATTGACAATATTTGTTGGATTATGGAGAAAGCAAGGGAATTCCAGAAAAACATCTACTTCTGCTTCCTTGACTCTGCCAAAGGACAGACTGGATCACAACAAACTGTAGAAAATTCTTAAAGGGATGGGAGTACCAACTACCTTACCTGACCCCTGAGAAAACTGTATGTGGGTCAAGAAGCTACAGTTAGAACTGGGCATGAAACAGCTGACTGGTTCAAAATGGAGAAAGGAGTATGACAATGCTGTCTATTGTCACTCTACTTATTTAAATCTATGCAGAGAACATCATGAGAAATGCCAGGCTAGATGAATCACAAGCTGGAATCAAGATCTCCAGGAGAAATTACAACAACCTGAGATATGCAGACCCTAACACTCTAAAAAGAAGAACTAACAGCCTCTTGATAAGGGTGAAAGAGGAGAGTGAAAAAGCTGGCTTGAAACTCAACATTCAAAAGACTAAGATCATGGCATCCAGTCCCATCACTTCATGGCAAATACAAGGAGAAAAAGTGGATGCAATGACAGATTTTATTTTCTTGGGCTCCAAAATCACCAGGGATAGTGACTGCAGCCATGAAATTAAAAGACACTTGCTCCTTGAAATGGAAGTTATGCCAAACCTAGACAGTGTGTTAAAAAGCAGAGACATTGCTTTGCTGACAAAGGTTCATATAGTCAAAGTTATGGTTTTTCCAGTAGTCATGTATGAATGTGACAGCTGGACCATAAAAAAAGCTGAGAGTCAAAGAACTGATGCTTTTGAATTGTGGTGCTAGAGAAGGCTCTTGAGAACCCCTTGGACTGCAAGGAGATCAAACTAGTCAATGCTAAAGGAAATCAACCATGAATATTCATTGGAAGGACTGATGCTTAAGCTGAAGCTCCAATACTTTGGCCACCTGATGTAAAGAGATTGGAAAAGACCTTGATCCTGGGAAAGACTGAAGGCAAAAGGAGATGTGGGCAACTGAGGATAAGATGGTTAGATACCATCACCAACTCAATGGCCATGAATTTGAGCAAATTCCAGGAGATAGTTGAGGACAGAGGAGCTTGGTATGCTGCAGTCCATGGGGTCACAAAGAGTTGGAGACAACTTAGGGGCCAAAAACAACAACAACACTGTTACTCCAATTTTATAGATGAGAAAACTGAAGCACACAGGTAGGTCAAGTAACTAACTTTCAGAGGCAAATAATGAAAGTAGCAAAGATTCAAATCTAAGATGTATCTGACTTCATTCATTACCTTTTACAGTCATTATGTTTGACTAGGTGATGGGCTAATAGAAGATTATTTGTTCTTTTTGTTAGGTTGGTTGATTTTGAGTAATTTCAAATTTTATTCAATAAATATTAATATGATTTGATTTTTAAACCAGGGGGAAAAAGTTACTGAAGGATAAAATGTGAAAATGTGTATAAATGATAAAGAAAAATTTGCAGATCTGGTAATCTTCCAAGCTGGTCATTATATTTCCTTTAGTTTCATGTTGACAAAGCCTTGAAGGATTTCTTATCTCTCCTTGTTATTCTCTGGAACTCTGCATTCACTTGGATATATATTTCCCTTTCTCCTTTGCCTCTTGCTTCTCTTTTTTCTCAGCTATTTGTTAAGGCCTCCTCAGACAACCACATTGCCTACTTGCATTTCTTTTTCTTGGGGACTGTTTTGGTCATCACCTCCTGTACCATGTTACAAACTTCCGTCCATAGTTCTTCAGTCATTCTGTCTACCAGATCTAGTCCCCTGAACCTATTCATCACCTCCACTGTATAATCATAAGCAATTTGAATGCACTAATGGCTTTCCCTACTTTCTTCAAATTGAGTCTGAATTTTACAATAAGGAGCTGACGATCTGAGCCACAGTCAGCTCCAGGTCTTGTTTTTGCTGACTGTATAGGGCTTCTCCATCTTCAGATACAAAGAATATAATCAATCTGATTTCGATATTGACCATCTGGTGATGTCTATGTGAAGAGTCGTTTCTTGTGTCATTGGAAAAGGGTGTTTACTATGACAAGTGTGTTTTCTTGGTAAAATTCTGTTGCCTTTGCCCTGCTTCATTTTGCACTCCAAGATCAACCTTGCCTGTTATTCCAGGTATCTCTTTACCTTCTACTTTTGTATCCCAGTCCCCTATGATGAAAAGAACATCTTTTTTTTGGGGGGGGGGTGTTAGTTCTAGGAGATCTTGTAGGTCTTCACAGAACCATTCAACTTCAGCTTCTTCAGCATTAGTGGTTGGGGCATAGACTTGGATCATTGTGATGTTGAATGGTTTGCCTTGGAAACAAACTGAGATCATTCTGTCATTTTGAGATGGCATCCAAGTACTGCATTTTGAACTCTTTTGTTGACTGTGATGGCTACTCCATTTCTTCTAAGATTCTTGCCCACAGTAGTAGATATAATGGTCACCTGAATTAATTTCTCCCATTCCTGTCCATTTTGTTCACTGATTCCTAAAATAATGATGTTCACTCTTGCCATCTCCTATTTGACCACATCCAATTTACCTTGATTAGCATGCAGCAATGGCACCCCACTCCAGTGCTCTTGCCTGGAAAATCCCATGGATAGAGGAGCCTGGTGGGCTGCAGTCCATGGGGTCGCTAAGTCGGACATGACTGAGCAACTTCACTTTCACTTTTCGCTTTCATGCATTGGAGAAGGAAATGGCAACCCACTCCAGTGTTCTTGCCTGGAGGGTCCCAGGGACAGAGGAGCCTGGTGGGCTGCTGTCTATGGGGTCGCACAGAGTCAGACACGACTGAAGTGACTTAGCAGCAGCATGCGTGCACACAAAAAGTGGAGTAAGGTAACACCTGAGTCTGAGTTGACTCAACACTGCCCACAACAGGTCCAGAGACCTTCCCACAAATATTGGATGATTCTGAGCAGGGAGATTGACTGAAGAAAACTGTGTGGAGAGGAAAACGGAGGAATCACAAGGATATTCTTCATACTGCCATTCTCTATATATTTTTTCTTTTTTCTCATATGTTTTTATGTTGTCCTTTCTTTACTATTCAATTAACTTTCACTTTTAAACCTACTTTCTCCAGTTTTAAAACATCTTATTTTTTAAAAAATTCATTTCATTTTCCCGTTTTTAGGGTACTACGTAGTTATACTGCATTTCCCCCCACACTCTCATTTCTGCTAGTCAAGTTTTACTGTACATTTTCACTTAGGAGCTTGTTTATTGGCTTGATTGCTCTCCTCTTTTTTACTCCTGTTTTTATCCTTTTTTCTGTTTTCTCTCTTCTTTCTTAGTGTGTGAGTTTCTCTGGGTCTTATTGGCTACTGAGTGTTGCTCTCACCATTAGTCCTGGGGTTTTATCTTTTGTGCTGCAGGGCCTATGAAGTCTTGCTGCTACAGTGAGGGGTCAAGCCTGAGCCCCCAAGGTGGGAGACCTGAGTCTAGGACTTGGAACCACCAGAGAACTCCCAACTTCATGGAACATGAAGCGATGAGAGCTCTCCCAAAGGCCTCCCATCTCAACACTAAGACCAAGCCCACCCCAAAGCCAGCAAGCTCCAAATGTCTCATGCCAGTACTTGAGCAAAACAGGAACACAACTTTTCTCATTAGCAGAAAGACTGCTGAAAGCCTCACCAAGGCACAGACACCCAAAAAACATGACTGGAAATGGCACTACCCTTCAGAGAGACAAGGCCCGGCTCCATGCACCAGAATACACCACACATTCCCCCAACCAAGAGACTTTCACAAGGCACTGGTCCAACTCCATCCATGAGGGGCAGACTCCACAACTGAGATGAACTATGACCTACCACCAGGCAGAAAGGGGACTCAAAACCCAGTAAGTTAAATAAAATCACAACATGCAGCAAATTAAAAAAAAACAAAAACAGAAAAACAAGGCTAAACAAATGAGGAGGAAATAAACAACTTACCTGAAAAAGAATTCAGAGTAATGAAAGTAAAGACAATCCAAAGTCTTGGAAGTAAAATGAAGGCACAGATAAGTAGACTGGAGGCATGGATCAAGAAGATACAAGAAAAAGTTAACGAGGACCTAGAAGAATTAAAGAATAGACAATCAGCAATGAACACAATAATTGAGATTAAAAATACACTAGCAGGAACCAACAGCAGAATAACTGAGGCAGAAGAACAGACAAGTGAACCAGAAAGTAGAATGGCAAAAATAAGTGAAGCAAAGCAGAATAAAGGGAAAAGAATAAAAAGAAATGAGGAAGTCTCAGAGATATCTGGGACAACATTAAGTGGACAAACATTCGAATTACAGGGGTCCCAGAAGAAGAAAGAAAAGAAATAGCATGAAAAAATACCTGAGATTAGAGTTGAAAACTTCCCTAACATTGGAAAGGAACTAGCCTGCCAAAACCAGGAAGCCCAGAGAATCCATACAGGTTAAACCCAAGGAGAGAAACCCAAGACACATATTAATCGAACTAACGAAAATTGAATACAAAGAACAAGTATTAAAAGCAGCAAGGGAGAAGCAACAAATAACTTACCAGGTGATCCCCCTAAGGCTAACAGTTGATTTTTCAACAGAAACTCTGCAGGCTAGAAGGGAATGAGAGGCTATACTTAAAGTGACAAAAGGAAAGAAAACCTACAACCAAGATTACTCTTTTTAGCAAGGACCTCATTCAGATTTGAAGGATAAATCAAAAGCTTTACAGTCAAGCCAAAGTTAACAAAATTCAGCACCACCAAACCAACGTTACAACAAATGCTCAAGGAACTTTTCTAGACAGGAAATACAAGAGAAAGAAAAGGTCTACAAAACCAAACAATACAATACAGTAAATGGTAATAGGATCATGTGTGTGCATACTCAGTCATTCAGTCATGTCTGTCTCTTTGCATCCCTGTGGACTGTAGCCCACCAGGCTTCTCCATCCATGGGATTCTCCAGGCAAGAACACTGGAGTGGGTCCCCACGCCCTCCTCCAGGGGATCCTCCTGACCCAGGGACCAAACACATGTCTCCTGCATCTCTCGCACTGCAGGCAGATTCTTTACTGCTCATTCACCAGGGGAGCACAGACACAACAATAATTATCTTCAATGTAAATGGCCTAAATGCTCCAACCAAAAGACACAGAATGGATACAAAACCAAGACCCCTATATGTGCTATCTACAAGAGATCCACTTTAGACCTAAGCACAAATATAGACTGAAAGCGAAAGGCTAGAAAAAGATATTCCATGCAAACAGAAATCAAAAGCAAGCAGGTACAGTAACACTCATATCAGATAAAATTGATTCATGTTGATGTATGGCAGAGACCAACACAATACAGTGGAGCAATTATCCACCAATTAAAAATAAATAATTCTTTAAATGTCAATTTGGTGAAGACCAAACAATCTTATTTTTCAAGCAACTTTGCAAAGTGCACACTTTTGCATTTCTAAAGGAATTCATATAGCCCATGAACAGAGTAAGTCTGCAATAACTACTTTGGAATTTATTTTATGCGGTTGCTAGAAGGCGTAAGTCTGTGACATGCATGCATCCTTTTCAGTGCCCAGATGCTACTGTCACTTCAGCATAATTGCATGGTTCACAGTGTCTGGAAACGTAAGGAGCAGACAGGACATTATTTCCTGCAGAATAAAAAGATCATCCCACCTGCTAATGCCAATAGCGTCAGTATACTACAAACTTTAACAAAATTGAAGAGCCCAGATTCTACCCATTCCATTGCTTGCCACAGGCTTTATTAAACTCAAACTCCACACCTGTGTGGTTTGCTCAAGCACCTCTACCTGCTCCTTCACTTAAACCAGGCACCGTACAGAGGCCTCTGATATTCTAAGCTTCTGCAGAACACAGATCTCATTGCCACAGCAACGTGAAAGTAAGGCTAAGCAAATATAAAAGAGAGTTAGCTGACTCCAAGCTTCAGTGGCTAGGCTGAATTATGTGGTTGTTACCAGTAACAAAACAAAATTACATTTTTGAGTGATGATACATCTCATAACAGTGAACATCAGTCCTTGAAAAAGTAGCTGCTCTGTGTTACAGGGTGTACTTGCTAATTTTTATTACAGTTCTTCAGTTCAGTTCAATTCAGTTCAGTCATGTCCGACTCTTTGCAGTTCTTACCTGTATGCAATTAGATGTAGGCGAAATACTATATAATCAAGGAAGATGAAGTCAAAGAGATAAATTAATAGGCAATTTGAAATTTTCAAGTGGAGTTTTCACTCCTGCTTGCCTCTCATTCAAGTCATCTCCTGTTGGTCCCTATCACATTAGCCAAAACTAATATGACTAACTTTTTTGAACCAAGAAATAGAAACCCTGCACTTGAAAGGGATTTGTTTTCATTTGGGAATTTGCTTCTATGAAAAAGTACTAGAGACAAATATGATATTATAATTAGGTATACTGTTAACTAATTTTATTTTTAGCAAGTTTTTACTGAGCATATGCTATACCCAAGACACTCTTCCAACCAATGGCAATATAGCGGTGAGCAAAACAGATACGATATTCCACCCACAGAGAGATTATCTTTGGGATGAGGGCAGATAAATTAAGTGAAATATGTAGTATAGTAAGAGCTAATGTGTTGCTGTGGGGAAAAATAAGGCATAGAATATGGGTAGAGTGTTGCTATTTTATTTATTTATTTTTTTCATTTATTTCTATTAGTTGGAGGCCAAGTGTTGCTATTTTAAATAGAGTGGTCAGCAAAGGTCTCACTGAGGTGACATTGAACAAAGACCCAGAGGGAGTGTGGGGCTGAGTCATGCGGTTCTTTCAGGCAGAGGAAAAGCTAAGAGCAAACCCCTGAGAAGGAAGCCTACGGAGCACACGAAGAGTCAGAGGGCCAGCATGGCTGAAGTAGACGGAGGAAGGAGACAGGAGAGAGGCGAAGTCAGTGAGGACGGGATCCCAAAGGCTCAGTCAGCCACGACATGGGCTGACGTTCTTACTCAAGTTGAGTGGGAAACTCTCCAAAGTTTTGAGCACAGGGCTGTCATGACCTGCCTTAGGTTTGTAGAGATTTGTTCTGGTTAATAAATTGAGAAGAAAATGTAGGAGGCAAAATTGAAAGCAGGGAGAGTAGGTAAAATGTTTTGTCCCAGGCCAGGCAAGAAATGATGACCTCGACTGAACGCCACCATAGAAGGAGTGGGAAGTTAGCAAATAAAATTACTTGCAGGTGAGAAGGTCCCAGAAAAAGAAGATGCAGTGAATTACTATTTCCTCTTGGCTCAAAGTCCAACCTCGGCACACCTTGACCTATATCACTAAAAGAAGACTTCAAAGTCCAACCTCGGCACACCTTGACCTATATCACTAAAAGAAGACTTCAAAGTCCAACCTCAGCACACCTTGACCTATATCACTAAAAGAAGACTTCAAAGTCCAACCTCGGCACACCTTGACCTATATCACTAAAAGAAGACTTCAAAGTCCAACCTCGGCACACCTTGACCTATATCACTAAAAGAAGACAAAGAAGTCTCTCTCTTTAATCAAGGCTATTTGGTGGACGGAAAGTTTTCCACTTCTCTCACCTTCATCTCAGTATCTCAAGCTACTTTTTGCATTGCCTTTGTGTTTTAGAAAGACCAAGATTTAACGGTGAACTAGAAGGAAATGTAGATGAGTGAGACAAAAGTCATTAGTCTGGGTGAGAAATAATGAGGTCAGCAGAAATCAAGGCAAGACAATACTTTCCACACATGTTTAACACGTTGGTTAGCCTGAACTCAGAAGCCATCCAACTGGAAATGGTAAGCAAGAAGGGGAGAGCTGAAGATGACAGAGGTTAAATAGTGTAAACAACTGTAACTGACTCAGTTGATCTGAGAAGACTCGAGTTGGAGAACTGAAAATAACCAGTTCTGTATCAGAAATGTTTTACTTGGAATGCCTGTGGAATATTCAGGTGGAGATATCTAATCTGGAGTTAAAAATATAATTTTAAAGCATAAGCAGAATAAATCAGGGCTACAGGTGAATGGCAACATCATTTCACAAATTGTGAAAGCCTACAGTTCTATCACAGCTTTCGATGCAAGATAGCATAGGAATTTTCCCCATTCTGGAAGGGATCAAAGTAGAGTTGCCCTCTTACTCTTAACTTACTTAACTTACCCAGGCACCTCTAACGTTAAAGTACATTATCATTTTAGGAAGAGAATATAGGACAGTTAAGTTTGCCGCTTATTTTCCACCTGGAATCTTCTTTACAAACTAAGGGCTGGGTTTCCCTGGTGGCTCGGTGGTTAAGAGTCTGCCTGCCAATGCAGGAGACACAGGTTCGATCCCTGGCCCAGGAAGATCCCAGGAAGCAGCTGAACCCATGCGCCAAGACTATTGAGCCTGTGGTCTGGAGCCGGGGAGCCACGACTCCTGAGCCCATGTGCCGCAGCTATTGACTCCCATGCACCCTAGAACCGGCACTCTGTAACGAGAGAAGCCACTGCAATGGGAAGCCCGAGCTCCTCAATGAGGAGTAGCCCCCGCTCTCTGCAACTCGAGGGAGCCTGCATTCACCAATGAAGGTCCAGTGCAGCCATAAACAAATAAACAAAACTAAAAGAAAAACAAAAACTAAGGGTTGCCAAGGATTCATGAAATGCCTTCTAATATGGGCACCTAATATGTTCCATCCCTCTCCAAACTGCACGTATTCTACCTCTCTAGTCAGTATCTTTCCTCTCTGCCTCCTGACTGACTTGAAAGACTTCTATCTTCCACCATGCACAAATACTAAGGGTCTGTGCTACATCGTCTCTTGTGCGGTCTCTGTCCTCCAGCCCCCTTAACCCCAGCACATCGGCGACACTGCTCTCCAGGGTACTGCAGACCGGCCTGTAGCACTTCTCTCTTGGACCTCCTTCAGGGATTCCCTGCATAAAGTTCAGATTCTTTAGCTTCACCCAGCACAGCAAGTCATCATGACCTGGCTCTTGTCCATCTGTCCAGCCTTATCGCCCTTTGCTTTCCCCTCCTTAAAATCTATACTCAGATGAACAAAATATTGAGGGTTCCCCAAATACCAACTGTGTCCACCTCCCTATCTTTATACAAATGGATCTCCACCAACACTCAACATGCATCATTCAAAGGCTAAGGCCTTCGCTAACACTCCTGACAGACTTATCATTCTCCCCACCACATCTGCAACTTAATCAAATCACCTGTTTACCAGTTTAGAAGTCCTGGAGGCCATCCTTATGGCAGAAAGTGAAGAAGGACCACAGAGCCTCTTGATGAAAGTGAAAGAGGAGAGTGAAAAAGTTGGCTTAAAGCTCAACATTCAGAAAACTAAGATCATGGCATCTGGTCCCATCACTTCATGGCAAATAGATGGGGAAACAGTGGAAACAGTGGCAGACTTTATTTTTTTGGGCTCCAAAATCACTGCAGATAGTGATTGCAGCCATGAAATTAAAAGACGCTTTTCCTTGGAAGGAAAGTTATAACCAACCTAGACAGCATACTAAAAAGCAGAGACATTACTTTGCCAACAAAGGCCCGTCTAGTCGAGGCTATGGTTTTTCCAGTGGTCACATATGGATATGAGAGTTGGACTATAAAGAAAGCTGAGCACTGAAGAATTGATGCTTTTGAACTGTGGTGTTGGAGAAGACTCTTGAGAGTCCCTTGGACTGCAAGGAGATCCAACCAGTCCGTCCTAAAGGAGATCAGTCCTGGGTGTTCATTGGAAGGACTGATGTTGAAGCTGAAACTCCAATACTTGGGCCACCCGATGCGAAGAACTGACTCATTTGAAAAGACCCTGATGGGAGGGATTGGGGGCAGGAGGAGAAGGGGACGACAGAGGATAAGATGGTTGGATGGCATCACTGACTCAATGGATGTGGGTTTGGGTGAACTCTGGGAGTTGGTGATGGACAGGGAGGACTGGCATGCTGCGGTTCATGGGGTCACAAAGAGTCAGACACGACTGAGCGACTGAAATGAACTGAGAGGCCATTTAACATTTTCAAGACACATCATTTACCCCTCTCTTCTCTCTGGCTCCCTCTTGTAAATTCTCTCAGAGAGGAACATTTTCCTTACCTCAGGGGCCAATGATAGAAATCTGGACTTCATCTCACACCATGCACCCAATCCACTGAGTTCATTTTAGTCCTAAATAGCTACAAAAACTGCCCTTAGCTCAGACCCCTGTCACTTTTACTTACACTCTAGGATCCCCATCTCAAGTCCCACCTGATGACATTACTTTCCTGCTCCCACCTATGATGGTGCCATTCACCTCTTCAGCCTGGCCCAGTCTTCCTTTCTCACCTCCTACCATGAACCAAGCAACAGGGACTCTCAATTTACCACTTGAATATCACCAGACTTCAAGCCTCTCACATACTGCCATTCCCCAGTTGAGGCCACCACAGTCTCTTATCCGGAGAGAGGCTTGCCCAAGTGGCCTCTGTTCTCACGCTGCTCTCAGGCCTTCAGGACAAACTTCTGTCTCCTTCCTGGGGCTCACAGCCCTCCCCAGCCTGTATCTCACAACCCGCTCCCTTACCTGGGACCTATAACTCTAGTCTGGGCCTCCACAAAGGCCACTCTGCTGCCTAGAACTTTCTTACTCTTACACCTCCCCCCTGGCTAACTTCCACAAATCCTTCAGGTCCTAGTTTAAATGTAAAACCCCAAAATGATACTCCTTAAAACTGCACCCTTCTCCCACTGTGAGTGGGAGTGTCTTCTTCCCCAGTCCCGATGCTTCACTTCCCTCCAGGAGGGATGTCTTAGTTTAACTCCAGGCTTCTTTTGCCCCTTAGTCATCCAGTCCCCCTACAAATGGTTTACCTGACCAGAAAATTTGGAGAGAATAATTGGGCATGAGTAGTTCTTCTTAAACCTTCTACCTCTTGAAACCAGAATTGAGAGACATGTTCAGAATTGAAAGAGATACCCCAATGTTCATCGCAGCACTGTTTACAATAGCCAGGACATGGAAGCAACCTAGATGTCCATTGGCAGACCGATGGATAAGAAAGCTGTGGTACATATACACCATGGAATATTACTCCGCTATTAAAAGGAATGCACTTGAATCAGTTCTAATGAGGTGGATGACACTGGAGCCTATTATACAGGGTGAAGTAAGTCAGAAACAAAAACACCAATACAACATAGTAATGCATATATATGGAATTTAGAAAGATGGTGATGATGACTCTAAATGCGAGACAGCAGAAGAGACACAGATGTAAAGAACAGACTTTTGGACTCTGTGGGAGAAGGCAAGGGTGGGATGATTTGAGAGAATAGCATTGAAACATGTATATTATATGTGAAATAGATCGCGAGTCCAGGTCTGATGCATGAGACAGGGTGCCTGGGGCTGGTGCCCTGCGATGACCCAGAGGGACGGGAGGGGGAGGGAGGTGGGAGGGGGATCAGGATGGGGAACACATGTAAATCCATGGCTGATTCATGTCAATGTATGGCAAAACCACTACAATATTGTAAAGTAATTAGTCTCCAACTAAAATAAATTAATGAATTTTTAAAAAAACAAAAGCCTTCTCCCTCTTGGGAGCTAGCCGCCCTCAGAGAGCAAATGTTCCTCCTAAGGTGATTGTTGTTCACTTGCTAAGTCCTACAACCTCATGGACTGTAGCAAACCAGGCTCCTCTGTCCTCCACCATCTCCCAGAGTTTGCTCAGATTCATGTCCATTGAGTCAGTGATACCACCTAATCATCTCATCCTCTGCCATCCGCTCCTTCTTTTGCCTTCAACCTTTCCCAGCATCAGGGTCTTTTCCAATGAGTATCTCTTCATATCAGGCAGCCAAAGTATTGGAGCTTCAGCATCAGTCCTTCCAATGAATGTTCAGGGCTGATTTCCTTTAGGATGGATGGGTTTGATCTCCTCATAGTCCAAGGGACTCTCAAGAATATTCTCCAGCACAATTTGAAAGCATCAATTCTTTGGTGCTCAGCCTTTTTTATGATCCAAATCTCACATCAGTACATGACTACTGGAAATAACCATAGCTTTGGCTCCACAGACTTCTGTCAGTAAAGTGACGTCTCTGCTTTGTAATACACCGTCTACGTCTGTCACAGCTTTCCTTCCAAGGAGCAAGCATCTTTTAATTTCATGGCTACAGTCACTGTCCCCAGTAATTTTGGAGCACAAGAAAATAAATTCTGTCACTGCTTCCACATTTCCCCCTTCTATGTGCCATATTATATCATAATGTTACTAGACTGTCAGGCTTCATGAGCAAAAATCAGTTCTTTCTCCTGTTTGGATGGCTTAGTATAGTGCCTAATATATAGCAAATGTTCAATCTGCCACATAAATAAGTGAAGCCCACCATGTCTTGGGTGGGCTCAGCAACCTGTTGAGCCTCATCTCCATGCACTTCTCTCTGACTCCAAAACTTCACAAACTCCACAATGCCAAACCACTTGGATTTTTAAAAATAGGCCATGCTCCTTCACTTCTTGAAACATGCTAGATATTATATTAATATCTAGATTGTCTTTGGGGCCCCATATAATTCTATTCCAAAAGTGAGCTCCGAGCCACCTGCTTCACGAAGCCCTTCCTGTCTCCTTTAGGAACACACTGTTTTGTTCACACGTGCATTTTAATAACACATCTGCATTTTCAAAGTCTACTGATGTCTCATGATAACCCACTGAAATATAATATTTCAGACAGATTCTGAATGAGGACCTAGTAAGAAATATGCCTTACACACAACACAATACATGTATCCCGTCGTGTAACAGATGTTAGTTATTTACGCTGTGCTATATGGCAACCCACTCCACTATTGTTGCCTGGGCAATTCCATGGACACAGGAGCCTGGCAGGACAGAGTCAGACATGACTAAGCTACTATCACTTCACTGGGCACTATTCTAGGCCTGGGGATACAGCGGTGAACAAATCAGATGAAAATATTTACCTCCAAGAAGCCTATATTCTGAAATTTTGAGTTGGGTAAAGAAAGATTTCTTAGGCTTTCTGGATAGAAAAAAATAAAATAAAGAAAACTCGAAACATAAACAAGGGGAAAAAAATCCAGCTGGCTTTATACTTCTCCCTGACAATATTCAGCATCAGAAGAAAATGAAACAATGTTGATTAAATTCAATGTGAAAAACAAATGTGATATAGCCAAGCAAAAATACGCCTAGTCAGCCATCTCTTTGCCACTACAAACAGATGCCTGGGATGAAGTTGGCCAAACATTAACCCTGGTTATTTCTGACTGGCCAGCTTGCAGACATGTATTATTTTGTTTGTTTTAATTTAACTATTACTTGAATTTAAATATTACATGAATTCATACTGGCCTGGTATCATTTTTATAAAAATACTAATTACTCTTGATTTTTTTAAAAAAAGTGAAAGTCCCTCAGTTGTGTCCGACTCTGTGTGACCCCATGGACTATAATGGAATTCTCCAGGCCAGAATACTGGAGTGGGTAGCCAGTCCCTTCTCCAGGGGATCTTCCCAAATCAGGGATCAAACCCAGGCCTGCTCACATTGCAGGGGATTCTTTACCAGCTGAGCCACAGGGAAGCTCACTTCATAAATAGATGTATGAGGGATGAAACATTTCTCAGATTCTTGATAACTAAAATATTTAAATCGGGGGCTTTAATTGCAACAATTTGTATTTGCCCACAAAAACATGTTTCCCGGAACAACCTGCCACTTCACAGATGTGAAAACTTTTCTACACCCTGGAATTCACACTCAAGCTTGCACGGGCCAGGAAGGGGATAGACACCAATTATAAGGAACTCTCTTGCCTCCAAACCTCCATCCTCAAAACTTCCATTTTTCTTAAGCAAAGGAACTTCAAAACTGTGAGATTACAATTAATTTTTAAATGAGATTCATTTTCTCCATTTCATGCTATATTGTGTAATGACATGACATCTGTGTGACCTTATTACTACAATTCTAACAATTTGTGTTTTTTAAGAAAATCTCTGAAGATTTCTCTGCTTCACAGAGTCATTATAGGATTAAAATGAAGAGTTCTTTAAGAGGGATCAGTGTGTAGCCTTCTTTTACAAGCTACAACCCAAATCTTTGTAAGAGAAAATACTATCAGCAACACCCTGGCCATGAACAAATCTCACTTTTTAAAAGGAAGTTCTTATGTCAGAGACTCATAGTATTTCCTTGTGTTCACATCTGGAATTTGAAATTTGTCCATGTTTTTCAAAAAAAATAAAAACATGGCTACTCATTCTATCTAACTGGATAAAGTTTTGTTTTTTTTTCTCACAATTGGCAGATTAATTTTTCTACTTGGCTAAGGAAGTTGTGAATTCAGGTTTAGTTTAGCGTAGCTCACTAAGATTTCTTTTCACTTGATCGGGGAAAGGTGTTGTCTGGGATATCATTACTTCTTTTTTCCTTTCTCTTTCTTCCCCTCTCCAGTTGTTTTGTCTTGCCCACTTTAGACTATCGGTCTAGTGGAGAGATGTTGACAAAACAGAACAAAATTATGAGAGAAAAAGCGGTGGAAGCCAGCCTGAGATGCAGCTCTCCCAGCATTAATTCCAGGTAGAGAAATTTAAACAGCTTGATTTGCTTTCTTTTTTTCTTTTTTATGTGATATGTTCGTATGGGCTTCCCAGGTGTAGTGCACAGGTAAAGAATCCACGTGCCAATGCAGGAAGCAAAGGTTCAAAGAGATGCGAGTTCTGCTCCGCGGATGGGGAAGACCCCCCGGAGTAGGAAATGGCAACCCACTCCAGGCAAGAGCCTGGAAAATTCCCTGGACAGAAGCGCCTGGAAGGCTACTGTCCATGGGGCCCGCAACCAGTGCAACGTGACTCAGCACTCACGCGCGCCAGGTTGGTATTAATCTTTGAACAACAAACAGGTGAACGAATTACTTCGTTTAAAAAAAGGACTCCAGCTAAGGCCAGTGTTTCCTCTGGGTCCCGCTCCCCACCCTCCCTCTCCCGCTCGTCACCAGGCCGGCCGGTGTGTGCTGGGTCCTTCTCTCTATTTTCATGCAACTTGGACTCTCTGCGATCTCATGGACTATATAGTCCATGGAATTCTCCAGACCAGAAAACTGGAGTGGGTAGCCTTTCCCTTTTCCAGGGGATCTTCCCAACCCAGAGATCGAACCCAGGTCTCCCGCATCGCGGGCGGATTCTTTACCAGCTGAGCCACGAGGAAGCCCGACTTTCACTGGAAACTCACAAGAATGTGCAACTTGTGAGAACCACGCAGGCGCTCACCGTGCCGCTCCACACGGGCACAAACGTACCCCAGGGCTTCTCCCGAGGGCAGCTGGACGTGATCGCCCCGCTTCATCCCAGTCCCGGGAAGCCGCAGCCCCCGCCCCGGGCCCAGCGTCTGCAGGAGCCCCGCGCCTCGCTCCCGCACGGGGGCCGCGGGGCCCCACGGCGCTCCTCCCCGCGCCCGGGACGCCGCGTCCGCGCTCCGCGAGCCCCCTGGACGGGGCTCTTGCAGGGGACACGCAGGGCCCCCGGCCCTTTCGGCGCTGCCTTACCCGCCGGGGACCGCGACCCCAAGAAAAGAGAAGCTGGCTTAGCACCGCCATGTCTGGCCTCCCCAGGTCTGGCCGGAAATGCGCGCGCGAAGGGAGGCGGGTCAGAGAGCCCCAAGTTGGCAGGACTGGGCTGGCCAGGGAGGACCCGTCTGGGCGCCTGGGGCTCCCCGCCCCACCCCGGGTCAGAGCCCAGGCCTCTCCAGCGCTTTTTTGTGCTCCAATTACCTTTGTTTTCCCGATTGCTGTTGTTGTTTTAATAGGGTCTTTAATGGAGGTTCATCTGTCCCTCTGTGAGTGCGCGACTTACTGTGCCAGAAGTCTGAAGACTGCAGAAACGCATGACATGGATACACGTGTGATTTAGCGACTAAGTCCTCTCTGACTCTTTGGCACCCCCATGGACTGTGGTGGTAGGGTAAGGAAGTTAGAGAAGGCGAGGTTCAGAAAAAAGAACCAGACCGGCACTTTATAGGAACAGATCACCTTTAATGAGGCGAGAAGGGGCAGCAGTCAGATGAGTGAGCTGCCGCACTAACCCAAGAAAAGACTAAGTATATATAGTCATGCATGTGGAAATCTGCTGTCCTAAGGGGGCTGTTTTTCTCCGAGGTTGTTCTCTTAAAGGGCTGAGGCAAGGAATTCTGGAGATCGGCAGAGCTCTGGGACCAGCTGGGAGCTGGGCGTAATCAACCTCAATGTCCACTTTTTCCCCTTCCTTTGGGAGGGTTCTTTGTTTTGCATAGAATGGTGGGGAGGACCTGGAGGGAAGTTCTAACTCCGGGCTATTTTGAGCCGTGTAACTTTCCTTCAGTAGTTGCCCACCAGGCTCCTGTCTGGGGTTTCCCTTGCAAGAATACTGGAGTAGGTTGCCATTTCTTTCTCCAGAGGATCTTTCTGATCTAGAGGTAGAACCTGCCTCTCCTGCATTGGCAGGCGAATTCTTTATCCCTGAGTCACCAGGGAACCCCTTTGTATACACTGCCAGAGTGCTAATGCCTTTTCAGTAGTTTGTTTATTCTTTAAGTGAATGTTTATGTCGAAGCTGAACCACTCATCATCAGAGTAATAATATGTTAGAGTTAAGACACAATCTCTCTTTGCTTAAGGTAAGTGGCTGAAATCTAATAGAAGCTGCAGCTGCTGGGCAGCTTTGACTTTTCCAGAGACACCCCGCGCTTAGTCTCTTGGCAGAGACACAGCGGGAGTCTGACCCTGGGGCTTGGCTTTTTCTCACCAAGAGAGTAGTAATATACACCTCGGAAGTAAAGGCAGCTCTCTGTTGTATCATCCTACCTCTTAGCGTAATGCACCTGTTGACATCCTGTGTAAGCACAGATCACATCTCTTCCCCACTTCTAAAATGTGAATGTTATACATACCTGGAGGAGGGCCTGGCAACTCGCTCCAGTATTCTTGCCTGGAGAACCCCATGGACGGTATAAAAAGGCGAAAGACACTTAAAGATGAACTCCCCATCGGTAGGTGTCCAATGCACTACTGGGAAAGAACAGAGAGCAATTCCTAATAGTTCCAGAAAGAATGAAGTGGCTGGGCCAAAGCAAGGATGACATTCAGCTATGAATGTGTCTTGGTGGTGAAAAAAATCTGATACCATAAAGAATACTACAGCATAGGAACCTGGAATGTTTGGTTCATGAGTCGAGGTAAGTTGGCTGTGGTGAAGCAGGAGATGGCAAGGTGAACATTGGCATTTTAGGAATCAGTGAACTAAAATGGACAGGAATGGGTGTATTTAATTCAGATGACCATTTTCTCTACAACTGTGGGCAAGAATCTCTTAGAAGAAATGTAGCCCTCACAGTCAACAGAAGAGTCTCAATTGCAGTACTTGGTTGTAATATCAAAAACAAAAGAATGATCTCAGTTCATTTCTAAGGTAAACCATTCAACATCACAGTAAATAAAATCTATACCCCAACTACTAATGCCACAGAAGCTGAGGCTGCACGGCCCTATGAAGACCTACAAGAACTAACTTCAGGAACTAACACACACACACACACACACATATATATATGTCCTTTTTGTGATAGGGGAGTAGAATGCAAAAGTAGGAAGTCCAGAGATATCTGAAGTAACAGGCAAGTTTGGCCGTGGAGTACAAAGTGAAGCATGACAACGGCTAGCAGAGTTTTGCCAAGAGAATGCACTCATAGCAAACACCTTTTTCCAACAGCACAAGAGACAACTTCACACATGGGCATCACTAAATAAATGGTCAATACCAAAATACATGCATTATATACTTGGCAGCTGAAGATGGAGAAGCTCTATACAGCCAGAAAAACAAGATCTGGAGTTGACTGGGGCTCAGATCATGAACTCCTTATTGCAAAATTCAGACTTAAATTGAAGAAAGTAAGGAAAACCATTCAGCTATTCAGGTATAACCTATAAAATCCCTTATGATTATGCAGAAGAAGTGACAAATAGATTGACGAGATTGGATCTGATAGGCAGAGTGCCTGAAGAGCTATGGGCAGAAGTTTATAACATTGTACAGAAGTCAGTGACTAAAACCATCTTAAAGAAAAAGAAATGCAAGAAGACGAAGTGGTTTTCTGAGGAGGCTTTGCAAATAACTGAGGAAAGAAGAGAAGCAAAAGGCAAGGGAGAAAGGCAAAGATATACGCATCTGAATGCAGAGTTCCAGACAATAGCAAGGAGAGATAAGAAGGCCTTCTTAAATGAGCAAGGCAAAAAATAGAGGAAAACAATAAAATGGGATAGAATAGAGATGTCTTCAAGAAAATCAGAGATAGTAAGGGGAAATTTCATGCAAGGATGGACATGATAAAGGGCAGAAACAGTATGGACATAACGGAAACAGAAGATATTAAGCAGACATGGCAAGAATATATAAACAAGAACTATACAAAAAAGGTCTTAATGACCTGGATGACGTGATGGTGTGATCACTCACCTAGAGCCAGACATCCTGGAGTGTGAAGGCAAGTGGGCCTTAGGAAGCATTACTATGAACAAAGCTAGTGGAGGTGATGGAATTCCAGCTGAGCTATTTCAGATCCTAAAAGATGATGCTGTTAAAGTGCTGCACTCAAATTTGGAAGTGCTGTCAGCAAATTTGGAAAAACTCAGCAGTGTCCACAGGCCTGGAAAATGTCAGTTTTCATACCAGTCCCAAAGAAGGGCAATGCCAAGAATGTTCAAACTACCATACAGTTGGGCTCATTTAACATGCCAGTAAGGTTACACTCAAAATCCTTCAAGCTAGTCTTCAGCAGTACATGAACTGAGAACTTCCAGGTATACAACCTGGGTTTTGAAAGTGCAGGGAACCAGATATCAAATTGCTAGCATTTTTGGATCATGAATGGAGAAAATAAGGACATTGCAGAAAAATATCCACTTCTGCTTCACTGCCTATGACAAATGACTGTGTGGATCACAACAAACTGTGGAAAATTCTTAAAGAGATAGGAGTACCAGACTACTGTACCTGTCTCCTAAGAAACCTATATGCACATCCAGCAGCAACAGTTAGAACCAGACATGAAACAGTGGACTGGTTCCAAATTGGGAAAGGAGTACAACAAAGCTCTATATTGTCACCCTGCTTATTTAACTTCTATGCAGTGTACATCATGTGAAATGCCAGGCTGGATGAATTGCAAGCTGGAATCAAGTTTGCCAGGAGAAATATCAACAACCTGAGATAAGCAGATAGTTCCATACTAATGGCAAAAAGTGAAGAGGAGCTAAAGAGCCTCATGATGAAGGTGCAAGAGGAGAATGATAAAACTGACTTGAAACTCAACATTTGAAAAGCAAAGATCATGGTATCTGGTCCTATCCGTTCATTGCAAATAGAAGGTGGGAAAGTGGAAATAGTGACAGCGTTTATTTTCTTGGGCTCCAAAGTCACCCGGGGCAGTGACTGTAGCCGTGAAATTAAAAGATGCTTGCTCCTTGGAAGGAAAGCTATGACAAACCTAGACAGTGTATTACAAAGCAGAGACATCACTTTGCTAAACAAAAGATGTTATAGGCAAAACTCTGGTTTTACCAGTAGTCGTGTATGGATGTGATAGTTGGACCGTTCTGATGGCTGAGAGCTAAAGAACTGATGCTTTCAAATTGTGGTGCTGGAGTAGACTCTTGATAGTCCCTTGGACAGCAAGGAGATCAAATCAGTCAATCCTAAAAGAAATCAACCTTGAGTATTCATTGGAAAGACTGATGCTTACGCTGAAGCTTCAATACTTTGGCCACCTGATGTGAAGAGTCAACTCATTGGAAAAGACCCTCATGTTGGGTAATATTGAAGGCAAAAGGAGATGTGGTCAGCAAAGTATCAGATGTTAAATAGCATCACCAACTCAATGGCCATGAATCTGAGCAAATGCTGGGAGATAGTGGAGGACAGAGGAGCCTGCTGTGCTACAGTCCATGAGACAAAAAGTGGTACAGGATTCAGTGACTGAACAACAACAACATCAACACTGTAGATAAATAAGATTTATTGAGAAGTTTGTGAACTGTGAGCTTCCAGATGCTCAAGCTGGTTTCAGAAAAGGCAGAGGAACCAGAGATCAAATTGCCAACATCTGTTGGAACATCAAAAAACCAAGAGAATTCCAGAAAAACATCTACTTCTGCTTCATTGACTATGCCAAAGCCTTTGACTGTGTGGATCACAACAAACTGTGGAAAATTCTGAAAGAGATGGGAATACCAGACCACCTTACCTGCCTCCTGAGAAATCTGTGTGCAGGTCAAGAAGCAACAGTTAGAACCGAACATGGAACAAAAGATTGGTTCCAACAGGAAAGGAGTACATCAAGGCTGTATATTGTCAACCTGCTTATTTAACTTATATGCAGAGTACATCATGTGAAGTGCTGGGCTGGATAAAGCACAGTCTGGAATCAAGATTGCCGGGAGAAATATCAATAACTTCATATATACAGATGACACCACTGTTATGGCAGAAAGCAAAGAACTAAAGAGCCTCTTGATGAAAGTGAAAAAGGAGAGTGAAAAAGCTGGCTTAAAAAAACTCAACATTCAGAAAACTAAGATCAGTTTTTGTCCCTGCCTTCTGTACAGTGTTACTAACTTTTATCCATTGTCCTTTAGGCACTTTGTCTATCTGATCTAATCTCTTGAATCTGTTTGTCACTTTCACTGTATAATGTAAGGGATTTGATTTATGTCATACCTGAAAGGCCTAGTGGTTTTCCCTACCTTCTTCAACTTAACTCTGAATTTTGCAATAAGGAGTTCATTATCTGAGCCACAGTCAGCTCCCAGTCTTGTTTTTGCTGGCAGTATACAGCTTCTCCGTCTTCAGCTGCGAAGAACATAATGCATGTATTTTGGTATTGACCATCTGGTGATGTCCATGTGTTGAATCATCTCTGTGTTGTTGGAAGAGGGTGTTTGCTATGACCAGTGCCCTTTCAATGGCAAAACTCTGTTAGCCTTTGCCCTGCTTCATTTTGGACTCAAGGCCAAACTTGCCTATTACTCCAAGTATCTCTGGACTTCCTCCTTTTGCATTCCAATCCCCTATGATGAAAAAGATATATCTTTTTGGTGTTACTTCTTGACGGTCTTCTAGATCTTCACAGAACCTTTCAACTTAATCTTCTTTAGCATTAGTGGTTGGGGCATAGACTTGGATTTCTGTGATTTTGAATGGTTTGCCTTGGAAATGAACTGAATTTGTCCTGTCTTTTTTAGATTTCACTCAAGTTCTGCATTTTGACTCTTTTGTTGACTATGAGAGTTGCTCCTTTCTTCCAAGGGATTCTTGCCCACAGTCATAGATATAATGGTCATCTGAATTAAATTCACCCATTCTCATTCATTTTAGTTCACTGATTCCTAAAATATCAATCTTCACTGTTGCCGTATTCTGCTTGACCACTTCCAATTTTCCTTGATTCACGGACCTAACATTCCAGGTTCCTATAAAATATTCTTTACAGAGTCAGACTTTGCTTTCCTCCATTAGACAGATCCACAACTGGATGTCATTTTCACTCTGGCTCAGTCTCTTCATTCCTTCTGGAGCTGTTTCTCTGCTCTTCTCCGGTAGCATATTGGACACCTGCTGACCCGGGTGGGGTGGGGGGCTTTCATCTTTCAGTGCTGTATCTTTTTGCCTTTTTCTGCTGTTCATGGTGTTCTCAAGGCAAGAATGCTCAAGTGGTTTGCCATTCCTTTCTTCCATGAACCAAGTTTTGTCAGAACTCTCCACCATGACCTGTTCATCTTAGTTGGCCCTGCAAGGCATGGGTCATAGGTTCATTGATTTGCCCAAGTCTGTGATCCATACGATCCTTTTGGTTAGCTTCCTGTGACTGTCGTTTTCATTCTGACTGCCCTCTGATGGGTAAGGATAAGAAGCTTGTGCAAGCTTCCTGATGGGCGGGGCTGTGCTCCCTCCCTGTAGTTTGGCCTGAGGCCCAACTATGCTAGTGGTGATGGTGACCTCCCCCAGAAGGACTTATGCCAGGATACCATGCCTCCCAGGTCTGCTGCATTCAGTGCCCCGACCCCGTGGCAGGCCAGTGGCAAGCCACACCTCCATCAGAGACTCCCAGACACTCACGGGCAGGTCGGCCTCTGTCTTTGGTGGAGTCTCTCCTCCTTCCTAGGTCCTGGTGCGCACAAGGTTTTGTCTGCGCCCTCCAAGCGTCTCTGTTTCCCCAGTCCTGTGGAAGTTCTGCGATCAAATCCCACTGGCCTTCAAAGTCAGATTCCTGGGCCGGGGGGGGAGGATTCCCAGTCTCTTTGCCAGACACCTAGGCTGGGAAGTTGTTGTGGGGCCTTTCACAGCAGTGTGAGAACTTCTTTGGTATAGTTGTTCTCCATTTCGTGGATCGCCCACCCAGTGGCTCTCCACTGAGGCTAATGGCAAGCTCCTCCAAGAGGACTTTCGCCACATGCGGAGCCTCCCAGGATGGCTGCTGCCACAGTCCCTGTCCCCGGGACAGACCACTGCCAACCCCCGCCTCTGCAGGAGACCCTCAAACACTCACAGGCAGGTCTGGCTCAGTCTCTTTGGGGGTCATAGCTCCTTTCCCTGGGCCCTGGTGCACACAATGTTTGTTTGTACCCTCCAAGCATCTCTGGTGGGTGCATTAGTACTGTTAGGGAGATAATCTTCCTAATTTATCTGAAAAAACTACTGGAAACCTAGGAGTTTCCAATCTTTGAAGGGATCAGATACAGAGAAAGGGTAAATGTTTCAATTTTGCTTACAAAAGTATAATTTTGCTAAGTTACTGTAAGTCATAATTAGTTTGAGGGTAAGGGTTTCCTTACACCTGGAAAACAGATTCAAGCCAGTAATTTTTCATGTAGAAACCATAAAAGTTATAAGCACATTGACCAGCCCATGCAGTCCTTTTGTTAACCTTTTGTGAAGTCATCCGGTTTCCCATTAGAATCCTTCAATTTTTTATCCAGTTCAGCATTATGGTCTGAAAGTCAGAAACTAGTATTTGTTCAAAAGTCCCTTCTATAAATTACCTTCAAGAAGAGGCATTTTTGCGAAAGTATCAGAATAAAACCTTAACTGTCTATAATGACAAAACTCTTAAAAAGTCATGCTTAAAATCTGATTACAATGCACTTGACAAAGAAACTCAGTTACTGCTGTCACAACATTTTAATATAGTAACTAGAATTATGACTGATAACATTTTACCAGAACATATAAGAATTTTAGAAACTCCGTATAATTTCTGGGATATATACATATATGTAACATTTACCATATAATAAGTGTAACATTTACCACATAATATAACCTGAATATATTTACTACTCATTTGACAATATTTCCCATGTAATTCAACATATCAAATATACCTAATTAGTTTAATATCTCTCTTTGGGATGTTTCAAGGGTCCTTTGAAATATTATAAAGTTAGCTAGAAGTCAAAAAGGCTTCATTAGAATTTAAGAAGTTTTGTCCGTAAATATCAAAAAGGCTTAGAACACTCAGTCAGATAGAATTGTAAGTCTCTGTGAAACAATAGTTATTTACTTAGCCAAATTAACAACCAAAGATTTCAAAAGCAAATACAGATCAGTTAAGAGGAAAAGAAACTTAAAATCTAATTATTATCAAAGGCAGTTCAACATCTAATGAAAGCTTGTCCTCTTAACAGAGAGAAAAGGCAAATTCAAGTTTTGTATCAGCTTACTTTTAAATTAATTTACTAAATTAAATTTATTTTAAACTTAGTCAATCCTGACCAAGCCCAAAACTCTTTCTCAGGGTCCACTTTCCACAAAATTTTTATCACTTTCTGTACCCATTACGTTATTCTCCCATCCTGAAACAGTCACTTGTAAGTCAGACCTACTTCCTTTTAGCTTAAAAAAATACAATTCTGTTTCTCATACCTTCTTTACAGAAAACACACTTCCTACTTCCCTTAAGCAGCTAAGAACTGACATTTATATTAGCATTCTATAGATTGATGAGCATTAATACCCCTGATAATTTCCAAAAACCTTTGCTTATCTTATAGAAAACATCTCAGGATAGCACCATACATTTTTTTTCATTAATAGTATAAAATTTCTTTAGTTTCTCTGTAAGAAGAAATTAGTGTTCAATAATAAATGCAAAATCTTATTTTGTTTGGCAATGACCTACCTATTCAATAAACTTCCATTATTTAGTTTAGCACAACCCTAGAAATTTCAACTTACCAAAATCCTGGGTCAGAAAGATCCCCTGGAGTAGGAAATGACAACCTATTCCACTTTTGCCTGGAAAATTTGTTGGACAGCAGAGCCAGAAGCTGCCATCCATGGAATCAAAAGAGCTGGACACAACGGAGCAAATAAACCACCACCACCACAACACAGCAGAGAGACTAAATAGATATTGTTAAAGCATAATGATTCTGAACAGAGTTTATCTAAAAACTCTTATCTCATTACATTTTCTTTCCTTAAACATCTCTTCACATTGGTAGTTTCCTTGCTGACAAATTTGTAACAGATAGAACAAGATTTTATTTAACTCATATTAAACCTAGGCAGAATGAAAATATTATGCTTAATATTGATGACTCTTAGACATGTTTATCATAATTAGATCAACAAACAAACGTTAATACCAGGTAGTAATTTAATACTGAATGTTTCCCAGTTCATGTGAACCTGAAAATCATTCATTATGACTTCAGTAATTCATAATTGCTTAATTTCTCTTATATTTAGAATTGTTTTATTTGTAAGTGCTCACTTTTCTTTAGGCCAATTAGATTAGAGCTCATTTACAAATTAACCTCCAGCAATATTATCCAAAGACAAAGACACATACTGAGGCATATATGTATCCAAACATACACAGCGAGAGATCTAGCTTCATTTTCTAAACTTAGTTATGAATCAGATATCACAATATAAAACTCACTGATTTGTAAATAAAGAACTAAAGAGCCTCTTGATGAAAGTGAAAGAGGAGAGTGAAAAAGTTGGTTTAAAACTCAACATTCAGAAAGCTAAGATCATGGCATCCAATCCCATCACTTCATGGCAAATAGATGGGGAAACAATGGAAACAGTGAGAGAGTTTATTTTTGGGGGTTCCAAAATGACTGCAGATGGTAACTGCAGCCATGAAATTAAAAGACACTTGCTCCTTGGAAGAAAAGCTATGACCAACCTAGACAGCATATTGAAAAGCAGAGACGTTACTTAGCCAACAATGGTCCATCTAGTCAAAGCTATGGTTTTCCAGTAGTCATGTATGGATGTGAGAGTTGGACTGTAAATAAAGCTGAGCACCGAAGAATTGATGCTTCTGAACTGTGGTGTTGGAGAAGACTCTTGAGAGTTCCTTGGACTGCAAGGAGATCAAACAAGTCAACCCTAAAAGAAATCAGTCCTGAATATTCATTGGAGGGACTGATGCTGAAGCTGAAACTCCAATACTTTGGCCACCTGATGTGAAGAACAGTCTTATTGGAAAAGACCCTGATGCTGGGAAAGATTGAAGGCAGGAGAAGAAGGGGACAATAGAGGATGAGATGGTTGGATGGCATCACTGACTCAATGGACATGAGTTTGAGCAAGCTCTGGAAGTTGGTGATGGACAGGGAAGCCTGGTGTGCTGCAGTCCATAGGGTTGTGAAGAGTCAGACACGACTGAGCGGCTGAACTGAAATGAACTGAATTCTAAATAAAAACTGAAATAAGAAAATTTTGAAAGACTTTGTTCCTCCCCTCATTGCCTCATTTTCAGGAATTAGATATGGTCTAGATAAGGTAATTAGATATCTAAAAATGATTTATACATTAGAGATGCAAAAATGATTTAGACACAGCCCCTACCCTTAGAAACTAGAAAGGAAGGAAAGAAAAGGAAATTAATATTTGTTCAACACCTTCCATACATAGTATGGTATCTCATTTAATGTTAACAATAATACCTCAAGATAGTTATTATTTAAGCCCTATTATATGTCAAAGGAGACTGAGCTACCTTTGTTAGCATGTGATCTGGAGACAGTTAAATCCTAGCTCTATTAAACATATACTCTAGTTTAACATTAGTTAGAAAATAATGGCAGATTAATAGAATTTGGGGAGAAGATAAGATGATCTCTTAAATGCTTTTAAGATAAGGTGAAGGAAACAAAGAAATTGAAGATAGGTTGAAAAAGAGGTAATTCATAAAGCAAAACCTTAGTGGGAATGAGAGGATATGGGCTTAAGAACAAATGTAGGATTTGATTCCAAACTGAAATGTCAGATCACACCATGAAACCAAATATAAGAAGGCTAGAATAAGGAACTTCCTTAGTGGTCCAGTGGTTAAGACTCTGCCCTTCCAATGGAGGGGGGTTTGGGTTTGATCCCCGGTTAGGAAACTAAGATTCCACATGTCACACAGCACAGCCAGAAATTTTTAAAAGAAGGTAAGAGTGAGGTATAGATATAGATTTTAAAAGAAAAGAAGTGTGTCTTTGATATGGATTGATGTAGAGTAGGATCAGAAATTGAAAGGAAGTCCTTGTATCAACTTCCTCAGTAAGATATGATGCCGTATTCTTAGAAGGAAGTTTGGAGATGACTAGATTCCAGGAGATTGGCAAAAGTGTGGGATAACCCTTTTGTTTTATAGAGAATGACTTTAAAAAAAAGAGGAAATGAGATTGATGAATAGTTCTCTGTAGTTCAACTGATACTAGAGTTTATGAGCTTGCATTCTTTTCATATTTTCAAAGGTAGGCAGATTTTATCCAGAAGCCTCAGTATAGAAGGTAGCTGTATGACTGACACATGACTGAAGGGTTGTTCGGACTCATAGAAAAGTGAGCTGTAGGGCCCAAAAATGAGAGCTCAAAGCTCTGAAAATAAAAGTTATTCTGAGAGCTATCCTTAGCACTAAAAGAGGTGAGCTAAAAGTAAAAGTAGTTAAAGCTACAGATCCTGATGTCTATCCTGCATATGATGAGGATAGAAGGATACTGATAACTCGAGTAAAGTGGAGGACTCAAGTGGCTGGATATCCAGAAGAAGCTAAACAGCAGGTGTAGTAGGAATAAGTTCCAGTCAGAAAGGAAGATATTAAGTTTCCGGTGATATAAAGAACTAAACTGTGACCATCAAAGAAGTAGTATGTGTGAAACAGAAATGAAAGTAACAGGAGTTGAAAGTCAAAGAAATGTGAGCCTAGCTGGTAGAATACACTGTCCAGGTATTTCTTACAATTACTTGAGAATGACAGCAGGAATTGGGATGAAGAAGAAAACCCTGGCACAGAGGGTCCTCAACTGTTGTTGTCGTTCAGTCACTAAGTCATGTCCGACTTTTTTGCGACCCCATGGACTGCAGCCCTCCAGGTTTCCCTGTCCTTCACCATCTCCTGGAGTTGGCACAAACTCATGTCCATTGAGCCAGTGATGCCATCCAAGCTTCTCATTCTCTGTCACCCTGTTCTATTCCTGCCCTCAATCTTTCTGAGTATCAGGGTCTTTTCCAATGAGTTGGCTCTTTGCATCAGGTGGCCAAAGGATTGGAGCTTCAGGATCAGTGTTGTTTTCCCTTAGGATTGGCTGGTTTGATCTCCTTGGCATCCAAGGAACTCTCAAGAGTCTTTTTCTCCAGCGCTGCAGTTGACAGTAACTATAACTTTATAATACATCTTGATAGTTGCTAGTCGTAAGTACTCCAGCTTTATTCTTCTTCAAAATTTCCTTGGCTATTCTCAGCCTTTGAATTTCCATATAGATTTTAGAAACTGCTTATTGATTTCCACTCAAAAATTACCTGGAACATCGTATTAAATTTCGTTGAAACTAAAGATGAATTTCGGGAGAAATGGCATCTTAGTATCAGGGGACTGTGTAATTTCCTCGCTTCTGTCTCGTCACAATAAAAATTTGAAATGATGAACGTTCTTGGCGTGTCACAGATCTCAGACAGACCTTGTTATTGCTCTCAGACAGATCAGTGTTACAGCTCCGTGTTACCACTCAGTTTTATTTAGAAAATAAAAATATATCCTTGAGGCGTGAGGGCATGCCGACCCAAAAGACACGAAGAGAAGAGTGAGAGAAAGAGCGCGCGCGAGAGAGAAAGCATGCACGCGCGGGAGAGACAGACCCCGGGCCCTTTGGCCCCTCTTTTTATAGGTGTTTTTTTTTTTTTTTTTCTCCCCCTGGGCCTGCCTTATGTAAATTGGGCTAGTCAGGAGTGTTGTTTGTTCTACCTGAGGTCCTCACTCGTCCTCAGACCTTCCTTTGTTCTATTTTTGCCGGCTTTTCCCTTCCTTGTCTTCTAGCCACCACCATTCTGGACTCCTTTTTCCTCTTCTAACTACTTAACGTTAGCAATCCATGAACATGGTATATTAACTTGTATTTATTTAGAACTTATTTTAATTTCTGTCAGTAATTTTTTTTTAGTCAATAATGTTCTGTATCACATCTTTTGATTGGGTTCTTACAAGGTATTTGATGACTGTTGGTGCTATTATAGTATCTATTTAAATGTCATTTTCTATTTTCTGGAATAAAGGTATACAACTGAATATTTTAGACATTGTGTTCAGTGATCTTGTTAACATACTTTCCAATTGTTTTAGGTTTTCAATATACATGAGTATGCCATTTGTGAATAATGACTGTCATTTCTTCCTTTCCAATTCATATGCCTTTTCTTTTTCCCTTTTACTGTGTTGGTTAGAGCATCCAAAGCCACGTTTAAAACAAGTGGTATCAGCAAATATGTCCTTATTTCATTCTTGATGTCAGGGGGAAACATTAAATAATTTACCTTAGGTATAATGTAAGTGGAAGTTTTTTGATGGTAAAGTAGATTGGGGAACTACTGGAGTATTAAGGGAGCTTCCCAAGTGGTCCTAGTGAGAGAGTTAAAAGTTAAGCAGTTCGGGGCCTTTAAGGAGTAGGTGAACTTTCTCACTCAAGCTTTCCTTAAGCCTTGTGCAAAAATGTATCTTGCCCAAGAACTGGCCTTTCTTTAGGAGCTAGTGATGACAGAGCACAATGTCTTACTCAAGGAAATGCTTTTCTTAGATTCTATGTTAATGATTATAATTGTAATAAATCTTGCTTGGGAGCCTGTTCTCAGCAACAATGTATCTCACTCAGAAACATGTTGCAAAGAACATGTTCCTTCTAGCTAATCTTGTACTGAAGTTATTTCAGAATGTGTGGCTTGGGAAAGGATCCAATGGAACTTGTAGTCTTGAAGTGTTCTTTTTATCTATTCTCGGCAGCTAGTTGAAAAGTATATAATGCCCTAGCCACTTCCAGGGCCTTTTGCTGGAGGATTTTCCTATCTTTTCACTTTAATATACCTTTACTGCACAAAAGACTGAGACTGTGTCTTTGCCCCCGGAGTGAAATTTTCTCCTTCAGAGACCACAAACTTGACACCAACCACTGTGTTAATTAAAAAAACAAAAACAAAACAAAACCCTGCCAGTGCAAAAGACTCAAGAGATGTGTGTTTGATCCCACAGTTGGAAAGATCTCCTGGAGGTGGGCATGGTAAGCCACTCCAGTATTCTTGCTTGGAGATACCTATGGGTAGAGGAACCTGTGAAAAGTTTAGGCAGGAAGGCCAGGGGTCTCCAAACGGAGGAAATAGGCTGCAAGTATCAGACATTTTTAATCTCTATTAAGCGGCAGGAGGAAACAAACTAGCATTATATTTTTTCCCCTTCTCTCAGTTCAGTTCAGTTCAGTTGCTCAGTCGTGTCTGACTCTTTGCAACCCCATGAACCGCAGCACACCAGGCCTCCCTGTCCATCACCAACTCCTGGAGTTAACCCAAACTCATGTCCATACAAATTTAAAAAGTGTTTCTCTTAAAATTCTGTGTTGCCATAATAACACCTGGTTCTACCTGAACTTAACTTCTCAAACCTTGAGCTAACCAATGCATTTTTCTTATGGAAATGTTTGTCTTAGGCTATGTTAATGTATGCATTTATCCTAGACTCTGTCTAACTTATATGCAGAGTACATCATGAGAAACACTGGGCTGGAAGAAGCACAAGCTGGAATCAAGATTGCTGGGAGAAATATCAATAACCTCAGATATGCAGATGACACCACCCTTATGGCAGAAAGTGAAGAGGAACTAAAAAGCCTCTTGATGAAAGTGAAAGAGGAGAGTGAAAAAGTTGGCTTAAAGCTTAACATTAAGAAAACTAAGATCATGGCATCTGGTCCCATCACCTCATGGGAAATAGATGGGGAGACAGTGGAAACAGTGTCAGAGTTTATTTTTTGGGCTCCAAAATCACTGCAGATGGTGACTGCAGCCGTGAAATTAAAAGATGCTTACTCCTTGGAAGGAAAGTTATGACCCACCTAGGTAGCATATTAAAAAGCAGAGACATTACTTTGCCAACAAAGGTCCGTCTAGTCAAGGCTATGGTTTTCCCAGTGGTCATGTATGGATGTGAGAGTTGGACTATAAAGAAAGCTGAGCGCTGAAGAATTGATGCTTTTGATCTATGGTGTTGAAGAACATCCTTGAGAGTCCTTTGGACTGCAAGGAGATCCAACCAGTCCATCCTAAAGGAGATAAGTCCTGGGTGTTCATTGGAAGGACTTATGTTGAAGCCAATACTTTGGCTACCTCATGTGAAGAGTTGACTCGTTGGAAAAGACCCTGATGTTGGGAGAGATTGGGGGCAGGAGAAGAAGGGGATGACAGAGGATGAGATGGATGGATGGCATCACTGACTCGATGGGCATGAGTTTGAGTAAACCCCAGGAATTTGTGATGGACAGGGAGGCCTGGCGTGCTGCGATTCATGAGGTCGCAAAGAGTCAGACACGACTGAGCGACTGAACTGAGCTGAACTGTCTTCAAGTCAGTTCCGCCTAAAGGCTCAGAACCGACTTGACAAACCAGTATGTTATACTCATACAATGTTCTCCTAATCTATGTTAATGAAACTACATATTTCTATAGAAATCTGCCTATCTTCAAGATTTATGTCAATCGCTTTATGGCCCAGGATGACTCACCTGGTGCCAATGTTATCTCAGAATGCATGTTGTGGGTGAGGGGCCAGGTGCCATTCTCTGAGTTTTGAGACATTTCCTTTCTCTAATTAGTAGACTACTAGTAGCTATATAATATCTGGCTAAAGACTAGTAGGGGGCACTCATTCTGCCCCCTTCTGATGCCTATGTCAGAAGCCTTCTCTATCTCTTTTATACTTTAATATAACTTTATTATACAAAAGCTCTAAGCAATCAAGCCTTGTCTCTGGCCCCAGGTTTGAATTCTTCTCTGGAGGCCAAAATCCTGGCCTCTTTCGTGGTTCAGCAATAACCTTTCACCTGGAGGGCTACAGTCCATAGAGTTGCAAAGAGTTGGACATGACTGAAGCAACTTAGCAGGCACAGCAGGAGTATTAAGAGAAGCATGGTACAAATACCAGCATGGTACAAGTGAAAAAGGACAGGATGGATCGACGCCCCAGTATTTAACTCCTTATTAGGTGTCAGTGCTTCCCAGGTGGAGCAGAGGTGAAGAAGGATCTCATAGGGCCTGGACTCCATCTCAGGCCTGTCCATGCTGACCATGCTCGGCCGCCTCTCCAATGGACTCTGAACTCTGTGCTTCGTTCCTATGGAAATGACAACAGAAGGATAAGACCCCTCTGGACAGGGGAGTCTTGAAGATCATATCCAGGTTACTCCTCGCCTGAGAGAAAACATACTCTAATCACCCCTGCCTCCGGACAGGTCATAAATTTCTTTCTGTATCTATCGGAATGTAACCACAGGCTTATCGGTTATTAACTGGTTGGAATATAACTGCGGACTTATTGGTTATTAACTGTTTGAACACATAACACATGAATGATGGGGTTATTGGGATTGTATTTACCCTTCCTTTGTAAGTCTCAAGGAATTTGGGGTGGTGGGTTCGGACACATACACATGGGGTATAAAGCTGGTTGGGGTCCTTGGCTAAGAGGATACTCTGCCTTGGGCCCGCTGGTGTAATAAACTGCACTCCACTATCTGCATTGTCCTTCTGAGTAGTGAGTTTGTTTCCCGGAACGCCTGGGTATAACAGTGGTAAATAATCCGGCTGCCAATGCAGGAGGAAACAGACAGAATAGGCTCCATCTTGAAAGCAGGACTCCACCTTGGGCCAGACTGTGACCTTTGAGCTCTATGCCCGGTATCTATGGAAGCGACATACCAACTGGAAAATCAGGCCCCCCAGAAGGAAGAGCCCCAGGGCTCATACCTAGACTGTCCATCTGAAAAAATACCCTAATTATCTGTGTAACCGAATAGAATCATGAATTCTATTATGTTTATTGGGGTATGACCACAGGCCTACTGATAAGTGTCCACTGTTAACTACCTAGGCTTAAGGCATATGAATCACAGGTTAACTTTGACTGTATCTTTCTTTTCCTTTGTTCCTTTGTATAAGGTTTTCACAAAAACTGGTCGGAATCCTTGGCTAAGAGGAGACTCTGCCTTGGGCCCGCTGGTGTATAAACTGCACTCCACTCTCTGCATTGTCCTTGAGTGAGTTTGTTTCCCAGAACACATGGCTACAACATTTGGTGCATTGGCTGGGAAACTCCTCACTTTGAGGAGAAAAGTCCCATTTGGGACTACTCCAAGGCCTTGTGTCTTGAATCTTCTAGAGGGGGGAAGGTGCCTTGCCCTTCTGGAAGGATTCTGTTTCTCAATGCCCGGACCTTTCACGTTAGCAGGTGGTGGACGGCAGCAGGGGAACTGAGCGCTCGGGTGAGGAGGAACCCCCCCCCGGGAAGGGTGGAAAAGGGGGCCCGACCACCCCCCTGGGAGGGACTAGAAGGGGCACAGACCCACAGGAGCCTGGAATAGGCAGGTGGCAGCGATTGCTTTGGAGAAGGCAATGGCACTCCACTCCAGTACTCTTGCCTGGAAAATCCCATGGACAGAGGAGCCTGGTAGGCTGCAGTCCATCGGGTCGCTACGAGTTGGACATGATTGAGCGATTTCACTTTCACTTTTCACTTTCACACATTGGAGAAGGAAATGGCAACCCACTCCAGTGTTCTTGCCTGGAGAATCCCAGGGACGGGGGAGCCTGGTGGGCTGCCGTCTATGGGGTCGCACAGAGTCAGACACAACTGAAGTGACTTAGCAGCAGCAGCAGCAACGATTGCTTGGTACGCAGGTCGACGAGCATGTTAGGGATTAGTAATGAAATTTGTGAAGGTCATTAGGAGGTGGTGTCCACGCCGTCTTGGGGAAAACTATTAGCAAGCAATCGCCAGGGGACTGTTAGGAGAAGAAACGTGCTCTTCGTGTGCTCGTATTCTGCCCTTTCCAAGGAGGTGTCCCATCTGCTGTGAAATTCTTGACCCCCTCGGAATTGTCAGGCTAGAAGGAGGGGGATACATAAGTGAGTACGAATTGGCTTTTCTGGAGACGGCCTGGGACATGGTATATTTAACCCATCTGTGTTTTCATCTGCACCTGATCAAACCCACCAAGGCAGAATGGACTTTCAAAGTTAAGGGAGAAACAGTCTCGGACCACGTGGTGCTCTGGTTCGGCCATACTAACTGGCAGGTGAAGACACGCCGATCCCCCTTCTCCCTCTGGGCTCTGGGAGGTAAGGCTCTTCTCACCCCAATTAGGAAGGAGGTAGAATGGCAATTTAAGTGTTGCATTGAGTGGAAATATCAGAAGTACATAGGGTACCACGAACTTCGTAGACAGAACGAAAAGGAAAAGTAGAAGACGGTCCGAGCAGGTAAACAAGATGGGAGGAAATTAATCTAAGGCACCTGTATTGGAGTGCATGATTAAAAATTTAAAGAAGAGGCTTGGAAGAGACTATGGGGTGAAGATGATGCCTAACTGCCTCCACATACTCTGTGAAGTGGAATGGCCCCCTATAGGAGTAGGATGGCCACCAGAGGACACCATGAATTTAAAAATGGAGGAAGCAGACTATATAGTAGTCACAGGAGAGCCAGGACACCCAGATCAATATCCATGTATTGACTCATGGCTAGGGTTAGCTCAAGATCCTCCTCCTTGGATGAGGTTCTGTATCCAGAAGGGAAAGAGAAAAATATTAATGGCATGAAAATTGACTGATGATAAAGAAATTCTACAGGATTTGGACGGGGATGACCTGCCCCTTCCCCCATACTGGATGATGACACGCCCGCCGCCCAGTTCTCTACCAGGCCCTGAGGCCGCCTTACCGCCCGATGATCATAGAGCCGCCGTTTCCGCAGGCTCCGATCCCAGCGATGGAGACCTCTGGTCAACACCCGCGGGATTCCACCTCAGCCGGACCTCCTAGACTGTATCCACCTCTCCCGGTGAGTACTGATGGGAAGGGGGAAGAAAACACAGCAATTAGACAGAGGCTGCACTCCACCAAGGAGCAGGGGAAAGAACCTCACTCCAGATGCCCCTCAGAGAGCTATAGCAGCCTCCGGGTCAGGACACATGGAGCACTACCATCAGCCCCCTGTAGCCTGTTATCACCAGCCATTTTTCTCTACGGATACATTAAACTGGCAGAGAGTACGCTCCACAGTACTCGGGGGAGCCTCAAGCCATGATTAGGCTAACGGAGGCTGTTTTTCAAACCCACTGCCCTACACAGGATGACAGAATCCAACTACTTGTCTCCCTTTTCAGCCCTGAGGAAAGACACAGGATCCTAACTGAGCTCCGAAAATGGTTCAGAGAAATGGCACCTGAGGGCACTGCCAACCCGCAGAGGTGGGCAGAACCAGCCGCCCCCGATGAGAGCCCCAACTGGGACTGTGACGCAGAGGGAGGGAGGGGTCACCGGAGAGACATCGGGCGGCTATTTTACAAGGCCTCGAGAGAGGGGCCCGGAAACCTTTGAGTATGGCAAAACCCTCTGAACTGATTCAAAGGGAAACCGAATCACCCTCTGAGTTCTACGATAGTGTGAGGCCTGTAGACTTTATATGCCAATAGATCCAGAGGCCGCTGGGTCTCAGATGGTGATAAATGCAGCCTTTGTGTCTCAAGCTTACCCCGAAAATGTCAGATGGGGGGGGGGCACCAAGTGATTCATGAATTTTTATACATCCCTGAATGCCTACTACCTTTGTTGGAAAGAGATTTGCTATCTAAATTGGGGGCACAAGTGACCTTTCCCCTCCCCCACAAAAGACTCACTCTTCTAGTGGGCTCAGTTCAGTTCAGTCCAGTCGCTCACTCATGTCTGACTCTTCGCGACCCCATGAACCGCAGGACGCCAGGCCTCCCTGTCCATCACCAACTGCCGGAGTCTACCCAAACCCATGTCCATTGAGTTGGTGATGCCATCCAACCATCTCATCCTCTGTCGTCCCCTTCTCCTGTCCTCAATCTTTCCCAGCATCAGGGTCTTTTCAAATGAGTCAGCTCTTCACATCAGGTGGCCAAAGTATTGGAGTTTCAGCTTCAGCATCAGTCCTTCCAATGAACACCCAGGACCGATCTCCTTTAGGATGGACTGGTTGGATCTCCTTGCAGTCCAAGGGACTCTCAAGAGTCTTCTCCAACACCACAGTTCAAAAGCATCAATTCTTCAGCCCTCAGGTTTCCTTATAGTCCAACTCTCACATCCATACATGACCACTGGGAAAACCATAGCCTTGACTAGGCGGACCTTTGTTGGCAAAGTAATGTCTCTGCTTTTTAATATGCTATCTAGGTTGGTCATTACTTTTCTTCCAAGGAGTAAGCATCTTTTAATTTCATGGGTGCAATCACCATCTGCAGTGATCTTGGAGCCCCCCAAATAAAGTCAACCACTGTTTCCACTGTTTCCCTATATATTTGCCATGAAGTGATGGGACCAGATGCCATGATCTTAGTTTTCTGAATGTTGAGCTTTAAGCCAACTTTTTACTCTCCTCTTTCACTTTCATCAAGAGGCTCTTTAGTTCTTCACTTTCTGCCATAAGGGTGGTGTCATCTGCATATCTGAGGTTATTGATATTTCTCCCGACCATCTTGACTCTGGCTTATGCTTCCTCCAGCCCAGCATTTTTCATGATGTATTCTGCATATAAGTTAAATAAGCTCAACCACCTATTTACTCTCCCTCTCGGTAACCCCTCAAGATGAATGGAGGTTGCAGGATCTCCTAAAGGGAAACTGGATGGGCTCAATAGTTGAGAGAGAAAGAGAGAGAGAGAGTGTGTGTTAACTCGACAATTCCCTGAGGTCTGGGTGGAAGACAATCCCTCCAGGCTTACGAAACAACAAGTTCCACTGGTAATAGAACTCAAACCCTATACAATTACATCAGCACTCGCCTTGGGCCTGCCAGACCTTGCTAAGCCCTTAACTCTCAGTGAATGTAAAGGACAAGGTGGCTATGGGCGTGTTGTCCCAGACCATGCGGACATGGGATAGACCCGAGGCTTAGCTCTCAAATTGGCTGGACAGTGTTGCCACTGGGTGGCCGAGATGTTTTTGGGCAGTTACTGTGGTTGCCTTACTGGTCCAGGAGGCAACCAAGCTGACTTTGGGCCAACATTTGATTATAAAAGTCCCACATGAGATCAACACTCTCCTGCGAGGGGACCTACATACATGACTGTTGACATCCTGGATTACTCAGTACCAGGGACTATTACCCCATGTTACTACCGAGCTTTGTCAGGTCTTGAATCTGGCCACTCTCCTTCCTGTGAGAGAAGGTGGGCACTCAAATGAGTACCAGGAAATCCTAGAAGAAGTTTACGCCAGCAGACCTGACTTGAGAGACCAGCCAAACCTGGACCCAGATTTGGTCCTGTACACCAATGGCCCCAGCCTGGTGAAACGAGGACAATGACTGTCGGGATATGCAGTGGTCATGGAAGAAACCATCATTGAGGCTAGCTCTCTGCCATCACACTGGTCCGCTCAACGGGCTGAACTATATGCTCTGATCCGGGCCCTCCAGCTGTCAAATGGTAAGAAGACAAACATTTACACAGACTCCAGGCATGCTTTCGCCACATTACATGTACACAGGGCTCTGTATAAGGAGAGAGGCCTTCTGACAGCTAGTGAAAAAGATGCTAAAAATAAGGAAGAAATTCTGACCCTATTAGATGCTGTCTGGGAACCAGAAAGGGTCGCAGTCATACACTGCCGAGGACATAAAAAAAAAAGATGCCTCCCAGGCTCGGGGAAACAGACTGGTAGATAAGACCACTAAACAAACAGCTGAGGGCTTGGGGGCGACAAGTGAAGCCCCTATTAAAGCTCTCGTATTGGCAGAGCTGCCTGAACTAGCGCCGGACTCTCCAAAATGTGCTGAAGCCCAAAACCAACTAGCCAAAGCGGAAGGGGCCATCGAGACTGAAAAGGGATGGTGGGAATTGCCAAGTGGCAAATTATTGGTACCAGAGGAGCTGGCACCCACTCTGGTGAACCAAACTCACCAAGCGACCCACCTAGGCCATGATAAACTGGAAGAGCTAATTTGAAAATATTTCTTGGGTCCCCACTTCTCTTCCCTATGCAGGACGGAATCTCAGGGCTGCACTGCCTGCTCACAGGTCAATGTTGGCTCTCGGCACAGACAGAAACCTCCAGGGATTCAGGTAAAAGGCACGCTGCCCTTTGAACACCTAGAAGTGGACTTCACTGAAATGAAACCTCACCGACACTACCCTTACCTGCTGGTCATGGTATGTATGTTCTCGGGATGGGTAGAAGCTTTTCCTTCCTGGACTGAAAGAGCATCAGAAGTAGTCCAGTGCCTGCTTAGGGAGATAGTTCCCAGATTTGGATTTCCTACCAGCATTGGATCGGACAATTGCCCGTCTTTTGCAGCTGGTTTAGTACAAGTAAGCAAAACTTAAAACATCAAATGGAAACTGTACATTTCATATAGGCCCCATAGTTCTGGGATGATGGAATGAACCAACCGGACACATAAAGAGACACTCTCCAAATGGATCAGAGAGACTCACTGCTCTGGGTGGACTTGCTTCTGATGGCTCTGCTCAGACTCAGGATGACCCCACAGTCCCATGGGCAATCTCCACATGAAATTGTGTATGGGAGGCCCCCACCCGTAATAAAACAGGTATCAACAAATTTGCCTCGGTAAGGGGACATGAGATTTCACAGCAGATGGAACAACTGGGTAAGATAATAAATCAGGTAACTAAGTTTGTACAAGAAAGGGTGCCGTTCCCCCTTGGGGAACAGATTCATGAATTTGTGCCTGGTTATCAGGTGTGGGTCAAGAAATGGAAACATGCCTCCTTGACCCCACATTGGGACAGTCCATATACTGTTGTTCTAACCACCCCTACTAAGTTGCAGGTATCACTCCCTGGATCCACCACACCAAGGTGAAAAGAGCATACCACACAGACCTGGAGGACGCCAAGTGTTCTACACAAAAGGACCCCACTGATCCCCATGAAACCAAGATCATCTTAAAAAAGAAGAAGAGATGAAGCTCTACAATCTGCTGCTGCTACAAGGACTTGCCAGTATCAGCACAAAGAGGGACCTGTGCTATAATTAAAGTTGAACATTGTGTGTATATTCCTGATTTATCTGGCAATGTATCAGCTGCTTTAGATGACATGAAAACCCAGGTAAAAGCAAGGTCATGCGAAAACATTCCTTTCTGGACTTCAGTCCTATCTTGGGTGAAGGGTGATTTGTGGAAAACTATATTTACCATTGCTATAGTTCTGCTTTGTGGATCCTACATTTTATAATGTATTATGAACCTTGAAACCCAAAGGTGGGTGTCGCTCTCCCAAATTGGTGGTCGGAAAGCCACCAATAGGGTGTAATATATCCCTATGAATGATGCTCATACTATGAATTAAGAGCATCAAGGGGGGGGGGAGGGAATGAAGGAGGAAACAGACAGAACAGGCTCCATCTTAAAAGCAGGACTCCATCTTGGGCTGGACTGTGGACTTTGAGCTATATGCCCAGTATCTGTGGAAATGGCATACCAACTGGAAAACCAGACCCCCCAGAAGGAAGAGCCCCAGAGTTCATACCTAGACTCTCCGTCGCCTAAAAGGATACCCTAATTATTTGTGTAACCGAATAGAATCATAAATTCTATTATGCTTATTGGGGTATGGCCACAGGCCTATGGATAATTGTGACTGTTAACTATCTAGGCTTAAAGCATATGAATCATGGGTTAACTCTGATTGTATCTTTCTTTTCCTTTGTTCAGACTAGTTTCAGGGAATTTGGGGAACTGGCTACAACATCAAGACACACTGGTTGATTCCTGCGTTGGAAAGATCCTTTGGAGTAGGAAATGTCAACCCACTCCAATGTTATTGCCTGGAAAATTCCATGGATAGAGGAAACTGGAGGGCTACATACAGTTCATGGGGTTGCAAAGAGTTGAACGGGACTGAGAATGGAGCCACGAACGTGAGCGGAAGAAAGAACAACAGTAAGAAGCAGACAAGTTAGGAGAAGTTGACTCATGCTTGAAAAAGAGTAAAAATAATGAGTTTATTTTGCGTGAAATTCTTATATTCACCATCATGACCATCCATCATCATTAGGATCCGTATCAAGGAATGATTGCAATTTAAGAAATTGCAAAAGTAGGGAACTACATAACTGGTCACCACGTTAATATCTTTAATTAGAAAGTCTCTTGAGATGGCTTTGAAACTGATTTTTAAAGTAACTTACATTCACAAGCAGGAAAAAAGAAATCGATAATCGTGTGGATTCCTTGAAGACCTTAAAATGGGATCCTAGACAGCATGTTTCGATACAGAGCGGCCATTCCTTTCCTAACCACCGGGTGGCAACCAAGTGCCAGTGTCACTTTCTTGTGTGTCCCTACCCTTTCCTACGCGGGCGCGGCTTCCGGCTCTCCGGGCTTCCGGGCTCCCGAGCGCGCACGTCACAGAGTCTCCGCCGCGCCCGTCTGTCAGCAGTGGCTCAGCTGCCGAACGTTGGCCGGACTCTGAGGGACCTAGCCTCATGTGGAAGCTGGTCCCGGCCGCGGGCCCTGCCCGAGGTAAGGACAAAAGGTGGAAACGCGGGGGCCCGATTTCTCGAGAGCAGCTGCGGCAGGCGAGGGGTTTGCGGAGCGCACTTCCGGTCCGTCGTCGCCTCTTCCGCCGCCTTCCCGCGCTGCCTCCGGTCGCGCGCTGAGAGGTGGCGGGAACCGGTGCGAAGGCTGCGTGAGGGCCTGCGCGGTCTTCCAGGCGGGGGCTGCAGTGCTTGCGAACCGGGCTTTGGCCTGGCGGGTGGGATAGGCGTGGGGCGCTGGGCCGCTCAGTGATCGCCCGGGTCCTTTCAGTCCGGTCGGCCGCCCCACCTGGCGGGCCCGGCTCGGAGCCGGGTTTCGATGATGCGCTCCATTGAGCCTTGGCCGGGTACCCAGTTGTGACAGCTCGTGTTTTCAAGCTTTTGAGGAAACGCTCAGAATACTTTGACAGAGGCTCCAGGACCTTGGCGAGCACGTCGTTTATTTTTGTTGGGAGCCACGGAGATAACTTGTGTCAATGGCAACTACGGGAAAAGAGTTTAAGCTTTGTTTCCAAGCTTTTTTTTTTTTTTTAACCTTTTGGTCATCAGAACAACAGAAAGTTTTTTGCTTTTGTTTTTTCCTCTTTTGCATTTCTAGCAATGAAAGATGGAAATTGCATGTAAATTGGTTGCCTAGAATGTGTAAGCACTTGTTAGTTGGTAGCTAAGCGGGTGTAGCCTGTGATTGGTCTAGCCCTCAGGAAGTTTACATTGTGATTGAAAAAAAAGATCTCTGTAGAAGCTAAATGGACCGGCTGTGTAAGGCCGTATGGAGAGACCCAGACGAATGGTAAGGAAAATAAAATCTGTAATAATACTGTAAGTAATATTACAAAGACTCAAAGATAAGGCGCTTTGTGGATTTGGAGCATTGCAGAGATAGAACATAAACTGTGATGGACGAGTTTCCAGGAACATTTCTAGCCTGTGGCTGGCTTTTTGAGTTCGCCTAAGAAAAATGCCCCTAGTGCCAATGGGTAGCATTTTTACCTTTCAGAGGATCTTGAACTGTTTTCAGAATGCAATGGAAGCTACGGGGTGCCATCCTTCTAGGGAAAATGTGACTAAAGCAACCGCAAAAGTTTTTTGTTGAAAGACTCCACTCTAGGTTAAAAATCTGTTTGACAAAGTATAATCTAAGTCTGGTCAAGGCTTACCTGGACTCTTTTCTACTTGTCTAATTTAACTGCTCTAATTATCCTATCATTCCAGTGGTCCCAGACTAAACTCTGCTAGTCTTCAACATATATGCTGTTCCAGAAAAAATTTGTTATTTACAAAATTTTTTAATAACCCTGTCCCATTGTTCTAAAAGTTACCTTTAACGTAAAAAAAATTCCCAAAATTATGCACTTGAACCTGGTTTGGAGTTTTCTTGCAGTGATCTATATTATTTACTCTTCATGCGATACCATACTTTTTAACTGCTATCACTTTATGGGATATTTTGCCAACTGGTAGAGAAAGTTCCCCTAATAATTACATTTTTCTTGACAGTTTTTCACATTATATTTTTGACGGAATTTTGAATTTGTTTATCAAGCGCCAGACAGTATTTTGATTTTGTTTGGTGATGCATTAAATGTATAAGTTAATTTGGGCAAGCACTGACAATTTTCAAAATTATTTTCTCTTTAGAAAAGTGGTAGAGCATTCTGTTTAGATTTGCCTCCTTCAGTGAAGCTTTAATAGAAAACATGTTTGATTTACATAAAGTTGATTGTTAGCATTTAAATAGCAAAATAAAAATATTTAAATATTTGCCATACCTATGTATAATTACATGTTTATGTTTATGTGTATCTGTAAATTTACTTTTTTAAAAAATGTCTTAGAACCATACAGACTTTTGACTGGTGTTGAGTACATCGTTGGAAGAAAAAACTGTGGCATTCTAATTGAAAATGATCAATCGATCAGTCGAAATCATGCTACATTAACCTCTAACTTTTCTGTAACCAACCTGGTAAGTCACTATTTCATTTGCTGACAGTAAGGGAATTGAAGTCACCACAGATTACCTTGGTGTATATGTAAGAGAGAGTTTTGGAGACTTTTCATTTTATAGAACTGTTTTCTTTAAATGTTAGCAAAATTAAATATGTTTTGGCAGTTGTACTGGTGGTATTTGTTTATTTTGAGATTTGAAGTTTCTATTTCAGTATTGTACTGTTTGCTTTAGTGACTGAGAAACTCAAATGAAGTAGACCATATGTATATTTACTTGAACATTTATTGAGTGGTTTTTGTTGTTGTCATTGTTCAGTTACTAAGTCATGTCTGACTCTTTGCAACCGCATAGACTGCAGCATGCCATCCTCCCCTGTCTTTCACTGCCTCCCAGAGTTTGCTCAAATTCATGTCCATTGACTCAGTGATGCTATCTAACCGTATCATCTTCTCCCATCCCCTTCTCCTTTCCTTTCGACCTTTCCCAGCATCAGGGTCTTTTCCAATGAGTTTCTTCACATCAGGTGGCCAAAGTATTGAAGTTTCAGCATCAGTCCTTCCAGTGAATATTCAGGATTGATTTCCTTTCAGGTTGACTGGTTTGATTTTGCAGTCCAAGGGACTGACAAGAGTCTTCTCCAGCACCATAATTCAAAAGCATCAATTCTTTGGTGCTTAGCCTTCATTAGGGTCCAGCCCTCTCATCCCTACATGACTGCTAGAGAAACCAGAGCTTTGATTATGTAGACCTTTGTCGGCAAAGTGATGTCTCTGCTTTGCAATAATACACTGCCTAGTTCTGTCATACCTTTCCTTCCAAGGAGCAAGCATCTTTTAATTTCATGGCTGCAGTCAACATCCACAGTGCTTTTGGAGCCTAAGAAAATAAAATCTGTCACTGCTTCCACTTTTTCTCCGTTTACCATGAAAGGATGGGTTTGGATGCCTTGATCTTAAGTTTTTTGAATGTTGAGTTCCAATCCAGCTTTTTCACTCTCCTCTTTCACCCTCATCAAGAGGCTCTTTAGTTCCTTTTCACTTTCTGCCATTAGAGTGGTATCATCTGCATATCTGAGGTTGTTGGTATTTCTCCTGGCAATCTTGATTCCAGCGTGTGATTCATCCAGCCTGACATTTTGCATGATGTATTCTGCATGGAAGTTAAATAAGCAGGGTGACAGTATACAGCCTTGTACTCCTTTCCCCAGTTTTGAACCAGTCAGTTGTTCCGTGTCTGGTTCTAATGTTTGGTTGTTTTTTGAAACACGTACAGATTTCTCAGGAGATAGGTAAGGTGATCTGGTATTCCCATCTCTTTAAAAGTTTCCACAGTTTGTTGTGATCCACATAGTCAAAGGCTTTAGCATAATCAGTGAAACAAAAGTAGATGTTTTCCTGGAATTCCTTTGCTTTCTCTATGATCCAGTGAATGTTGGCAGTTTGATCTCTGGTTCCTCTGCCTTTTCTAAACCCAGCTTGTACATCTGGGAAGTTCTTGGTTCTCGTACTGCTGAAGCCTAACTTGAAGGATTTTGACCTTAACCTTACTAGCATTTGAAATGAGCACAATTGCATGTTTGAACATTCTTTGGCATTGCCCTTGTTTGGGATTAGAGTGACAGCTGACCTTTTCTAGTCTTGTGGCCACTGCTGAGTTCTGCAGATTTGCTGTCATATTGCGTGTAACACTTTAAAAGCATCATCATTTAGGTTTTTAAATAACTCAGCTGAAATTCTCTCACCTCCACTAGCTTTGTTTGTACTAGTGCTTCCTAAGGCCCACTAGACTTCACATTCCAGGATGTCTGGCTATAAGTGAATGATCACACCACTGTGGTTATCCAGATCATTGAAACCTTTTTTGTATAGTTTTGTGTATTCTTGCCATCTCTTAAAATCTTCTGCTTCTGTTAGGTCCTTAGCATTTCTGCCCTTTATCGTGCTTATCTTTGCATGAAATGTTACTTTGATATCTCCAATTTTCTTGAAGAGATCTCTAGTCTTTCCCATTCTTTTGTTTTCCTCTATTTCTTTGCATTGTTCATTTAAGAAGGCCTTATCTCTCCTTGCTATTTTCTAGAACTCTGCATACAGTTCGGTATATCATTCCCTTTCTCCTTTGCCTTTCGCTCCTCTTCTTTGCTCAGTTATTTGTAAAGCCTCCTCAGACAGTCACTTTGCCTTCTTGCATTTCTTTTTCTTTGGGATGGTTTTGGTTGCTGCCTCCTGTAGACTGTTACGAACTTCTGTCCTTAGTTCTTCAAGCACTCCATCTACCAGATCTAATCCCTGAATCTATTCATCTCTTTCACTGTATAATCATAGATCACACCTGAATGGCCTAGTGGTTCTCCCTACTTTCTTCAACTTAAGCCTGAATTTTGCAGAAAGGAGCTCATGATCTGAGCCACAGTAAACTCCAGGTCTTAATTTTTGCTGACTGTATAGGTCTCCATCTTCGGCTGCAAAGAATATGATCAGTCCATTTCTGTATTAACCATCTGGTGATGTCCATGTGTAGGGTCATCTCTTGTGTTGGAAAAGGGTGCTTGCTATAACCAATGTGTTCTCTTAGCAAAACTCTGTTAGCCTTTGCCCTGCTTCATTTTGTACTACAAGGCCAAATTTGCCTATTGCCTCAGGTATCTGTGGACTTGCTATTTTGCATTCCACTCCCCTGTGGTGAAAAGGATGTCTGTTTTTGGTGTTAGTCCTAGAAGGTCTTGTCGGTCTTCATAAGACCAGTCAGCTTCAGCTTCTTTGACATCAGTGGTTGGGGCATAGACTTGGATTACTGTGATGCTGAATGGTTTTCTTGGAAACAAACGGAGGTCATTCTTTCATTTTTGAGATTGCACCCAAGAACTTCATTTCAGACTTTCGTTGACTATGATGGCTACTCCATTTTTCTAAGGGATTCTTGCCCACAGTAGTCGATATATTGGTCATCTGAATTAAATTTGCCCATTCCTGTCCATTTTAGTTCACTTACTCCTAAGATGTCAATGTTCACTCTTGCCATCTCCAGCTTAACCACTTCTACTTTACCATGATTCATGGGCCTAACATTCCAGGGTCCCATGCAATATTGTTCTTTACAGCGTTGGACTTTACTCTCTCCACCAGACACATCCACGACTGAGCATCGTTTCTGCTTTGACCCAGCTGCCTCATTCTTTCTGGAGCTGTTAATAATTGCCCTCCTCTCTTCCCCAGTAGCATATCGAACGCCTTCCAACTTAGGGGGCTCATCTTCTCAGTCATGTCTTTTGCCTTTTTCATGCTGTCCCTGGGTTCTTGTGGCCAGAATACTGGAGTCGTTGCCATTCCTCCCCCTCGGTATGTAAGCACTCACATGTTGAATGCTTACTGTGTGTCAGCACTGTGCCACAGCATGGGAACAGAGCAGTGGGTGGACTCGTGACTCCTCCTTTAAAGAGTTCTGTAGCCATATGAACACTCGTATTTGCCGTATATCTTAGGTTTTCAGAAGGAGAATGATTTGCTTTACTATCCCTAGTAAACAGTTGGTATATATGCCCCACAGCTCCTTTGAATGACTGAGTTTGTTTTGGTCTGTTGGTTGATTTAATTATAAAGGTGGACTTATAATAAACCAACCAAAACACATATATAATTAAACCAGCCAAAACAACACACATATATATATCCAAGAGCTGTGCTCATGGTAATGCTGGTGGTAATGATGAAAGAAAAACCACTATTTTGAGGTAAGATTGTATCAGCAGCAAACATTGAATCTGTTCAGTAATGTTTAGGTTTTGTGTCTGTATTCTTTTAGATTAAAAAAAAAAGCATTATTGTTAAAAATCTTAAAGAAAAAATAGAATTGTTACTTCAGGTTAAACACTCTGGCCTTTTCTCGTTGGACTGATTTTTTTTCTATGTGATTTTGATGATATTTAAAAAAAACAAAAACCTTAGGAATGAAACTGCCATGTTACATATGAAACAGTGTGTACAAAAGCAGATAGTCCTCACATTGAGAGGTCAGGAAAATCTCCACTGACTTAGCAAAAATAAAGAAAATATATGTTCTAAGAGGAATGATTCTGAAATTAAGACAGTTTTCTCTTAATCGCTAGTTGAGTAATCATTCTTCCATGCAACCAAAACAATAACTGTATTGTGTACTGTGTTGGGATGTTAACCACCCATCACCTATTCCAAAAGTTATCAACCTTTTCTTTTGAAACTTTTGCCCTTAGGAATAGTATTTATGGAGTAGTAAGAGACTTTATTTATTTATTTATTTTTTTTTTTAGAGTCAAACAAATGAAATTCCTGTACTGACAATAAAAGATAATTCTAAGTATGGTACCTTTGTTAATGAGGAGAAAATGCAGAATGGTCTTTCTCAAATTTTGAAGTCAGGGGATAGAGTTACCTTCGGAGTGTTTGAAAGTAAATTCAGGTAAGAATTTTGAAATTGATATTAAAATGGACAACTTTATTTTGGACCAATCAAATTCTAAAGGAAAAGGATTTTATAAATAATGAATTGGAGCTAGTCTATTTAGATCCTACTTAGCATAGTAGGATGGAGAAGGCAGTGGCACCCCACTCCAGTGCTCTTGCCTGGAAAATCCCATGGAAGGAGGAGGCTGGTGGGCTGCAGTCCATGGGGTCTCTAAGAGTCGGACACGACTGAGCGACTTCACTTTCACTTTTCACTTTCATGCATTGGAGAAGGAAATGGCAACCCACTCCAATGTTCTTGCCTGGAGAATCCCAGGGACAGCGGAGCCTGGTGGGCTGCCGTCTATGGGGTCGCACAGAGTCAGACACGACTGAAGCAACTTAGCAGCAGCAGCATAGTAGGATAGTAGTGAATTTTGCCTGGTAGTGAATTTTGCACTGTATGTGGTTAGTGCATTTTGTTAATCATACCTAACTGACCAAAAGTGAATGAGAATTTGAGTGGGCCCTGAGAATCTTGATGGAGCTACTTTTGATTGATTCTGCATAGGTCAAAATGTACTGTTAAGCTTTTGATCATTGGTTTTTTTCTTAATTGCAACTTAAGACTGATAGTTTTCTTGGAACTAAGTTGGAACATGTAGTAATACATAAAAATCAAAATAACAGTGTGTGATGTGAGCTTGAGTTTACTATACAATAAATTTATGTAACTTATTTTTATTTACAGAGTAGAGTATGAACCTTTGGTTGCATGCTCTTCTTGTTTAGATGTCTCTGGAAAAACTGCTTTAAGTCATGCCATATTGCAACTCGGAGGACTTACTGTAAACAATTGGACAGAGGAATGTACTCACCTTGTCATGGTATCAGTTAAAGTTACCATTAAAGTAAGTTCAGTGCATTGTTATTATGTGAAAGTAAGTTCTGTAAATTTAAGTTTTTTCATTTACCCACTATACAAAAATGTCTTAAAAGTCATTTACTTTAAAATTATCTGAACTGTTGGTTGTAGATATGTATATGCCAAACAACTCCATACCTACCGTATAGGCTAAGAATGGTTTTTCAGAAACATTGTTTATTATCTACCGCAAGCAAAAAGCACATGAAATTATATTTCAAATTTTGATTTAGCATTTAAATGATTTATGTAATCCTTTCACCAAGAAATGTTTTCAGTCTAAAAGCAAAGCATTTAGAGATCAACTGCCCATCTTCAAAGTAAGCAGTCTATGTCTTTTCTTCCTCTCGTCTCTGATATATCTTACTGTTTCATGCTCTTTTGTTTAATTTTTATTTGGCTTTAGGCCCTAATCACAAAAACTTTTTTTTTATAGTTTAATATTACCTTAATGAACTGTCACAGTCTAGAGATATATAGATATATGCTTTTAGAAGATGCTATTTGTTAAAATAGTGGTATATTTTGGTATGTTTTCAGATTTTGCATCTTCATCAGATTTGGTTAATCCAAAGCTAACTGAAGAATGACTTTGGGAGGTGATTTGTCTCCTTTCAACAGTTTGTCTATAGATAATCTGAGATTGTTTTAGGCTTATATCTATGGTGAAAAGCAACAAATATTTAGATTCCTTTATTAGATGATAAAATCCTTTGCCATATAATTAATTAAATTAGAATATGTGTGTTATAGCTAAATAGGTGTCATAGAGAAAGAAAGGTTTGCTGTTCAGATTGAACCTCATGTTAAAACTTGTGTCTTGGTGGGGTTTTCTCTGATCAGAAATTGTATAAATTCAACAGAGTGATTAGCTTCTTGAGTACTAATTTATGCTAATAAACCCAGATAATAGATTCATAATTCAGAATGTCCGTTTATTAATTTACAGTAGAGATACACCTTTATAGTGACCAGAACGTTTACATATGGCTCCAGCTTAGTCCCCTTAAAGATACCAAGGTCCCTGAGAAATGAAATAGGTAATCACGCCCTTGCTTGGTGAATATAAAGCAAGAGCAAAGTCAGTCAGTTAGGTGGTCTTGAAAGAAAAGGGAACGTAAACATTCAGTTCAGCTTTTATTTTCTAAAGAGGACACTGAGGCTTGGAGCAATTAAATCCTTTGCCCAAGATCACATGTATTGGAGCTTACTCAGTCCAGTGTTGAATTGCTCATTACTGCTTCATGCAGGAAGTCAATTATTTCATTCATATTTGAGGTTCATAACTTTCAGATTCCATTCTTGAGAGATACCCTAAATTGCTTGCTCACATTTAGGTAATTCCCCATGTTTATTAGAAACATACTTAGAAGTTCTTTAGCTGGATTATTTCTTAGAATTATGCTGAATCTTCTTTATTTTCATTGCCAAAGGTGATATTTTTTAATCTTTCTCAAACTGTGGATATAACTTATTTGAGGCTTATGGCTTAATTCACTTGCTAGGTGAAGTTTCTTCTCTACTCCACCTGTGTATACCGTTATTCCTTTATTTACTTTCTTAAAAAGACTATTCCATAATTATTAATATAATCAGTTTGAAAGGCAATTAGGCTGAAAGATCTCTCTCATGTTTATCTCTTGATACTGTCTTCTCTAGGGCAGATGTTACATTTCCTTAATTCTAAGATACATATTTTAATGTTTTTATAATTAGTGTACATTTTTAAATTGACTTGTATTTTGTTATGTTGTTTGGCCCTGCCTCCAGCAGTTTTTACATCAGTACTGTAATTTGTGACTTTTTTTCACCTTTAGTAGTGATTGTTTATTGATACTTGAATTTGCCTATATGTTATGTTTGTTTGTTATTTCACAGGTCTCACTGCTTTTTTAGCATATAGGCCTTTGTTTTGTGGGGGTCTAACTTATATGAGTTTTAGTTACCACAGTTTATTTTTAATTTTTGCTTTATATTGAAATATAGTTGACTTCACAATGTTGTGTTTCAGGTATACAGCAGAGTGATTCAGTTATACATAGACATATATCTATTGTTTTTCAAATTCTTGTCCCATTTAGGTTACTACAGATTATTGAGCAGCATCCCTTGTGCTATACAGTAGGTTATCTATTTTCATTATAGCACTGTGTTTATGTCAGCTCCAAGCTCCCAGTCTATCCCCCCCATATATTGTAATTGGTAGCTTCTTATAATCAAGCAATTATATAGGGATATGTACTCTAAAACTAAGCCATGACCCAAAACTGACTTCTGTTTTATAGATTGTGTCTCTGTTATAAATTTAAAGTGACGCGAGGAAAACTAGAATTTTAAAAAAGCTAGGGTATGAGTATATGTATTCACATGTTTTCTTCTTTTCAGACAATATGTGCACTCATTTGTGGGCGTCCGATTGTAAAACCAGAATATTTTACTGAATTTCTTAAAGCAATTCAGTCCAAGAAACAACTTCCAAAAATTGAAAGGTATATTGTGTATTTGAAATAACAAAATATGACATGCAAAATATGATTGCACTGGCTTGATTTAGGTTAACTACCTCTTTATTGATTGTTTCAGGATATAATGTTGCAGATCAGCATTATTAACGAAATTTTTTTGTTACTGTATGCTGAAAGTTTACCAAGCAATTCTTTGTTGATTTTTCTTTATCTTGGTAAAATAGATGTGACATGTGTGCCAATATTTAAAGAAAAATATTGAAGGATAGTAATGACCCCGAGGTAGGACCAGTGGGCACACATGCTGGTGCCGGGCATCACGACGCAGGGCACCTGGATTGTGAGGTGCAGCAGCCCTGTTACAGAGCTAAGATCAAGCTTATTGCCTTCTTTGAAAAATGGGGATAGTACTTGTACTGCTCTGTGTTTTAAGTATTTCGTATTATTAGTATTATTTATCTAGTGGTATACACCAAGGCTGAACTTGCTGAATTGTAATAGGTGTTTATTAAATGTAACTGATTGCAATATTTGGAAAGACTCATAATAGCTTTCTTATTTATGTAATTTTTTTGGATGCTATGCTAAATTTGTGAACCACTGGACTAAGATCTATATCTATTGCATTAGTCACGACTGAAGTAACATAAACGGTGGTTTAGGAAGAGGATACTTGTAATTTTTCTTTTTAGATTGCATGGTTAGAATACTGGACACTATAAAATGGGTGAGTGTTTTTAGTCAACATAAGAACATGCTTAAAATGTATGTCAGTAGCTTATAGTCCAAATGACATAACAGGTTTGAGGAAGTTTAAAAAAATCTAAAATTCTATGCAAATTAGTATTTTCTACAAATTTAAATTAAGTATTAACTGAGTTCAGTTCAGTTCAGTCGCTCAGTCGTGTCCAAAACTTTGAGACCCCATGGATTGCAGCACACCGGCCTCCCTGTCTACCACCAACTGCCGGAGTTTACTCAAACTCATGCCCATTGAGTTGGTGATGCCATCCAACCATCTCAACCTCTGTCATCCCCTTCTCCTCCTACCTTCGATCTTTCCCAACATCAGAGTCTTTTCTAATGAGTCCATTCTTCGCATCAGTTGGCCAAAGTATTGGAGTTTCAGCTTCAACATCAGTCCTTTCAATGACTATTCAGGACTGATTTCCTTTAGGATGGACTGGTTGGATCTCCTTGTTGTCCAAGGGCTTCTCAAGAATCTTCTCCAAGACCACAGTTGGAGTTGTTCTTCAGCCCTCAGCTTTCTGTATAGTCCAACTCTCACATTCATACATGACTACTGGAAAAACCACAGCTTTGAGTAGACAGACCTTAGTTGACGAAGTAATGTCTCTGCTTTTTAATATGCTGTCTAGGTTGGTCATAACTTGAATCCTTCCAAGGAGTAAGTGTCTTTTAATTTCATGGCTGCAGTCACCATCTGCAGTGATTTTGGAGCCCCCAAAAATAAAGTCAGCCACTGTTTCTCCATCTATCTGCCATGAAGTGATGGGACCAGATGCCATGATCTTATTTTTCTGAATGTTGAGCTTTAAGCCAACTTTTTCACTGTCCTCTTTGACTTTCATCAAGAGGCTCTTTAGTTCTTCTTCACTTTCTGCCGTAAGGGTGGTATCACCTGCATATCTGAGGTTCTTGATATTTCTCCCGGCAATCTTGATTCCAGCTGGTGCTTCCTGCAGCCCAGCAATTCTCATGATGTACTCTACATATAACTTAAATAAGTAAAATAAAAGTTAAAAAAGTTAAATAAGCACGGTGATGGTATATAGCCTTGACTTACTGCATTTTCTATTTTTGGAACCAGTCTGTTGTTCCATGTCCAGTTCTAACTGTTGCTTTCTCAGCTGCATACAGATTTCTCAAGAGGCAGGTCAGGTGGTCTGGTATTCCCATCTCTTTAAGAATTTTCCACCATTTCCACTGGTGATCCACACAGTCAGAGGCTTTGGCATAGTCAATAAAGCAGAAGTAGATGTTTTTCTGGAACTCTCTTGCTTTTTCGATGATCCAGTGAATGTTGGCAATTTGATCTCTGATTCCTCTGCCTTTTCTAAAACAAGCTTGAACATCTGGAAGTTCACATATTGCTGAAGCCTGGCTTGGAGAATTTTGAACATTACTAGCGTGTGAGATGAGTGCAATTGTGTGGTAGTTGAAGCATTATTTGGGATTGGAATGAAAACTGACCTTTTCCAGTCCTGTGGCCACTGCTGAGTGTTCCATATTTGCTGACATATTGAGTACAGCACTTTCACAACATCATCTTTTAGGATTTGAAGTAGCTCAACTGGAATTTCATCACCTCCACTAGCTTTGTTCGTAATAATGCTTCCTAAGGCCCACTTGACTTCGCATTCCAGGATGTCTGGCTCTAGGTGAGTGATCACACCATCGTGATTATCTGGGCCCTGAAGATCTTTTCTGTATAGTTCTTCTGTGTATTCTTGCCACTACTACTTTTTTTTTTTTTTTGCCACTTCTTAATATCATCTGCTTCTGTTAGGTCTATACCATTTCTGTCCTTTACTGAGCCCATCTTTGCATGAAATGTTCCCTTGGTATCTCTAATTTTCTTGGAGAGATCTCTAGTCTTTCTTGTTCTATTGTTTTCCTCTTATTTCTTTGCACTGATCACTGAGGAAGGCTTTCTTATCTCTCCTTGCTGTTCTTAGGAACTCTGCATTGAAATGGGTATATCTTTCCTTTTCTCCTTTGCTTTTCACCTCTCTTCTTTTCACAGCTATTTGTAAGGCCTCCTCAGACAGCCATTTTGCCTTTTTGCATTTCTTTTTCTTGGGCATGGTCTTAATCCCTGTCTCCTATACAGTGTCACGAACCTCCATCCATAATTCATAAGGCACTCTGTCTATCAGATCTAGTCCCTTAAATCTATTTCTTACTTCCACTGTATAACCATAAGGGATTTGATTTAGGTCATACCTGAATGGTCTAGTGGTTTTCCCCACTTTCTTCAATTTAAGTCTGAATTTGGCAATAAGGAGTTTATGATCTGAGCCATAGTTAGCTCCCAGTCTTTTTTTTTTCCCTGACTGTATAGAGCTTCTCCATCTTTGGCTGCAGAAAATATAATCAGTTCTGATTTCTGTGTTGACCATCTGGTGATGTCCATGTGTGGAGTCTTCTCTTGTGTTGTTGAAAAGGGTGTTTGCTATGACTAATGTGTTCGCTTGGCAAAACTCTATTAGCCTTTGCCCTGCTTTGTTCTATACTCCCAAGACCAAATTTGCCTGTTGCTCCAGGTATCTCTGGACTTCTAGTTTTGCATTCTAGTCCCCTATAATGAAAAGGACACCTTTTTTTGCGTATTAGTTCTAGAAGGTCTTGTAGGTCTTCATAAACTGTTCAACTTCAACTTCTTCAGCATTACTGGTTGGGGCATAGACTTGTATTACCGTGATATTGAATGGTTTGCCTTGGAAACGAACAGAGATCATTCTGTCGTTTTTGAGACTGCATCCAAGTACTGCATCTCGGACTCTCTTGTTGACTGTGATGGCTGCTCCATTTCTTCTAAGGGATTCTTGCCCACAGTAGTACATATAATAGTCATCTGAGTTAAATTCACCCATTCCAGTCCATTTTAGTTCACTGATTCCTAGAATGTCTACGTTCACTCTTGCCATCTCCTGTTTGACAACTTCCAATTTGCCTTGATTCATGGACCTAACATTCCAGGTTCCTATGCAATATTGCTCTTTACAGCATGGGACCTTGCTTCTATCACCAGTCACATCCACAACTGGGTGTTGTTTTTGCTTTGGCCCTGTCTCTTCATTCTTTCTGGAGTTATTTCTCCACTGATCTCCAGTAGCATATTGGGCATCTACCTACCTTGGAAGTTCATCTTTCAGTGTCCTATCTTTTTGTCTTTTCATACAGTTCATGGGGTTCTCAAGGCAAGAATACTGAAGTGATTTGCCATTCCCTTCTGCAGTGGACCACATTTTGTCAGAACTCTCCACCATGACCCGTCTGTCTTGGGTGGCCCTACACAGCATGGCTCATGGTTTCACTGAGCTGTGGTCGATGTGATCAGATTGGTTAGTTTTCTGAGATTGTGGTTTACTCATGCTAATTATTTTATTACCAGTTTAAAAATATTGTTTTTGTTGCTTAGTCACTCAGTTGTGTCTGACTCTTTGTGACACCATGGACTGCAGCACGCCAGGCCTCCCTGTCCATCACCAACTCCCGGAGCTTACCCAAACTCAGGTCCATTGAGTCGGTGATACCATCCAACCATCTCATCCTCTGTCGCCCCCTTCTACTCCTGCCCTCAATCTTTCCCAGCATCAGGGTCTTTTCCAACTAGTCAGCTCTTCAGACCTGGTGGCCAAAGTATTGGAGCTTCAGTATCAGTGCTTCCAGTGAATAATAAGAATTTTATTTCCTCTAGGACTGACTAGTTCGATCTCCTTGCTCTTCAAGGGACTTTGAAGAGTTTCCCTAGTACTGGTTCTGGTACTAGGTACTTTCAGTTCTGCAGTGCTCAAGTCTTTTTTATGGTCCAACTCTCAAACCTGTACGTGACTACTGGAAAAGTCTTAGCTTTGACTATATGGACCTTTGCCAACAAAGTGACATCTCTGCTTTTTAACATGCTGTCTAGGTTTGTCACAGTTTTTCTTCCAAGGAGCAAGCATCTTTTGATTTCATGGCTGCATTCATTGCAGTGATTTTGGAGCCCAAGAAAATAAAATCTGTCATTGCTTCCACTTTTTTTTCATTTGCCATGCAGTGTTGGGACCAGACTCCATGATCTTCATTTTTTGAATGTTGAATTTTAAGCCAGCTCTTTCACTCTCCTCTTCACTTTCATTAAAAGGCTCTTTAGTTCCCTTTTGCTTTCTACCATTAGGATGGTATCATCTGCTTATCTGAGGCTGTGGATATTTCTCCTAGCAATCTTTATTACAGCTTGTGTTTCATCCCGCCTGGCATTTCATATGATGTATTCTGCGTATAAGTTAAATAAGCAGGGTAACAGTATACAGCCTTGTCATACTCATTTTCCTGTTTGGAATCAGTCCGTTGCTCCATGTCTGATTCTAACTGTTGCTTCTTGACCTGCATATAGTTTCTCAGGAGGCAGGTCAGGTGGTCTGGTATTCCCATCTCTAAGAATTTTCCACAATTTGTCGTGATCCACACAGTCGAAAGCTTTAGTGTAATCTCCCTTTCTCCTTTAATATATATATGTGTATATGTATATAAATATATATAAAATACTACTAGCTATTTTAAACTAATTTGCCCAGTGCAGATATTTTTAGAAACTGTTTATTCCTGATAATATGTATCTGCTTTTAAAAGCAACTGAACGTCAGATTTTCTCTTTGTTTTCAGTTTTCACTTGGGAGATTTCATGTATTTTATAATCTGGTTAACAGATAATATGCTTTCCTCTAGAACAGAATCATCATATTTTATTTATTTTTCGGCCATACCAAGTGGCTTGCAGGTTTGAACCCAGGCGCTCAGCAGTGAAAGCATGGAGTCCTAACCACTGGGCAACCAGAGAATTCCTGAGGTTTTAAAATAGATGATTCTTAACCTTTTTTGAGTCCTCGATCCCTGTGAGAACTTGAAAGCTGATCTCTCCTCTAGAAACTTCACTTACTATAACTTGAAAGTGAAAGTTGCTCAGTCCTGTCCGACTCTTTGTGACCCCATAGACATAGTCCATGGAATTTTCCAGGCCAGAATACTGGAGTGGGTAGCTTTTCCCTTCTCCAGGGGATCTTCCCAACCCAGGGATCGAACCTGTCTCCCACACTACAGGCAGATTCTAGCAGCTGAGCCACAAGGAAAGCCCAAGAATACTGGAGTGGGTAGCCTATCCCTTCTCCAGAGGATCTTCCTGACCCAGGAATCGATGTGGGGTCTTCTGCATTGCAGGTGAATTCTTTACCAGCTGAACTGTCAGGGAAGCCCAACTTCCTAGTGCCTATTATGAGCCTCCTTAGAAAAGTTGATAAATCCTGTAAATAATGACTCTTGTTACAGCTAATAAACCATTTTAATTCTAGATTACTTAGGAATGGAGGCGTCTGATAAGGTTTTACTACTGGTGATATGTTTTATGGTTTTTGGAGTTTTTAGAATCAGTTATTGATTCTTACTCAGAATCTCAGTGTATTCAACTTGCTTTTTTGTTGTTGTTTTTTTACTTTAGACATAGTTTTTTTCTGACTTCAATTTGTGTGACTCTATTAGCTTAAATGGGTGTAATAAAACATCCCTCCTCTAAGATTGTTAAATAACTCCTAAGTCAGTGTTTACTAGGAAAGACTATTAGTTCATGTTTGATAATCAAGTTTTAATACTATTTTAAAATATATTGATTTTTGCCTTAATAGATTCCTATACCTATTGGGATCCATTTTGATATGTTTGTGGAAGACTGTGTACTCAGTTAATTAAATAGAAAAAAGATTAAATTTAAGACATTAAATAGTAGTAAGATGGTTTGTAAAAGGATATGAAGTAAACAAAATTGCAAGCAAGCAAACTATAATATTTTTGCCTATAACAGAAAGTGTAGTCCTTTTGTTGCAAGTATGCCTGCTTCTCTGTACTGTTAGCATGAGACAGAGTCCGTCACGGGGAGGATGGAGCACCTGATGTGGTTTGTGATGTCTGGTTTCCTTATACTGTTACAGAAGTACCGATGTAGATGATTCCATTTAAAAGACGTCTTTAATTTTGAGACTCTGTGCTCTCATATAGGAAGTCCATTAAAATATTGTTTATGTCTGAATATTAAAAAAAATGATCCCTCAAGAGAAAAAGGGAGTTTCCCTTTACTTGAAATTTTTCAGGGTTTCCCATTTTGTAGAGTGCCTTGTCAGTTACTTTATTTCAAACAACAAGCATGTTTTTGAGAAAACACTGTTGGAAGAGAGTCCTTACATTATACAAAAGTAGCTGAATATTCCAACAGTATAAGGCCCTGACTGCCCTATACCTCGGCCATTTCTCAGGGTTCTATTTACAGTGAGAAAGCTGGAGGGATGAAGTAGTATCTCCTGCCAAGGACAAAGAGCAGGCCTGCTGAGAGCTTATTATGAAACGCGTGGATTCCTAAGTTCATTGTAACACTGCTCTCGGGAGGTACCGTCCGTGTCAGCCCCGTGGAACTTGGTGTGGAAGGCGGGCTGCTGCAAACACAGCAAGGCTTCCTGCTGGCTTTTCTCTGACCCGGGAGTCTTGTGTCTTCTGCCAACATCCATGAAACGGGTACAGGTTAACTTATTTTCTTGCAATAAAATCTCAGACCCAAGAGATACATTAGCCTGAAACAAACATGGCAGGTGAAAGTTTAGGAAATTATAAAGTTTAAATGTGTATTGGTATCTCTTTGCTTTAATTTGCATTTTCTTGATGATATATGAGGATACTAAGCATCTTTTCGTATGCACATTTGCTCTCTCTATATTTCTTTGAGTAGGTATCTAATAAAGTCTTCAGCTGTTTTTAAAAATCAGGTTGTTTGTTTTCTTTGTTTGTTTGTTTTCTTATTGTTGAATTTTAAGAGTTCTTTATATATTTTTTAATAGTTCTATATCAGATATGTGTTTTGCAAATGTCCTCTCCCAGTCTCTGGTTTGTCTTCTCATTCTCTTGACGTTATCTTTCACAGAGCAGAACTTTTTATTTTTTAATTTTAATGAAGTCTTGCTCATCAGTTATTAATTTCATGGGTCAAGCCTTTGGTGTTATATCTAAAAAGTCATCTGCATGTCCAAGGCCATCTGCATGTGCTCCTATGTTATCTTGTAGGAGATTTATACGTTTGCATTTTATATTTAGGTCTGTGATCCATTGTGAGTTATTTTTTGTGAAAAGTGTATGATCTGAGTGTAAATTCATTTTTTTTGTATGTGAATGTCCAGTTTCACCACCAGTTGTTGAAAAGACTGTGTAAGCTCCATTGTAAAAGATCACTTGACTGTCTTTATCTGAGTCCGTTTCTGGGTTCTCTGTTCTCTTCCACTGATCTGTTTGTCTCTTTTTTTCGTCAGCACCACACTCCCTTGATTAAGGCCACTTTACATTAAGCCTTGAATTTTGGTAGTGTCAGTACTCTAACCTTGTTCTTCCTCAGTATTGTGTTGGCTATTCTAAATTTTTTCCCTCTCTGTATAAGCTTTAGAATCCGTTTGTTGATATTCACAAAGTAACTTGCTGGAAGTTACTTGGATTGTGTTTATTTTTATAGCCCAAGTTGGGAAGAACTGACATATTGACAACATTAAGTCTTTCTATCCATGAACATTAGTAATTTTTACTAGAAGGTAGAGAGAGAGACTAAAAGACTGGTTAGTTAATAGCTGTAATGAAAGAGCTGACTATGTAGAAAGTTGAAACTATGGACTGATGAGAAGTTTTAGTCATCATCTATTGATTTTACTTTTCTGTTTTCTTCTATTCCCTAATCTCTATGGATGACTAACATGTGTTTATAGTATTACCTTAAGGAGAGTATTACCTTAAACAGCTAAAAGATTGTATTTTAAAATCTTTGAAAATTTTATTTAAACTGACAGAATATAGGTTCTGAAATTTCCTGAGCTTCTCCAAAGAGATTTATAACCAAGCACAGTGAAGTTTCCCAGGGGGCTCAGTGGTCAAGAATCTGCCTGCAGTGTGGGAGAAGCAGCAGACACAGCTTCGATCCTTGGGTTGGGGAGAGCCGAGTAGGAAGTGGCGACCTGCTGCAGCATTCTTACCTGGAAAATTACTAGGCAGAGGAGCCTGGCAGGCTACAGTCGTTGAAGTCTCAAAAGAATGAGACACAGCGGAGAGACTGAGCACACACTCATGCAAGCAAGTCTAATATACAAATAGAATTTGATCTCTAACGTATAATATTTCAACCATTTGTTAGTGTGTTTCTTTTTCTAGTTTTGGTTTTACTTTTATTACTTTTTAAAAACTTCTTTGTATTACTTTTTCTCTCTCAGCCATTTGTAATTCATATAACTGTTTGATTTATATATATTTAATTGTCTCTTGTTATGATTGCCTACTTTTACATTATGTAGTTTTAGAAAATAAAGAATAGTTCTGCTGTTCTATGTTGCACCTGTCACTACATTTATAGTAAAGGCATTTAGGTACTTTCAGTACTTTAGTCCCAGGTAAAACTCTTTAAGTTTTTAACAATACAGTTGTATTATGGAAATTAAGGCTTTCTAGTTTTCTAGTCCAGATTGCCAAAATCTGTTTACAAATTTAATGTTATATGTACAGTGTAGTATGTAATAATAATATACTTTATTTTTTATAGTTTTTACCCACCTGTTGATGAACCAGCTATTGAAAGTAAAAATATTGATCTATCAGGACGCCAGGAAAGAAAACAAATCTTCAAAGGGAAAACATTTGTCTTTCTAAATGCCAAGCAGGTAGTGTTATAAGCTAAATTTTCCTGAAGAAAATGTTATAAACTAGGATAAATTATTATCAATTATCAGTTTTTATACATTTCTTTTTGAGATCTTGTGTTGATGTCTGAAGGGAAATAAAAAACAGCCCAGGTACCAGAACTTGCCCAGTGTTCATGTACATGACTGTGACATTTTTTAGTATATATTAATTGGCTTATTTATTAAGTTTATATAAATATATACAAGGAAGAGACAAAAAATTTTATTTAACTTTAATTTGTTTGGTTAGTAAGCAGCTGTTGAATATCTTCTATGTGATGAACTGAGAGTTCCAAAAGTTTATGTTATAGGTGGAAAAATGTAAGTAAGCTCACAGTTCCAGAACTGTGTAATGAGGGACTGTAGTGGTACCTGGTGAACTAGGGGTTTTCTCCTAAAGGAAGCTCAGATTGTCCTGTCAAGAAGTAGAATCATTTAATTTTAAACATGTGTTCAAGAAATTAATTATGGTTGTTCATTACTTTTTTCCTTTTTTTCCCCATTTTTAGCATAAAAAATTAAGTGCAGCAGTTATATTTGGAGGAGGAGATGCTAGGTTGATAACAGAAGAAAATAAAGAAGATGATAGTTTCTTTTCAGCTCCTGGAACTTGTGTTGTTGATGCAGGACTAACAGATTCACAGACTTTAATTCCTGACTCTCAGAAAAAATGGATTCATTCAATTATGGATATACTCCAAAGGTACGGAATTATTCTTTATTAGTTTTTTTTTTAAAAGGGAAAGTAGGTTATTCTATATGTAAATTTTTTATACTCCACATAGTAATGTAAAGACATATACAGTCTCAAAAATGACAGAATGATCTTGGTTTGTTTTAAAGCAAACAATTCAGTATCCCAGTAATCCAAGTGTGTGCCTCAACCACTAATGCTGAAGAAGCTGAAGTTGAATAGTTCTACAAGACCTTCTAGAATTAACACCCAAAAAAGAAAACTTTTTCATCATAGGGGACTGGAATGCAAAGTAGGAAGTGAAGAGATACCTGGAGTAACAGGTAAGGCTGTCCTTGGAGTACAAAATGAAGCAGAGCAAAGACTAACAGAGTTTTTGCCAAGAGAATGCACTGGTATAGTAAATACCCTTTTCCAACAACACAAGAGAAGACTCTACATGTGGACATCACTGGATGGTCAATACTGAAAGATGGAGAAGCTTTATACAGTCAGCAAAAGCAAGACCAGGAGCTGACTATGGCTCATATCATGAACTCCTTATTGCCAAATTCAGACTTAAATTGAAGAAAGTAGGGTAAACCACTAGACCTTTCAGGTATGACCTAGATCAAACCCATTACGATTATACTGTAGAAGTGACAGATTCGAGGAATCAGATCTGATGGACCGAGTGTCTGAAGAACTGCGGACTGAGGTTTGTGACATTGTACAGGAGGTGGTGATCAAAACCATTCCTAAGAAAAAGAAACCCAAAAGGCAAAATTGTTGTCTGAGGAAACCTTACAAACAGCTGAGAAGAAGAGAAGTGAAAGGCAAAGGAGAAAAGGAAAGATATATCCATCTGAATGCAGAGTTTCAAAGAATAACACGGAGAGATAAGAAAGCCTTCTTAAGTGAACAATGCAAAGAAATAGAGGAAAACAATAGAATGGGAAAGACTAGAGATCTCTTCAAGAAAATTAGAGATACCAAGGGAACATTTCATGCAAAGATGGGAGCAATAAAGGATAGAAGTGATACGGACCTAATAGGAGCAGAAGATATTAAGAAGTGGCAAGAATATACAGAAGAACTATACAAAAAAAATCTTCATGACCCAGATAACCACAATGGTGTGATCACTCACCTAGAGCCAGACATCCTGGAATGTGAAGTCAAGTGGGCCTTAGGAAGAATTCCTACCAACAAAGCTAGTGGAGGTAATGGAATTCCAGCTGACATATTTCAAATCCTGAAAGATGATGCTGTTAAAAGTGCTGCACCCAATTTGCCAGCAAATTTGGAAAACTCAGCAGTGGCCACAGGACTGGAAGAGGTCAATTTTAGTTTCAGTCCCAAAGAAAGGCAATGCCAAAGAATGTTCAAACTACCACACATTTCCACTCATTGCATGATAGCAAGGTAATGCTCAAAATTCTCCAAGCTAGGCTTCAACAGTACATGAACAGAGAACTTCCATATGTACAAACTGGATTTAGAAAAGGCAGAGGTAACAGATCAAATTGCCAACATTCATTGGATCATAGAAAAAGCCAGGCAATTCCAGAAAGACATCCACTTCCAGCATTCTGGCCTGGAAAATTCCACGGACTGTATAGTCCATGGAGTTGCAAAGAGGGAGACACGACTGAGCAACTTTCACCTTCAGTTTTCATAGGAAAGCAGGAAAAAAAAGGTATCAAATATACTAGAATAGTGTTTGTAATGGGGGGAGGACCATTTGAAAGCACTAAAGCAAGAATTTTTTCCCTGGATTCTTTATTGGTATTAATAATCTTTGCATTTTTGAAGCACAAAGTTAAAAATCAGCCTTGGCAGCCTGGACTAAATTCTTATTCACCAATTAAAAGTTATTAGGGTTTATGGTATTTGTATGTCTAAAATGTCCATAAATAAACAAGCTGCCTCCAGTATTCATTTTTCCTATCCCAGGAGTTCTGACTATGAAGGACTTTTTTAAAAAATGAATTTGCTGAAGTAAAAAGTGAAACTTCAGTCTGTGTCCCATAAATATTTTGCTTAATGGAGATGTAGTAAGTGCTGTGGAAAAGGAGACACCTGTTAACAAAAGCCCCATCGCACCGCTACAGCCCAAGTGTCTAGTTACGTTTTGGGCACTGGGGGTATGGTGGTGAACAAGATAGCCATGGTGCTCTAGGGGAAAATACAGACAGAGGCAAACAGATAACTACAAATGTGTATAAGGAAGCAGAGTGACAGGGCAGGGGGGAGAAGTTTATTCTAAGTAGAGAAAGCTTCTTTCAGGCAGTATTTTACCTCTGACCAGTTTTTAAAAGACATGCCGGACAATAGCAATGATACCTTGCTTACTGTAAGCTGGTCCTGTTCTAGGCATTTTACATATATTGAGACATATTTCACATATTTAAGCCACACAGAATCCTGTGTATTTTTTTGTCATGATTCTCATTGTGCAGAAAGGGCAACAGGGGATTTGAGTAGAACATGGGGACTGATAAGGGGAGCCAGCATGTTAACGCACAGAGTCTGGTTCGAGAGCCCATTCCATCTTGCTGCCTTTCATGTATAGGGGCCCTGAGTAAGAACAGAGCCAGGGTGCAAGGTTGCTCAGAGGCTAGTGACCCAATCATCAGGTGACATTTTGTTCTGTAGTCTTCGGCCCCTGTTTCAGTTTGGTTTTGGAGAGAGGATGATTTTACAGTTTGAGAAAGACTATCACTAAAATAACACCTGTCCAGTTAGTCTAAATCATTGATTATCATGGAAAGTGCAGTTATATCAAACCAGTAACATTAGCTATTGACTGAATTTCATGTAATACGCCAACATTGGGATTGGTTAGTGCCATGGTTCTGTTGATTAGTTGTCAGAAGTGGGTATAGGATATCAGTTAAATATCTCTGAAAAAAATTAGAAGTCTAGGGAAACAATATAGCTATAATGTTTGTCCTTGCTGAGATATATTCTCAGTATCTTAGCCCAAATTTAGGAACTCTTCTTGTTGCTGATTTTTTTTCTCTTTATCCTCTCTTCCTTTGCCTTCTTTTCTCACCTGTTCCATGGCTTTGCATAAAATTGAATGAATTACAATCTTCGGATTATATGATACACAGTCATCATTAAACTATGATATATATTCATTTTGTTCACTAATTAGTTATTTTAAATAAATTTCTATTATTGTAAACTGTTGAGACCATCTTTGTATGCTTCCTGCTGGTACATGTGCAGCATTTTCTTTGGGATACTGCATTACTGCATTACTAGGGTTAGAACATTCAGCAGTATCAAAGTGTTTTCCACTTTATACTTCCACCCATGGTATATAAGAGATCAAGTTAGATGCACACAATTTTCAAGACTTGGTATTTTCAGACTATCATTTTTGCCAGTTTCAGTTCAGTTCAGTCACTCAGTCATGTCCAACTCTTTGCAACCCCATGAACCCCAGCACGCCAGGCCTCCCTGCCCGTCACCAGCTCCCAGAGTCCACCCAAACCCATGCCCATCAAGTTGATGATACCATTCAACCATCTCATCCTCTGTCATCCTCTTCTCCTGCCCTCAGTCTTTCCCAGCATCAGAGTCTTTTCAAATGAGTCAGCTCTTTGCATCAGGTATCCAAAGTATTGGAGTTTCAGCTTCAGCATCAGTCCTTCCAATGAACACCCAGGACTGATCTCCTTTAGGATGGACTGGTTGGATCTTGCAGTCCAAGGGACTCTCAAGAGTCTTCTACAACACCACAGTTCTAAAGCATCAATTCTTCTGCACTCAACTTTCTTCACAGTCTGAATCTCACATCCATACATGACCACTGGAAAAGCCATAGCCTTGACTGGATGGACCTTTGTTGGCAAATGTCTCTGCTTTTTAATATGCTGTCTAGGTTGGTCATAACTTCCTTCCAAGGAGTGAGCGTCTTTTAATTTCATGGCTGCAGTCATCATCTGCAGTGATTTTGGAGCCCAGAAAAATAAAGTCAGCCACTGTTTCCACTGTTTCCCCATCTATTTGCCATGAAGTGATGGGACTGGATGCCATGATCTTAGTTTTCTGAATGTTGAGCTTTAAGCCAACTTTTTCACTCTCCTCTTTGACTTTCATCAAGAGGCTCTTTAGTTCTTCTTCACTTTCTGCCATAAGGGTGGTGACATCTGCATATCTGAGGTTATTGATATTTCTCCCAGTAGTCTTGATTCCAGCTTGTGCTTCTTCCAGCCCAGCGTTTCTCATGATGTACTCTGCATATAAGTTAAATGAACAGGGTGATAGTATACAACCTTGACGTACTCCTTTTCCTGTTTGGAACCAGTCTCTTCATGTCCAGTTCTAACTGTTGCTTCCTGAACTACATACAGGTTTCTCAAGAGGCAGGTCAGGTGGTCTGGTATTCCCATCTCTTTCAGAATTTTCACGGTTTGCCAGTTTGATGGATATTTAATCATATCTTGTGATTTTGATTTATATTTCTCTGATCATAAGTGATGACTAACATTTCTTCAAATGTTTATTGGACATTTAGTTTTCCTCCTTTGTGAAATACCTGTCTCTCGCCCAGTTTTCTTTTGGGATCATTGTATTCATTTTATTAAGGTACAGATTTCCCCAGATTTATATGTTCTGCTGTGTGTGTGGTGTCTGTGTATATATATTAATAGTTCTCTGTAATTTTATTACATGTGTATGTTCATGTACTCGCCATAGCTAAGATACAGGACAGTTCCATCACCACAAGAATCCCTCATGTTGTTCTTTTATAACCACACATCCCTCCCCACTTCCCACTCCCTGTCCCTAAACTTTGGCAACCAATAAATTTGTTCTCCATTTCTAAAATTTTGTTGTTAAAAAAAATAATATATAAATGAAATCATAGCAGCATATACCCTTTTAGAATTTTTTTCTTCACTCACCATGATTCCTCAGAGATTCATCTAGGTTTTGTATATCTATCATTTTTTATTGCCGAGTAGTGTTTCATGGTATTGATAACCATATTTGAGTACTTTTAATTACATTTTCCAGTTTACTGTTGATGTATAGAAGTTCAGCTGACATTGAATAATATCATATCCCACTACCTTGTCAGACTACCGTTTATTTCTAATAATTTATCTGTAGTCTTTTTGTATATAAACCATATCATCTGTAAATGATATTTCTCTCCTTTGTAATCTTTATGCCTTTGGTACTGCTGTCTCTCATTCTCTTTCTCTCTTGGTTTTGGACGAACTGGGACATCCAAAGTGGTGATACTAGCCACATTTATCTTACTATTGACTTTAAAAGGAATGCTTCCAGTGTTTCTCCATTTAAGGTGATGTATGTCTGTATAACATTGTTATGAAGTGTGTATTTTATAAAGCCAATTTATTACTAATTTTCATAATATAGTATACAGTTTCAGAAGTGTTAGTAGTGTAGTAAATTTTGAATTGCCTAAAATATTAAGTAGGTATTCATATATATCATCTGATGATACTTTTTAAAATCTGGGGCTTTTTTTAGTGTTGTTATAATTGCGCAGAGTTCAAGTCTAAGTTAAATTGTTTAGTCGCTAAGTTGTGTCCAATTCTTTGTGACCCCCATGGACTGCAGCCTCCAGGCTTCCCTGTCCTTCACCATCTCCTAGAGTTTGCTGAAACTCATGTTAATTGAGTCAGTGATGCCATCCAATCATCTCATCCTCTGTCCCTCCCTTTTCCTCCTGCCTTCAGTCTTTCCCAGCACCAGGGTCTTTTCCAATGAGTCAGGTTTTCGCATCAGATGGCCAAAGTATTGGAGCTTCAGCATCAGTCCTTCCAATGAATATTCAGGGTTGCTTTCAAAACAGTGAATGTTAAGCATTTGAAAAATACCTTTAAACTACTTCAGCCACTTAAAATACATATGCATATGTATATGTTATTTATTCTGTGGTATGGATATACTGCAGTTTATTGAATCATCCATCCATGAAGGAAGTGTGCATTTTTTCGGTTTTTGTTACAAATAAAGCTGCTGTGAACATTTGTGTATAGGTTTCTGTGTGAGCGTAAGTTTTCATTTCTCTGGAATAAATGCCCACAAGTGCAGTTTCTGGATCTTATGGTAATTGCATATTTGTGTGCCTTAAAAAAAAATTTGTAGTTCTTTATATATTCTTGACATTAATCCTTTTGTCACTTTTATGTATTACAGAATCTGTTACCACTTTGTAAAGTATCTTTTTATTGTGTTGATGAATGAAAGTCCTTACTTTTAGTATCCTAAAATTAACAATCTTTCTTAGTCAGTGTTTTTTTTTTTTTAGTTTTACATAAATCTTTTTCTACTCATAGATCAAAAAGATATTCTCTACAATTTTTTAACTAACATTTTGATACTTTGTTTTTGAAATTTATTTTTAATCTATCTGAGACTCATTCTGTTTCATACAAAGGGACCTTACATGTATGGGAATGTTTTTGGCCTTTGTTGCACTGAGCAATATAACTGTTCTTGTACCAACACCACATTTACCACATTGTCCTAATTACTAGAATAGTTTAAGCCTTCGAATCTAGTAGGACAGATCTTTTCTTTCTGCTCGTCTTCAAAAGCATCCTGGCTATTGACTTTTTATTTTTCCATATACATTTTGGAGCCATCTTTTTAAAAACTTTACAAAGAACCAACATTTTTCATTTTACAAAGAAAAGTGAAACATTTTTCAAATGTTGAACATTTGAAAAAGACCTTTTAAGCTACTACAATCACTTAAAATATCTCTATAGTACATATTAAAAGGAGTTTTATTTTTTTTTAAATTTTTATTAGTTGGAGGCTAATTACTTTACATCATTGCAGTGGTTTTTGTCATACATTGAAATGAATTAGCCATGGATTTACATGTATTCCCCATCACCCGGTCCCCCCTCTCACCTCCCTCTCCACCCAATCCTTCTGGGTCTTCCCAGTGCACCAGGCCCAAGCACTTGTCTCATGCACCCAACCTGGGCTGGTGATCTGTTTCACCCTAGATAATATACATGTTTCGATGCTGTTCTCTTGAAACATCCCACCCTTGCCTTCTCCCAGAGTCCACAAGTCTATTCTATACATCTGAGTCTCTTTTTCTGTTTTGCATAT